>NC_048298.1:335449685-335527219 GCF_013100865.1 Trachemys scripta elegans
GGGAGGTTACTGAGCTAAGCAAGAGAAGCAGGGATGTTCCATTGGACGTTGTTTCAGAATTAACCCTCTGCCATGTAGTGGACAGCTGCTGCCTTCTCTCCTGCAGGCCGAGGGGTCCCAGGACCCACTGTCCTGGAGCCAGGGTGCTAGTCTGCGAGCAGAGGGAGAGGCAGCGCCCATCAGAGCCTGAGCTTGTCAGACATTTACAGGAACCAAATCCCTGGGTGCCCGGCTGCTCCCCCTCCCCTCTAGCCACATCCCTAATGGTAGAGTGACATCTGGTGGCATCAACATGGAACTGCCCTGGCTGCGCCCACGGCTTCGGAGCCGAGCTGTCACAGACTGGATGCAGACGGGCCCTTGGCTCACCACAGCAGTGCCGGGGGCCAGCCCTGAATGGCCTGGACTCCGGCAGGGGTGGATCTGCACGGGGCCCAAGCAGCTGTCCCTGTCCCTGTCCCGGCGGGAGGGAAGGATGCAGGCCCTGCAGTGGGAATATACAGTAGAAATTAAAGTTGCTAATCCGCCCATCATCGGGAAATCTGGCCCCTGGGAGCTTCCAGCCTCACACCAGGCAGTACCCAAGCAGCGCACCCAGCACTGGGGAGGTGCATGAGGCAGCTCGGCTGTACACAAGGCACCGCGGGAGCTCAGAGCCCCTTGCTCACGTCTCCAGGGCAGCTGGTTCCTGCAGAAAGTGCGTTTGTGCTTTCCTGAGCATTAGCGCAATTGGTTCACTTGATTGGCTTACTCAGAAGTGGAAGGGGGGTGTTTCCTTTGTTTTGTTAAAGGCTCACAGTCACCATGGCTTGTGTGTGCGCCACCGCACCCTGCTGGGTGGAAACAAATACTGCACTGTGTCATAAGCCCTATATTGCTCGTTGCCCCAGGAGATTCTATCAGCTCAAGCAGTAAGGACACCCCTCTCCTCCCCCCGTTTAACTAGCCAAGCAAGCAATGCATCACGACCCCTGCCCAGGCTCTCATCAAATGCTCCAAAGCAGAACCCAGCCCTCCCACTGTCCCCCAGCAGCTCAGATCACACCGTACTCTGGTGTTGAATGGGAACCTGAGCAGCATTTGTGTGACAAGTATCAGAGGGGTAGCCGTGTTAGTCTGAATCTGTAAAAAGCAACAGAGGGTCCTGGGGCACCTTTAAGACCAACAGAAGTATTGGAGCATAAGCTTTCGTGGGTGTATGCCCACTTCATCAGATGCAGATGTCTCGCGTCTGACGAAGTGGGCATTCACCCACGAAAGCTTATGCTCCAATACTTCTGTTGGTCTTAAAGGTGCCCCAGGACCCTCTGTTGATTTGTGTGACAGCGAGAGGCAGCGCTCCCCAAGTGGTGGAGTCGCTGTGTAGGCTCTGCACTGCTATAGCTTTACTCCTCTCCCACAGGGCTGTGGGAACGACGGCGTCCCTGGGCCCCATCCTCCATGTTCACCCTGCATCTCCTTTTGTCTTTGCCCCTCAGCGCCTGGAGTGACTCACGTGATTGTCCGCGAGGACCCCTACCGCGTGTCGGGAGACCAAATGGCTTTGGGCCTGCTGGCTGGCGCCGCCACCGGGGCCGCCCTGGGATCCTTCATGTGGATGCCGTGCTGGTTCTAAGAACTCGCTCGCGTGCGGGACGCCTCTGGACCAAGCGCTTGACCAAGAAGTTTGGGTTCCCTCCAGGCGGCCTGCGGGGCGATGCCATATAACGTAGATCGTTGTAAGGTTCCCCTCCCATCCCCGATGAGTCCGCACTTTGCTTGGCATGCCTGACTAGGTGCATTGGTGGCATAAATTTTCCTTTGCCTCCTAACCCAGCAGTCATTTAATTTTCTCATCACTAAACACAATCCAGACGCCCCTGGCCCACCTTGACCAAGGCACTGTGCTGCCCACCCAGACCTCAACCAGGGCCAAGCAGAGACCGCCGGTACCTCCCAGCGTCATCTCCTGCTCTGAAATGACAGCTTCTGCTTCTGGCCCTCCTTCTCTGAAGAGAGGGACAGAGGAGGTGAGCACGGAGACAGATCCTCAGCTGCTATAGGGTGATTTAACGCCACTGATGTCAGTGGGTTGATGCCAGCTTACTCCAGCTGAGAATCTTGTCTCCATTGGCCCCCGGGTTTCAGATCCCTGTAGCATACAGGCCAGTGCTTTGTAAGTTGCAGGTGTTTCATACATTGCATTTAAAAGAAATACTACTTGGACTTAAATAGGAAGTAAAAGGAAACAGCCCCTTTCCTATGTAGCAGCCCCCCTCGGGTGTGTAACATATATAGAACATGTGACTGACTAGCTGTGTAAAGGAAACACATATGTCATCCCACTGTGGGGGGAGGAGGGCAGGGTATTTTAGTTTAGACATGATTCTGTATGGTCCAGTGCACAGTGAAGTGTAATAAGCAAAGTCGACAGCGTAGTTCATGCCACCTGTAAAATATCTTGGCCATGAGCCACGCGATTCCTTCCGTGTGTCATATTTACACCAGCGCATGTTGACACCCAGCGTCTGTTACACTCCACTCACATATTAAAAAGCTATGACTTACTCGCTAAATGTGTAACGCCCTCTGTCCTTCCCCCACGGCGCTTTGTGCTGGGGTTGGCCTGGTGGTTAGTGCCCAGCCCCTGCTGCCCCCCAGGGCCTATCCCTCAGCCCCAGCTCTTGCTCTCTGAGCTGCCGGGCTGAAAATGCCACCCCCAGCAGGTAGGACAAGGGAGGTCTTTGTGGCAAAGACTGCGGTGGCCCCAAGTGCTAGGTCTTGAAGGGGACCATAGCCACGCAGGGTGATTCGGGAGGAGTGTGAAATGCAGCCCTTTTACAGGCTCCCGGCCAAGGCTCAGGCCATTCCAGGGCCCCTTACTCCCCCTTCGAGGCAGCAGGACGGTGAGTTAGTAAGACTTTGCAGGCGCAAGCCATGCCCCTCCCGTTAGCCCAGTTCCGGCCACTTCCGGATGGTTTCTGCTTTTCACGACAGCCTGCATGGGTAGTGCCTGACTATACAGCCAATTCCACACTTCGCTGCTTGAGTCCCCAGACTGACCCTCTGCTAGGAGCACAGCCCCTGGTTTGACCCCAGTGCGCGAAAAGGAAAAGCATCTGCAGAACATAGTGGCCCAGACTTGGATGAATGGTAGACAGAAATTATGCCTATTTTATGCCATGTGTGGTGGTGGACGGCAGAATACCCCTTCTCTGCCCACCCTTGGGAGTGGGTACACGCAAGGGTGGAGGGCAATATGCCCAATCTGTGCCCAGTGGCAGAACTTGGTGCATGCAAGAGTGGAGGGTAGTATGCCCATTCTGCATCCACTGGCAGGACTGGGTATGCACAAGGGCGAAAGGCAGTATGCCCATTCTGTGCCCACCTGTATTTCAAGAGGCAGGCATACACCATGCCAGTTGCTGAGAGAAAACAGGCTGTAGCTTCCCATCTCTCCTACTAGATCTGTGGGCGGCAAGAGGCAGTTTTTACACCCCTCAGGGTTTCTAGGAACCCCGTGCAATCCAGTAGCGGGCATTAACCCTAGCCGTTTCCGGGATACCGTCTGGTACTGTGCTGTAACCCACGTCGTTCACTTATGCTGGCGTGTCCAGAATCACGCGGGGTGGGCTCCGTGAAGCAGTCTGTCATGCCGCTGTACATCTGAAGCGCTGCAAAATGAAGCACGACCCTCTAGTAACATTGACTCCTGTAAACGCACCTCGCCCCTGTGTGGTCAGTGGCTTCAGCAGTGCTGCGGTGTCTGGCCTGTGTGGCATTGCTCCCAGAGGGGGAGTTGTGTTATGAGTGTGGGGCTAGACCCCCAGTGGGCTTCTATTTTAAAGAGCCCCTCTAAGGATATCAGAGATAATAGTGGAGACACACCACGGGCCAGATTCTGACCTTGTTTGCCCCATTGTCAGAAAGCAGCAGCTCCATTGACTTCAAAGGAGTGATCTGGGTTTACCCTACGAAAGCTAGAGCATAACATGACCTTATCTCGGGCAGTGGAGAAAGGTGCCGGCCAGTAGCTCAGCACTCTTAGCATTCAGCTGCTGTGTGGGCTTTTCCCCAAGGATGATTGACAGAATTGTGTACAAGTCAGTAACGATCTCCTTATGTGCATTAGGTAAGGGGGCATCCACAGACAGGGTTAGGGGGATGAGCAAAACAGCCTTAGCCACTCTGGGTCCATTTCAGAGCCTGCAAGGTATTTACTGTGCTGTTAAAGGGACACAGAAAACATAAGACACGTACTTAAAGACAGACCTTGTGTCTGTTACTAATAGCTTAGACAGGGCCAGCTCCAGGCACCAGCCGAGCAAGCTGGTGCTTGGGGCGGCAGATTGAACGGGCCGGCATTCCGCCCAATCCTAGGGCCGCTTTTGTTGTTGTTGTTGTTGTTCTGCTCCGGCAGCCCTGTAGGGAGGGGCGGCGCGGAGGATGGGAGCACCCTGCAGCAAGCCTGGCAGGGCAGTCCTCGTCCTTCCCTCCTAGCCGACCGGAGCGGAGCCCTCCCGGCAGGCGGTGTGGTGTGAGGGGCTGCGCGGCAGCGCCCCACTGTAGCCCTGGTGGCCGCCCCTCTTCTTTCTCTCTCCCGCCTGCTCCCTTCCCCCCCGCTAGCCGGTCCCCCTGCACCCACACTCCGGCCACACCGCAGATTTTTTTTTTTTTTTTTTGCACTTTGCCATTCTGGCTGCCCCCCCCCTTTTTTTTTTTGCTTGGGGCGGCCAAAAAGCCAGAGCCAGCCCTGAGCTTAGATCAGTGGCAGCCAGGGGTACATGTACCCCTTGGGGTACTCAGAGGTCTTCCAGGGGTACATCAACTCATCTAGATACTTGCCTAATTTTACAACAGGCTACATAAAAAGCACTAGCGAAGTCAGTACCAACTAAAATTTCATACAGACAAAATGCGGAAGTCAGCAATTGTTCGGTAACAGTGTGGCTGTGACACTTGTGTATTTTTATGTCTGATTTTGTAAACAAGTAATTTTTAAGCCAGGTGAAATTTGGGGTACGCAAGACAAATCAGACACATGGAAGGAGTACAGGAGTCTGGAAAGGTTGAAAGCTGCTGGCTTAAGATTGTTTAAACTGCAAGGATGTTAAGACCCAATCCTGCGTTCACCAGCAAAGCTGTTACCCTGGATATATCTACAGTGTGATAAGCTATGGCACGGCCGCGGCTGGCCTCCATCAGCTGACTCAGCCTTGCGGAGGTGTAAAATTGCCAGGTAGACATTCAGGCTCGGGCTGGATCCCGGGCTCTGAGATGCCACGGGAGGTGGGAGGATGCTTGCCCAACCTGGGCAGTGAAGCTGGGCTGGTCAGTTTCACTTCCTGTTTCTGGTCCCTTTCCCTTTCTGGTTGTCTTGCACTAGCACAAAGCTGCAATGCTGGGGTGCAGATGCTGCAGGGGGACAGAGAAAACAATTCCGTCACGTATAAAAAAACCCTGAAAACGTTCCTGCTCATTCAGTTTTGTAACAAGCCCTTTCAGATCCAATTGAAGGCTTAAATTCTAGCTTGACCTGAGCAATGGGGGCTAAGAGGGCACAGGGCACTGATTTTTCCACTCTCCCCCATTGCAGGATGCCAGCAGTATGTGGCCAGTGGCACCCCTCGAGTCCAAGAGGGTGGGGAATGGCTAGTGCTCTCGGTATTGCGCCATGGCCTCAAGGGGGTGTGGCCAGCTGGGTTGTGGGCGTGGTAGCGCGTGCAGCACCTGCAATCACCGGGTGGAAAGAGCAAAGGTGGATGCATCCTGCCTACATCTACCCTGCGGAGGGATATTGCCCCAGAGCATCGCTGCTTGGCTGGGCTGCTAGGGCTGCCTACTCAGCACTCCAGGGGCATGGTTTGGCCCTAAAAGGAGTTGACAGCAACCCTTTTAAGTGTATTTGCTTCTGTGAATACTGACGGTGTGGTAGGAATAGGGGGGAACCCTGACAACAGGCATAGGAACTGACTGAGAACAGAAGAGGGAGTTTTGCTTTCTGTCTCCTGCGTTTCTGTTTGATGTAGCCACCAGCCATCCTGTCCAGGTGTATTCTGACCCGGTTTGGTTCACATTGGCAGGGCCGGCTCTAGGTTTTTTGCCGCCCCAAGCAAAAAAAATTTTGGTTGCCCCCCGTCCCAGCTCCTTGCCGCACCCCCCTGCCACCCCAGCCCTGGGCTCTCCCCCAGCACCCGCACCCCCCTGCTGCCCCAGCTCTGGGCTCCCCCCTACCCCCCACCATTGCCCCCCCCACCTCCTGCTGCCCCAGCCCTGGGCTCTCCCCCCCCCCGCCATACCTGCACCCTCCTTCCACCACAGCTCTGGGTCACTGGTAACTCGCTCCCAGAGCGGGTCATTCAGCAGGAATTTTAGATGTGCACAGAACACAGACAGGATTGGTTCCCATATGGTTACAGAACTGCAGTAAAGTGGAACAATTTTCAGCTTGTGTGATTGGAGGATATCTGGATGCATATTATAAGACTGTCCTACATAAATGAGGAAAAGTTGAGGTGCCTTTATTATTCTTTTGTTCCACTCTTTCTTTCTATGGGGAATTTGCCAATGCAATATCACTGTCTTCCTTTTAAACAAACAAACAAACAAAAGGCAATGGCTATTGAAAATAGCAATTCCAGTCCTAATAACCACTGGGAAGCATTTCTTGCTCAATTTTATCCTACTTTTCCTACAGCAAGTTACAGTGGATCAGTATATCTGATTTGGGAGAAATGAAGTAACAGCTGCCCAAACTGAGCTTGAGCACTGCTGAATTTTGAGGTGTTCAAATCTGGAAGGCAGGTGCTGGGGGAGGCCCTGTGGCTCCTCAGGGGAGCATGACAGCCTGTATGCAGCAGCATGTCTGGCGCTGCGCGAAGCCAGACACGCTGGTCTGAGTGGCACGGTAAGGGGGCTGGAGGGTTGGAGAAAGAGTAGGAGGTTCCAGGGGGGCAGTCAAGGGACAGGGAGCAGGGGGGGTTGGATGGGGCGGAGGTTCGGGCGGGCAGTCAGGAGCAGGGAGAAGGGGAGGTTAGATGGGTCGGGGGTTAGATGGGTCAGGGGTTCGGGGGGGCAGTCAGGGCAAGGCAGCAGTTGGATGGGCATGGGAGTCCCAGGGGTTTGTCAGGGGACAGGTAGGGGGTGGGAATCCTAGGGGGGAAGTTGGGGGGGTCTCAGGAGGGGGCAGTTGGGGACAAGGAGAAGGGAGGCTTAGATAGGGGGTGGGGTCCCAGGAGGGGACAATCAGGGGACAAGGATCAGTGGGGCTTAGGGGGTGGAGTCCTGGGGGGCAGTTGGGGCAGGGGTCCTGGGAGGGGGTGATCAGGGGACAGGGAGCAGGGGGGTTGGATGGGTTGGGGTTTCTGTGGGGGGCAGTCGGAGGGAGTGGATGGTGGCAGGGTGGGGCTACCCTCCCTCCCTGTGGAGTGTCCTATTTTTTGAATGTTAAAACATGGTATCCCTACTCTTCAGAGTGCAGCTCTCCATTCATAGCAGGCTGCAGCATGAGGTCTCAGCTTCCTCACTCCCTCCCCCTCTTTCCTGTTGGTAGTGGCCAAGGGAATGCTGGGAAATGTAGTTCTTTCCCTGCTCCAGGGCTGGCTCTATAGGCAGGGAGCTAACCAAGGAACTACAGCTCCCAGGGCCCCCTGTTGGTTCTTAGCTCCCATGCTAGATCCCTGCCGCCCCTGCAAATGGGCTGCCCCAAGCACCTGCTTGCTTTGCTGGTGCCTAGAGCCGCCCCTGCACATTGGTACAGTAGCTGTCCTTAACAGGGGGCCTTAGTGTTTTAATGCTAATAGGTCAGTGTTTCCTTGCCACTTCTGCTTTCTCTTTGTGTGTGCCTAGGAGCAGAGTTCTGTTGTATCACTGTTGCTATAAATCCACTAATGTATATTTTGAGAATAAAGGCTATTTAAATCTAATAAAGGTGGTTCTTCACTACCCTGTGTACAATCTGTTGCTTTCTTTCCCATATTTAGTGTCTAAGGGATGGTAGCATTATTATGAGTTACTAGCTGGTATCATTACAGAAAGTCTTGCAACTTATTTTTGCCTGAGCATGTAGGCGACTAGATGGTGGAAGAATGCTTATTGCTAGCTGTGGTGCAGTTCAGAGCTGAGTATATGGTCAATAAAGTTTCAATCTCTCAGACTGAAATCATTTCTTAGCTGAGTTTCTGCCTATAGGTTATGCTCATGTAAGCAAATCAAAAATACTACATGGCATCAGAAGCCCTGTAAAGAGCAGGGCAATGGACGCCGCTAGAGTCAAGCTGCCCAGGATGAACTGGGGAAGTATGCACCCCCGGGGGAGTGGAAGGAATTGAAGCAGCTTGCAGGGCTCCTTTAGGAAAATGCTGCTCTCTGCTAATCTGGCTTGGAGAGAGCGGGAGAGGCATTTATAATACTTGGTATGAATGGGCCAAAGCCCTGCCTCATCCTCAACAGAGCACACAGTCCCCAGAATAGCATTCACGCTCCTCCCCTGCCTGGGGACCGGCTTCATTGGTAACTCCAGAGCAGTGAGCTTCAGCGTAGGCTCCCTCCCTGAGCCAGCCTGCCTCGATGGTTCCATCCAGGACCTGCCCAGGCCTAGCGCGCGCTCTCTAGAGAGCCCCTCCCACATCCATGAAATGCCGGGGGAGTTAAACTACAGTAGCTTGTGGCAGGGTCGTTCAGCTAAGTCATCTGAAGAGATGAGGGCATCTCAGCAAGGGGGTCTCAACCTGGAGGTTGTGAACAGATGTTGGGGTCATGACCCCACCTGCGCTCCCCATATTGCTGGGGGATGGCGGGGGGCGGGGGGGTCCAGTCTGGAAAAGGTTGAGAACCACACTTGATCTTACGATAGGTTGGAGGAAGACTATTATTGTTACTATCTTTGGCCCCCCCCATGCCACTTAGTAGTTCTCAGTAGGCACATGCTGAAGTGCTGTCCTGCATAGGGACATGTGTCTGATTCAGGGCCATAGTTTGTCCGACAACCATTCTGTAAATGCAGCTGCTGCCCATAGGAAATGCCCACACTCGGTAAACTGAGGCACAGAACGGTCAAGAGCGTCACCCAAGGTCATACAATAAGCCAGCAGGCAGATGGGGTAAACCCAGGGCTGTGCTGACGCCTGACCCCACCTGCTCTCCCTCACATATTTCCATCCTTAAGTACCAACCCAGCTGCATCTCTCTCCACTCACCCCCCCATACCAATCTTCATACATGTTTGAACAGGTGAACGGCTTGGAGCTACTGGCTCAGTTTGATCCTGGGGTACCATTCCACTGGCTCCCTGCATAGCTCTGCCCCATCACTTCAGCTGATGGGCAGGAAATTGACAGGCTGGTTTATTTGCTTTGATGGAAGGAAAGAAAGACTGGGACCAGGCAGAGCAGACCCCTGGGGAGGGAGGATGAAGATCTTGTTGGCCTGCCTGTGATGAAAGCGCTGCTCATTGCAGCGAGAGACCACGCGAATCAAAGGCTCAGAGACCGGCGGTGCAGCTGCTCTTAGGGTTTAAGTATTCGGCCAACCGAAGCCGGCAGCTGCCAAACCTCGGCACTGTCAGAAGCTGCCACCTGTGTGTAATGTTAATAGCCCGTTTCTCTGCAGAGAGGAGGAGATGGGATGGCTCTGCAGAGCAGCAGCGCCCAGAGTGGGCTGGTTCCTGCTGCTTTGCCAGGCCACGCGCTACCAACGCATGAGCCCTGGAGGTGTGAGCAAGCTGGCAAGCTCGGAATGGAAGGTGAGCAGAACCCTGGGGCCTCTGCTAAGAGCTGGACCGGTGCCAAGCACCCCTGCTGCAACAGGATGGCAAGCGCTTTCCCAGACTTTGAACCGAGGGGGCCAGCTTTTGCAATTCAGGCGTGAGAAAGCTCAGGGCAAGCTTAGTTGAATACTTAGCTTAGCATTTACATAGCACTTTTCATCAATTGGTCTCAGAGCGCCGTACAAAGGAAGGTCAGCATCATTGTTCCCATTTTACAGATGGGGAAACAGAGGCACAGAGCAATGCTGCGTTCAAGGGCCATGAGAAATTAGCTCACTAAGCCATTGTCTAGGCTGGGTATTTGCCCCGATGTCACCCACCAATGCAGCTGTATCAGTGCTAATCCCTGCCACAGACAGCGAAGCTGTCACACGGATGGCTCTCCCCTGCTGGAAACCCGGAGAAGCTGTCTCACTGCAAATTGTCATGGAGGTTTGCCTTGCAGCTAAGCAGAGGGATGAATCCAGGCAATTTCCCATCTCAGTCAAGCCCTCAGATCATCATGATTCTTTACTATTCCAGTCAGGTTCAGGGACACCCCCAGCTAGGTGCTGTACAGAGAGCTGGGCCGTGCCCTTGGGCACCTACGCTCTAAACAGAGAGCGCAGACTGCGACAAGGCAAAAGACACAGAAGCAAAGTGCTCAGGATGGCGAGGGGCACGTGCCTTGTTAATTCCACCCACACCTTTTTACCTACAATTGAAAAATATAACAAATAAAAACCATGTTGCTTTCCTAGTCAAGGTACATTAGGCTGAGTGACCAAGCAATGTTCACGTCCTACCCTTTCCAGTTGGGCTCCCATCTAGTTTTGTCCCCACCCTAAATTCCCCCACTTGAAGACAAGAAAGGCAGGAAAGCTTGAGCTGGATAGAACCCTCTCCTTTATTCTGATTTAAAAGTCCCCCCCCCCCCCAGTATGCTAGGGTGACCAGATGTCCCATTTTTAAAGGGCCAGTCCCGTTTTTCGGGACTTTTTCTTATATAGGCTCTTATTACCCACTGTCCCGTTTTTTCACAGTTGCTGTCTGGTCACCCTAAGCCTTATGCAGGCTCTGAGTCACCCACAGGTTCTTTAAAGTACACAGCTCAGCCAGCTTGGTCTACTAAAGAGCAGCTCTACCTACTAGCAATACCCCAGCCAGAGCTCAGAACGAGCCTTGCCGGGCATCTGGACTATCAGCACATCTGTGCTACTTCAGAGGATATTTGACAGCCCGGGGGCTCCTTACAGAAAATATCTTGCCAGCTGCCGTCTATTGGTTATCAGTGGCAGCAGGAGCCGGGCCCATGCTCAGAAGGGGCCCCAGCGGGGTCTGCTTGCACTGTGCCCCGAGACCCCGCCACTTGCTCCTCTCCGCCCTCTGGCTTCTCTCTGCCTCCTGGGCGGACCCCAGTGCACCTCTGGTTCCGGGCAGTCTCTGCTTCCCACCACCTGTGGGGCCCCACCTGTCTCCCTGTAGCTGAGCCACCTGGCACTGGTGCAGAAGCCTGGCTAGTCTCAGCCAGGTGTGTGTGGGGGGGGAACAGTGTGGAGGGCTTGGCTGGGCCCCTCCAGCCAAGTAGGGGTTTGTGTGGCGTGGCATGGGCCCACCCCTGAGGGGAAGGGACATGCTGGCAGCACAGGGCCAGGCGGGCCATTGTGCGTCTGGCAACTGCTGGTTTGTAAATAGTGCCCTCGCACTGGGCTGGGCGGAGCGGGGCTGCTCCTACCATGCCAGGCCCCTGGCCAGCCACTGGCTCCAGGGACCGACCCCCTGTACCGTGCTCCATTGCCCCCATGGGGGCCCACAAATATGTTTGGCACTGGACCCACAAAAGGTTAATCCGGCCCTGTTCATTATGTGAAGGAAGATTTAACAGCAGCACCGCCACTGATCACAACCTGCCACACGATGGCGAGAGTGGAACACTGGGCAAAGTAGATTCCTTCCACTAAAAATATCCACACTGCAAGCTCTTGAATTCACTGGGCCAGTCATTGAGCTGCAGATGAAGTTAAAAATAGGTATAAACAAATAACACTTGGGAAAATAAACAGGGGAGAAACAAGGGAGGACCCCCATCAACTGGAAGGCATGGGATGCATTGTCCTAGGGATGGGGGTTCCATGACCACCGCTCCCAAGAGGAGGAGACGGGTGGTGGTGGTTGGGTATTATATGTAAGAGAGCAGTATGATTGCTCAGAGCTCCAGTATGAAATGAGAAAAGCCCGTTCAGAGTCTTTGGGTTAAGTTTAGAGGTGAGAACAAGGGCAATGTTGTGGTGGGTGTCTGCTATTGACCACCAGACCAGGAGGTGGAAGTAGATGAGACTTTATTCGGACAGCTAACAAAAGTTTGCAGATCACAGGCCCTGATTCTCATGGGGGACTTCAATCACCCTGACATTTGCTGGGAGAGCAACACAGAAGTGCACAGACAATCCAGGAAGTTTTTGGAGAGCGTTGGGGACAGGCTACAGGCTGGGGACCGACTGGCTAAGCAGAAGTTCGGCAGAAAAGGACGTGCAATTGTTTGGTGGAAAAGGACCTGGGGATTACAATGGATGAGAAGCTGGGTATGAGTCAACAGTGTGTCCTTGTTGCCAAGGAGGCTAATGGCATATTGGGCTGCATTAATAGGAGCATTGCCAGCAGATCGAGGGAAGTGATTATTCCCCTCTATTCGGCACTGGTGAGGCCACATCTGGAGTATTGCATCCAGTTTTGGGCCCCCCACTACAGAAAGGATGTGGACAAATTGAGGAGAGTCTGTTAAGGAAGAAATCATAAAAACAAATAAAGACATTTTAAACACACACAATTAAAATTATAATACCATAAACAACCTTAACTCTGCCCGCTGTCCAAACTCATGAGGCAACCTTGTAAGTGCACATGGTACATTCTAACCACGACAAGACTGCCTCAGTAATAAGAAACTAGGAGGAAACATAACAGGTATTCGCCATCAGGAAAACAGGGATCTAGTACTAGCAGCTGTCAGTTGTGAAAGGGCTTCCTTAGGGTTGCAGCTGTTTGCTTCTGGCCACTTTAAAGGCCAGCCCCCAGAAAGGGATGCTGGGGGAAAAGTTTCTATAAGGAGGCACAGGTGACATAGGGCAAATTAATGGGGGTTAGGAAATTATTCAGGGAAGAGTTTCCCAGGTGGACAAGGGCAGCTATGGTGCTTTCTGTGGTCACGAGAACTGGTTGCTCTTTTTTGAACAAAATGGTTTTGTTTTTTCAGGTAAAATATTGTCTTTTTTTAAATCAATTGTTTCTGCAAAAAAATTACTGTAGTGTTCTCTCACACACATACATGCTTTTCTCTCACTTTAGAAAAATTTGAAATGATGTGGGAAAGGAAACATGGGGGGGGGGGAAATGGGTCTGTTTTGAATAGTGCAAAGAGAAAAGCGCTTCAAATTTCCAAGTATCTTGTGCAGTTGTTCACTTAGCACGGTCTGCCACTTCCACATGAGGGGCCTGACCCTGCACCTGTGTTTCACTTTACTCCCGTGAGAGGAAGCTGATGCATGTGTGGAAAGGTTTGTAGGACTGGGACCTATGGATGGAATTCTGGCCCAGATTAAATCAGAGGCAAAATTCACATGGGTGTCAATGAGGCCGCGCAGCCCTTGATTTACAGGTGCTCACGAAGAAGGATTTTCACGCGGCCCATTCAAAGGGGATGGGGCTGCCCCCAAATAAAATAGGCACTGGCCCTGCCTGTCGAGCTGGGGGAACAGGCCATTGCAGGTTTAAAGTATGCCCTGAGGGTTTGGGACCTGCTTAACAGTAGGCACAGGGTGCCTGGTCCTGCTACACAGGGGGAGTAAAGGAGGGGGGGTCTTTTCTTTTGGGTCGGGGCGGGAACATTCAACTTAAAGGAACAAAGATTAAGGAGGGTGAAGATGGATTTCCTAACCAAACTGCCTGGAAATGGATGAGTGGGAAGCTCAGCAGCGGGTCAGACACATGCTGGTTCTGTCTTGCTGGCATGGGGGCCCAGACGAGCCTGGTGGGGGCTGGCAGCCATTCTGCCCGGTATGCCCTCGTATGGGAGCACAAAGAGGCACAGGGCCTGGCAGATGCTGCTAGTCAAAAGACGCTGATCTCACGGGCAGGAAGTGTGTGTGCCCCTACAGTGAGATCCCTGCAGACACGAGCGCCAAGGAGTGCTAGGGCGGTGCTGCTGCCACTGTAAGTATCGACACCTGCCGTGGCTCTCTCCCCAGACACCAACTCCCTGGGTGCTCCGGGCTGGAGCACCCATGGGGAAAAATTAGTGGGTGCTCCGCCCCCACTGGCAGCCAAGCTCCCCCCACCTCCTCCTCGCCGCCTCCTCCCCCGAGCGCACCGTGTCCCCGCTCCTCCTCCTCGCTCCCAGCGCTTTCCGCCTGCCACCTAACAGCTGTTTGGCAGCATTTAGGACTTTCTTGGGGGGGAGGGAGGAGTGGGGACGCGGCGCGCTCGGGGAGGAGGCGGAGAAGAGGTGGGGCAGGGGCAGGGACTTGGGGGAAGGGGTGGAATGGGGGTGAGAAGGGGGTAGGGCTGGGGTGAGAAAAGGCGGGGACTTGGAGGAAGGGCTGGAATGGGGGCGGGATGAGGGTGGTGCACGGGTGGGAAGAGGCAGGGCAGGGGCGGGGGGGGGGGTGTCAAGCACCCACAGGGCAGAGGGGAAGTCGGCACCTATGCTCCAGGAAGCCGTTACCACTGCCTCTGTGCCCCAGGCGCCGGTGCTCAGCCCTTGGCTAGTGGCTCAGCCAGACCCCAGCCAGGCAGGCAGTCCTGGTTGGCGCCACTCAGGGCAGTTCCTCGTTACGCTGACAAGCACTCCCACCAACCCTGCCGCATGACACAATGCCGCGCTCGGCCCAAACCCCTCCCGCCATTTGTCACTGCAAAAGCTTTGATGGGGAAAAAAATCAACCGGCTCTAAGAAAGTCAGCAGCAGCCTAGCTAGACTCTGCCCAGATGTCCCAGGCCACGGTGGCTGACCTGCCCTGCCCTGGGCCCCAGCACCCGGCTCACTGAGGTTGCTACAGCATAGAGAAGGCTGCAGGTTTCACCGGGAGCAATAACCATTAGCGACACTTGGGTGGTAATTGCTGGGCTCAGGAGACAATTGGCTCAGTGGCTGGGAGGCCAGAGACCAGGGAGGAGGAGGAAGCAGGGAGTTCCGAGGGTTAGCTGGGGCGGAGAGAAGGCTGGGTGCCATTGCCTCCAGCTGCACACCTGTGCCATGGGTCGTTTTGCCTGGGATCTGGGACATGTGGTGAAAGGGAAACAGCCTGGGTGTGTTTGTGACGCCGAAAACAGGCCAGGCAGCGCTGCTCACTGGGTAGCAGCCCGGTGACACTCCCCCACATTTTGACCCATCCCTCAAGGCCTCCTGGTCCTTCCTTTAGCCAGAGAGCTGGGCGGGGGAGGAGTCCCCTTTGGAGCGTGGCCACAGCCCTTCCAGGTGAGGCAGAAGTGTGGCCACTGCGTGAAGGGAGCCAGCGTCCAGTACCCTGGGGTACCAATTGGGATGGGCTTGAAAATGTCCATTGGCACGTTTATTTTTCCCAATGGAAAATGGGGGGTTGGATTTTTTGGGGTAGACGTGTGCTGCTTTCCTGGGATCTTTTCAAGCAATTTTTGGCAAACCCACCGCTGAACATTTTCACCCCAAAACTGAAACGTTCAAATTGTTTGATCCAAAATCGTGGGGGTTTATAAAAAGAACAAACAACCCCCCCACACCCCAGTTTCCAGCAAGCTGGCCTAGCCATTGTCCGGAGCTGCTCACTGGCCGTTGGCCTTTCGTTAAGATGGCAGGTGCTTTGGCGAGCTGGAGATGAAAGGCTTTATGGGGAAATGCTTTATCGCCATCAGTGAAGGGCTGAAGCTCCAAACAACGCCAACGCTCAAGGCTGGTCCCATTTGGGGTTTGGATCAGCGTTACTACTGACTCAGGGGCCCGCCCGGCCTCACCTGCTGTGGTTTGAACTGGACGCTCCAGGGCCAAACTCCCCTGCAAGGTTTCGTAGCACACTCGTGTCCACACATGACAGAAAGGCGCCGGGATTGTTTTAACCCTTAGATCGCTGCACTCGCTTGGAGCTGAATGCTTTGGCGAGCTGAAGGGATATATCAGTGCATGGGCGGCAGGTGACACCCCCCCCCTTTGGGGGGGCTACCCCCCCCCCCTTCCGCCTGAGGCCCCATGCCCCCCCCCCCCCAAACCCCCCAAGCCCCCCCCCCCCCCCCCCCCCCCCCCGGCGGCTGGAGTCGCCCTAGTCTGGCTGCCCCAGCCGCCCCTGGCTGCTGGCTGGAGAAAAGCCCCCTCCGGCTTCAGGGGAGAGGGGGAGCAAGGGCAGGGCCTCCGGGCAGAGCGAGGGTGAGGCCAGGGTTAGCACAGCTCCCAGGGGTCCAACAAGAGCTGGGAGAGGGGGATTACTGAGCAAACAACCCCCCCTCTTCCTTCCCTTTAGGCCCCCTGGGCTCTGCCCCAGCGTGGGCAGCTGCTCCCTGGGCTTTAGGTAGGGGACATAAGGAAGGCCACGTACCACTAGGTGGCATCACGCTAATGAGTAAATCCAAAGCACTGGCAACTCCTAAGATCACAGACATTGGGGATGGAAAAGACCCATCATCTGATTGGGTCCATCTCTCCCATCCGTGCCCCTGTGAGTGCAGGGTATGGCCCCCTTGACCAAGGAGAATGGGATATTAAGGTGAGTGTGTCTTAGCAGCTGTCTGAGCAGGCCAGTCCCTGATCTCACTGCAGCGCTCGGGAAGTCCAGCAGGATTTCACTTTGCTCCAGCAGCATGGGGACGGGGTGTCAGCATGAACGAGGGGTCGTGGTGAATGGGGTGGGGGCATAAGCTATTTTCTATTTCTAAAGCACAAGCGCTCCATGTTTTCTGGGCCATACAATGGGATGCAGCTGGAAGGATGCACAAGCCCCTAGACAGCAGTGAGGGGACTTGTACACTGTAGCTAAGGGCATTCGGATGACTCACCTTCTCTTACAAGTAAGTGCCTTGGGGTTTCCTGCAGCACAGACAGCACTTGGAAGGGCTCCCCGTGATTGCCCACCTTTACCCCTACCACACCCCTTTGACGAGAAGTCATTGAGAGGCCATCTCCTCTCAGTTCTGCCTCTTCAGAGTGATAACCTCATATTACAGCCCAACAGCTGTAAACAGAGTTTAAATTCCTGCGCCCTGCACCTAAGCCGGGAATGCTGAAAGTAGGTTCCAAATATGGAGACAGAGTTAGGGACCCTGCTCTGCTTTGACGCAAGAGGCGCTGCGGAAAAAGGAGAAACTCAAACCACATTGTTTAAAGTCTCCTGAGGGTGGTCTCACCTCCCCCCGCCCTTCCTTATGTAGTGGGAGATCCCAGCAAGATATGTGCCAACTAGATTGGCAGGTCGCCCCGAATTAACTCCATCCCCTGGAACTACACAAGTGATTTTGGCTCCTTGGGTTTCCAAACAGTGCTGGGGCAAGCCCTGCTCTCAGAAACGCTAATGTAAATCCAGAGTAACCCCCATGGATTTCTTACTCTGGATTTACACCCGGACAGCTAGTGACCCGATTACTCCTCGCTAGACACACACCAGGGGTTACTGGCCAACCTGGGTTTAATCCACACCCAGCTTCCCACGTCTAGATGCTGTGACTGAGAATCCCAAGGAGACCCCACGCAGCCTGAGTAACAGCATCTCCCCAGCCTGGAAAACCTCTTCTGTATGGAACCAATGGCAGATTCACCCCAGTTCACACCCATGCCCTGGACCTGTCGTCCTTGGTTCTCAGCGGTAGGAAACCTACCCCTGAATATGAGCAAATGACCCAGTTTCCATCACATCTGTTTCCTTGTGATTAATTCATTCCTTCTGCTCCAAGTCCCAGCCTGCTGCATGGGGCCTGGCAGAAAGTCTTTTCAATTCATCGCAGCCGCTGCTAAGTGTTAATTAATTGGTGATCTTCCCTAGAGCAAAATGGTGCCGGCCCAGCTCCCCCAGCCCCTCAGCTCCGCTTCAAGGTGCATCTGAGCCAAGGTGAGTGATCAAAGCAGCTGGGTAATGAGCGAACTTGCTGAAAGGATGGGCCTTACGGTGCTCTCGGGCGTGACGGGTGAAAACAGTGTCAGAGACGAATCAGCCCACGTTAATCTGGGACCAAATGCTGCTCCTAGTTATACCAACGGCTCCACTGAGTCCGGTGGAGTTACTTCAGATTTACACCAGCATCACCCAACAGAAGTTGGCCCCTGAGCAAAACACACGGAGCCGCCCCTCTGATTTTTGAGCTGTCTGAATTTATCATCATCCTTTTCTAGCAGTTTCATCTGAGTGTCTCTGGACACTTTCAAGACACAACTTAATTAAACCTCACAACCACCCTATGAGATGAGCGGTATTATTTAGCTGTATTTCCCTCTAGGGAAACTGAGGCACCGAGCAGTGGAGGGCCCAATTTTCACATCAGCCACTGATTTTGGATTCCTTAATATCTGGGGTGCCCAACCCAAGACACCTGGGACCTGATTCCAGAGGCACAGAGCACCCACAGCTTTCAGTTGGAATTGGGGTGGTCGGCATCAGGGCCGGATTAAGGCAGGGGCTTTATGGGCTGCAGTCCAGGGCCCCAGCTCAAGGGGAGCCCCACAAAAATAAATCACAGGCAGCGATCTCCAACTCCAGGCAGCTAAAAGTCCAGCGGCGCAGCAGGGCTCAGGAAGGCTGCCTGCCATAGCCCCAGGCTGCTCCCAGAACAGGAGAGTTAATCCGGCCCTGGTCTGCACCTCTGAAAATTAGGCCTGAATGTCTCAAATTGGGCAAGAGGTGCCCAAAGATCAGGGGCCCTTTGTGAAAGCATTGGCCCAAGGGACTTGCCCAAGATCACAGAGTTACATTTTATTGATTTTCCCCCCTCCAAAGGAACGGAGGAACGAAGAAGTAAAGAAATGGGAAGAAAAGGAAGAGGGAGCAGGGAGGGGAAAGAAGAGGACTAGCTCAGTTTCCATCTGCTAGGAATTAATCAAAAGATTTCTAAAAAAGTCAGACTAAATCTCTGAAATGTCACCGGCTCTTTCTGTGCCAAGTCGCTGTGCTTAGCGTCTATCCCTGGAGGCTGCCTGCTTTTCCAGCTGCAGCACTCGTCATGTGGCTACAAGGACTGCTCTGGAGAACCAAGCTTTCCATGAGCTGGAGAGTTTCCGAGGTGATGGGATAGAGCAGGGGTCTCAAACACGCGGTTATTTCCTGTGGCCCACCATAGCTCCCCTCACCCTCTGCCTCCCGCCTCTGCACCCCCCCCAACACACTGCATCCCCACTTCTCCGCCTATCTCCCAGCACTTCCTGCCACCAAACAGCTGTTTGGCGGCACTTAGGACTTTCCAGGAGGGAGGGGGGAGGAGCGGGGACGCGGCACGCTCAGGGGAAGAGGCAGGGCCAGGGCGGGGATTTGGGGAAGGGGTTGGAATAGGGGCAGGGAGGAGGCGGAGTTGGGACAGGGATTTTGGGGAAGGGGTTGGAATAGGGGCAGGGAGGAGGCGGAGTTGGGGCGGGGATTTTGGGGAAGGGGTTGGAATGGGAGCAGGGAAGGGGTGGGAAGAGGCGGGACAGGGGTGGGGCCTCATGGAAGGAGTGGAGTGGGGACGGGGGCAGGGTGGGGCTTTTGTATCTTTGTATGAAAAGGTGTCAGTGATGCAGCCCTTAGGCCAATGTACTAGTCCCCATGTGGCCCTCGTGGTGATTTCAGTTTGAGATCCCTGGGATAGAGCTAGGGCCCTACCAAATTCACGGCCACGAAAAACACGTCGCGGACTGTGAAATCTGGTCTCCCACCATGAAATCTGGTATTTGTGTGCTTTTACCCTGTACTATACAGATTTCACAGGGGAGACCAGCGTTTCTCAAATTGGGGGTCCTGACCCAAAAGGGAGTTGCGGGGGGGGGGTCGCAAGGTTATTTTAGAGGGGTCATGGTATTGCCACCCTTACTTCTGTGCTGCTTTCAGAGCTGGGTGGCTGGAAAGCGGCGGCTGTTGGCTGGGTGCCCAGCTCTGAAGGCAGCGCCCCACCAGCAGCAACACAGAAGTAAGGGTGGCAATACCATACCATGCCATCCTTCCTTCTGCGCTGCTGCTGCCGGTGGCTCGGCTGGCAGAGCTGTGCGGGCAGGAGGCGGGCATGGCTGGGAGCTCACAGTGTGCTTGGCTCAGAGTGTCATCAGCCTCTCAAGTGCTAAATTCACTTACAGGCTGAACACTAATAACAAGAGAACTGGCCTCGAACAGCCTGGCAGAGCGACCCAGGGGAGCTTGGGCCCCAAACAGAGATGGGGCAGGCTCCAAAATGGGACCCTTCCCAGAATCTCCAGATGGATGGGTCAGGTGCCCATGATCCCAAACCATGAGGGGCTCCAGGAGCTGTGCCCGAAGCCTGAACTGTGGCCAGCCAGCAAGGATGTAGGATTCACTCCTCTGCCCTGCAGAATGGCTAATGCACCCTGCTCCGCTGTTGCCAGGGGGACAAAGTCTGCGGCAGGTTGAGGCCTCTTGTCTCAAATCCCCCTTGCAAAGGGAGATTTCAGTGCAGCACAGAACACACAGACGCCACCTGAACAAACAGATCTAAACTCTTCCCCCAAAGATCTATATTTAATTAGGTGGCAGCTGGGCAGTTTAGCCTTGTCCTTTATTTATATGCAGAACCAGGGAGTGTGGGGGGTTCTCCACTGTCTGTGACAGCGGGACTGAGATCTACATGCCGTGACAGCGAGCGCGGTGCTCTGGGAAGCTGCGAGCTCCAACAGCCATGCATCCGAAAACCAGGTCGAGACAGCAGAAACTAGGCAAAGGCATCATGGAGTAGGGAGCTGATGGCCCTGTACTGGCCAAGCGTGTGTGGCTGCTGGTTGGTGGCTCAAACCCAGCCAGGGATGGAGCTATATAGACTAGTTGGAGGGGTAGTGGGGTGCACGTTCAGCTAAAGGCCAGAGGAACAGAGCAGAGCCCAGGAGATGCCAAGCCAGCGGAGCATGTGTGATCCTAGCTTGAACATCTGCACAATTTGCTGTGGGTGGCAACTGGTTCTTCTGAGCATCTCAAGCGGGTGGGAGGGTGGAGCTTGGCAGGGCACCACTCTTTCCCTTGCTTCTGGTTAAAAGAGCTCATTAGGAATATTTCTGGCTAGGCGGGGTAGGAGAACTGCCTACAAACAACAGAAGGGGGGGCACACCAAGGCGGCAGAGGAATTGTTCAGGGCGGAACTTGATGCCTGGGATTCGGCTGTGGAAGAGTCTCCCCTGGGGAAAGTGGGGAGGGCCATTCCTAGGTGTACTGGAGCCATCGGGGGCCACTCATAGGTACACTGGAGCCTCTCCTGGTGGGGAGAAGCCTGACTGCAGAGGAGGGGGGTGGAGTGGGTGAGCTCCGGGGTCTTTTCCATCTATGAAGAAAAAAGGAATCCAACATCTACCTCCATGTTACTCCTGTTCACCAACCTTCAGAGCTGAATCATGCAGCATCCGTACTCTGGGTTCTCACCTAGGCTGGACTGAACCATCATGCATGAGCTGGGGGTGGGGGACATGGTGCATCAGTGCTGAAGCTGGGGATAGTCTGTCCGGGGGCATCAGCTCTGTGTTACTCCTCAGAGGCCAGTCAGTTCTGGGAAGTGTCTGTGTTTTCTGACATTTCAAAGCCTCAGGCAGCTGAGAGTAAAGACAAGTCTGGGACTTCGAGGCCATTGCCCCTGCATGGACTTGTGGGGGTTTGACCTCTTCTCCCACAATTCCCTCTGGTTCCCAAAAGGCCTTTCAAAATTTCGCACTTCAAGGGGGCTCTGCCAGGAGTTGTGGCAGAGGTACCCAGTGGGCAGGCCCGTAGCAACAGTGCGTCACTGTTCCCGGACTCACATGGGACCTCACTTGTAGGGTTAGCTGGGTGCAGATGTAATCACCTGCATTCTCCTTATCTACCACCTACATTTTCCAGCCCTCCACAACCCTTCTGTGGAGTTATTTCTCTGGCCTCACAACTCCGCTGAATCTAGTATAGCTCTGATCTGTCAAGGGAACAAGCTGCATGCTAATGACATTCATTCATTCATGAAACGGGGCCTGTCCCCCCTCCCGGACACCTCCCCCAATCTGATACAGCCATTGCCCACACTTGGCCTATACACCGTTTTTTAAGCCATGGGGCAATATTTGTATCTGGGTCATTTTGAGAGTAAGATTTTTATGAGAGGCTGTATCAACATCAAGGCTATCTATGGCATTCCCTCCAGCAGCTAATCTTGTCGCTCTCCCATCACATCATTCATTATTTTCCTCGCTTCACTCATCTAGCAAAGCAATGAAAAACGTTCGAATTAGGAATGGGAATTGCAGGATCACCTCTCTCTCTCTCTCTCTCTCTCTCTCTTTTTTTTTTTAATCTGTGCCACATTTTCATTTCTCTGGTCTCCTGGTACTAATAATACTTACACAGCTCTTTTCATCCGTAGCTCTCAAAGCAGGACAGTATCATTAACCCCATTTTGCAGATGGGGAAACTGAAGCACAGAGCAGGGAAGTGACTTGCCCAAGGTCACCCTGCAGGCCTGGGGTGGAGCCAGGTTTAGAACCAAGGTCTTCTGAATCCCACACTACTGCTTGAGCTGCTAGGCTGTACCACACTGGTAAGTATGGACTGCCCCACACCCTGCAGGATTGTTCAGAAATAACTATTGTTAGCACAGGATCTTCCTTTAATACCCTAATCTGTATATTATTCAGACTGGCAGATTTCTGTAGGCTGACGTGTACTCACTTCCCTGCCCTCTAGCCCCAGGAATTTGTGAAGATCTTGCAGAAATAGCCAACTGGCCAAACTTCTTGGCCTTGCTCCAGACAGCATCTTCTCTGTCGTTTCTGAGTCACGCTTCCGGTCAGCCGCCTCCTTTGTTTGTGTGCCGGCTTTGGTCCAAATCCTGCTCAGCTCATGCCTGCAAATGGTCTTGTGGGAGTGCTTGGGGGCAGCTAAAAGCCAGTGGCTACATGGTGCTCCGAATATCCCACATGCTGCTAAACGACTTTCCCCCCCTTGTCGTCCTGGTGCATTTGATAGCCTGTGTCCTGCGTCCCAGAGAATTCCCCACCAAACTCATTACTACCAAACTGTATGATAAGCACTCCTGCCAGTACATAAGCACCTGCTCCACCTCTTCTCTGTGCCCCTCCCCTCCTCTGTCACCAGGAAACCAGCCAAGGAAGTCTTTTGAAAAGCCACTGAGGCGTTTTGCCTGAGCGTCAGGCTGTGCAGTGAAGGCAGCAGAAGGATGCCTATGCTCCCCTCGTCCATTGACGCACCACGACCATCTCAAACACGAAATGAACTCGCCTCCGTTCACGGCCAGGAAATTAGCTTTGCTCAGACAGAGACTGAATCAGCAGAATCAAGCGGCAGGGGAAAACGTGGTTCTCTCCAATTAAGACAGGACTGTCAGTGCAGAGAGGGATACTTCAGCTAGACCCTTGAGAGACGGGGGGAGGGGAGTTTACTGGGGTGGAGCACAGGGCTACACATTCATATAGCCATGGGCACTCATCCGCTTGCCAAGTCAGCATGAGATGCCCCACCCCCATTTCAGCTGCAATAGACCCACCATTTTAGGAATCCCCCGGGGTTTTTTAGACACCTTGGCCTAAGAGTGGTTAGTGCCCGTTCCCCTGATCTTACAAAGTTGGCAGATGTCCCCGAACAGCTTGGTAAGACTCCAGGGTCTTGGCCTGCAACCGTTGCAGTTTGGCAACCCCCTTATTTGGAGTGAAACAGTTTTGCGACCCGCCCTCTGAAATTTAATATAAAAGAGTAAAAAGTGCATCCATGCTAACGACGATAAGCCAGTGGGATTGATTTGTGCGCACGGCTGGAGAGGATGACAAGGAAGCCTTGATCTTTGTCAGGGTCAGTGGCGGCTCCAGGCACCAGCGCTCCAAGCGCATGCCTGGGGCAGCAAGCCGCAGGGGGCGACCTGCCGGTCCCTGCGAGGGTGGCAGTCAGGCTGCCTTCGGCGGCTTGCCTGCGGGAGGTCCACCGATCCTGCAGATTCGGCGGCAATTCGGAGGCGGGGACGCCGAAGCCACGGGACCGGCGGACTTCCTGCAGGCATGCCGCCGAATCCGCAGGACCGGGGACCTCCCATAGGCATGCCCCCAAAGGCTGCCTCACTGCCATGCTTGGGGTGGCAAAAAAGCTAGAGCTGCCCCAGTCAGGGGGTGCAGGGAGTGGCCGAGTGAGATTTTCTTTGCTTTTAGACTGTAATAAAATTGAACACCTCATGCCCCTTGGGTTGCTTTGCATGACCCCACCCTCAGGCACACAGCCCAGTAGTTGAGAAACACGGGTCTATTGTAGACGTAAAATGGGGTCTCAGCTTTTTCCATGACTCCCCACCTTTGAGTTATGGTCACATGTGGGAGGGGGACACAGCTGTGTCTAAGGCGGAGGTTTGCATCGATCCGGTGGGTCAGATTTCCTTGCAGACCCGCTCAGACAGGCCCGCCCCTGCAAACCTGCCCCCAAGCCTGGGGCTGTTCAGAGCAGGGTTTGGCCCACTGCAGGGATACGATTCAGCTCCACGTCTCGCTGCAGCAGGTAGGTGGGTGGTTGCAGCTGGGGCTCGGGTTCAGACCTGGCACCAGCAGTAGCTAACAGCACAACAGTCATTGCTACGTGCTCAGAGCCGCAAAGCTCAGGCTGGGGTGGGCATTTCCTTTATTACACGCTCTAGTGTGTCTGGGTAGCACTGCCCCCTGCTGGATGGAATCAGAACTGCTCAACTGTGTGGCACAGGCCCTGAGATGGCCGTAGCTGCAGCGGCAGAGGGTTGCAGTTCCTTCCTGGCCCTGCGCTCAATAACGCCGTTCTGGACCATTTCGCCAATCAGCGCTGATAGGATAATCACTGCAGGGGCCCTTAGGCCCTGTCGGCTTGAGCACACAAGGGGACTTGCTCACGTTCTTGCTCAGAAGCGCCGCCAACTTTTCTGCCGCCCTAGGCGGCGGAAGGTCCCGCCCCGAAATGCCGTCCCCCACCGAGATGGCGGAAGGTCCCGCCGCCGAAATACTGCCGCGGTCGCCGCCCCCCAAGTTGTAGTGCCCTAGGCGACCGCCTAGGTCGCCTAATGGGTTGCGCCGGCCCTGTTCTTGCTGCCATTGCACGAGACCTGTGTCAGGAACCGCCCCAGTAACGCTGTTTACCAGGGCCCAGTGAAATAAAATAAACAGACAGAGCCTAGGTCATTAGGCCACTCCAGTCCCTCACTGCCTAGACTGTAAGGAGCTGGATTGTGTGGCTGCTGCGCTCGGGCCGGTAGCCTGGCAGCTGGCAGGCTGAGATGAACAGGCCGTCGCTTGGCGTTAATTTGAATAATTCGGTGTGCGGCCGTTTAGCTGATCTCACAGCACTTGGCACACATTCAGCCTCGCCCCATGAGGGAGGTGCATCGCTAATGCTGTTTCACAGAGCGGAAATGGAAGCACAGGGGCTAAGATAACGGTCATGCAGCAGAACCAGGAATGCCGATTCCCAGTCCCCCGCGCTAACTGCTCAACAGTGCTCCCGCCGATTACATTTCACAGGGACCAGCACTTTGCACAGGCGGTTCTAGGGCTCCTTACTTTGCAGATTTGACTCAGAATTTTCCGGTGATGAAATATTAACTGTCTCCGTCCAGGAAATGGCCCAGTAAAGAAACTGACGAGAGTTTGTAGATACGTACACTACACTTGTATCAGTCATGGTATTGCCAACGCCGAGCATTCAAAATTCACGAGTGTGGTCTCCCAAAAATCATGATTAGCTTAAAAGAAAATAAGTGTTAGGATCTCCCTCTCTCTCTCTTTTTTTTTTTTAAACCTTCTGGTTTCTGAGCCTTTAGATTGCACTCACTTCACATTTTCATGTTTTCCTTTGTAACCAAGAGGGCTAGAAATTAGTGTTTTATTAAAAAAAAAAATCAGTGGTTCTTATTTAATCACTTGATTCCAGGAGCTGGGGCTTTGAGAAAAATCATCCAAACAGATGCAACTTGCAGTTAAAGTCATGAGAATTGGCAACGTTGCAATCAGGATGAATTTATTGAGCAGGCATCGTTAATGCCACGCAACTCCCTTCGCCATTCCTCAGAGGGGAGCTCCACTAGGCTCTTGGAATTCTTTCCACATCTCCACAAGTGCCCCATTTCTCAGATCTCTGTTATTTCCTGTCTTAAGTCTGGAATCTGATTCACTCACTTATTTATATTCTTTTCTGTGCTTCTCTGCTCAGCTACATGTATGATCTCTCTCTCACACACTCTCTCTCTCGCTCTCCTTCATGCTGCTCCTCCCTGGACACCTGCAATTATTTTTGCCTTGCTGGAGTGGAAGAGTACTGGAATTAAAAAAAAAAAAAAAGGGACGCTGACGACGTACATCAGTCAAAGAAAATAAAATTAGAGGCAGGGCTCCGACAGCTGAGCTCTTTTCCAGCTGTGGAGTGAGACCAGGCTGGCTGACTATCCATTTCTCTCCACCTTCAGGGCCTTTCTTTCAGATCAATACTTTGATCTGGCTTTTCCCCATTGAACGTGGTGGGCCCACCAGCTTTATGGCTTTTGGCGTTTGTCCCAATTCACTGCATGAGACCAGACCATTTTTCATTCGGTTTGTAAATTTCATCTCTGACTGTTCCCCACTTGCAGCCACAGCGGCACAGACAGCTCAGAGAAGCGCAGGTTCTGCAGCGGACAGGAGCCATGGCCAGGCACATTTCCCGTCCCCCCTGTGGGATTCCATGTGCTGCAAACCCCTCAGCACCGGGGACTGATCCTTCCCAGCCGCTGCCACAGGGAGCCTCCCCTGGATAGCCACTGGCGACAGAACCGAGCAGCAGCAAGGGGCGACCCTGACATTAAAGCCAAAAAAGCTTTGGGTTTGGCCCTGTGATAGATCTATGCTCCCCTGCTCACCAGTTCTCCACCCTGCAATTAATCAGGTCAAGGCATAAGGTCCAATCTGATTGCGACACCTAAGGAGCAACATGCACAAGAAACTAGCTTTCTGCTCCCTTCCTGTACAATCTCTCTCTCTCCGCCCCCCCATGCCCTCTGGCATGTCTCATGCACCAAACCCTATGGTGGGAGCCTGCAGACATTATTCTGAACCCTGCACATAGGATCACAGAATGAACAGTGCACTGAACAGCTGATGTTGGCTATGTAACGGTGCTTTTGTTTTCTGCGTTCCTGCACCTTTAAATTTCTAAGAACCCTCCCTAGGTGCAGACACAGCCACGGTTGCTCTGAGTTGCTGCAGCCTGCTACAGATGAGACACAGGCCACGCCTACGCTACAGGGACTAGCCCGGCCTAGCTCTGGTGCCGGAGTTCATCTGGGAGTAGCTGCAGCCTACATCCACTGAAGGGGTTTTAACCTGGCTGTAGGAACACCACCTCCCTCTCGGCTGAGTGACACTAGCTAGGCCAACGCAAGCATTCTTCTATGGACCTCGTGTTGACACTGGGGGTCATGTCGGTATTGCTGTGGGACTCAGGTGTCTGGATTTCTCACACCCCTGAGCGCCGTAGCTACGTACACCTAAATGTTATGTGTAGCCCATGCCCCACACTGTGCTCTCCCCTAGAGAAAGGCCTTTTGTTCTTCCTGGTGGTCATCTAAAGTAAGTGCCAGCTTGAGTGAAAGCAAAGGGCTGCTCTATGTGTAGAGAAACACATTACATTCTCCTTTCCCCCAGGGTTTGGGGAACCGAGCGCATTTCAATCGAGCAGCTTCAGCTCCTGGTGACACCTGTACAAATCCAAGCTGACCCCATTGAAGGGACTGGTGTTTTTCCAGATGTTACAGCGCTCCGATGCTGGCTCTGTGTTTCCTGCGCAAATCTCCCCCCGACCATGGCACCCGTTCACACCCCCACCTGTGTCTTGGCAGAGGTGGAACCAGGCATTAATGTTTGTGAAAGAGGCACCGTCGCCAGCCATGGAGAGGGAGGTTTTCTGTTCTCTGCATGGGGGTGCAGCTCAGGCCAGGGTATACCAAGCTCCCACCCTGTCTCACCAGCATGGCCTTACCTGGAACCTCCTCAGTGAGGAAGTGGTTAATTAAGACTTTGTAGCTCATCCCCTCTGCTGGGACTTCCCCCACAGCCCCCCATCAGTGAGGTGAAGACTCAGCAACTGGGAACGGGAGCATGACAGAGGCAGGAAGGAAGGATAGCTGTGCCATTAAGGCACTGGCCTGGGACCCAGGACTCGTGGGTTCAATGCTCCACTCTACCACAGACTCCCCGTGTGAGCTTGGGGAGCTGAGGGCCAGAGAGACTATCTGTAAAATGGGGATAATGGTCTTTCCCTTCTCTGCCCCTTTCCCCCTTGTCCATTCAGATTGCCAGGCGTGCTGTAGTGTAGTATCTTTCTGTGTCAGAGGGCTGCTATACAAGACCACATGTGACCCGGGCAGATCAGCGGTGCCAGTGGAACTTACCCCTTTTGCAGGCTTGTAAATTACACATCCCGCTGCTGCATCCTCAGCTTGTTGAATTTCATTCAGTATAAAGATTGCACAAGGCTCGGGCACCTCACCAGGACTCAGGAGACCTGGGTTCTATTCCCAGCATTCCCCCGACCTGCTGAGACTGCAGGAAGCCACCTCACCCCAGCTCTGGTACTTATGGCCCCAGTCGCTGCACTGGCTGAACACTTCCCAATTACTAACACACAGACCTCCTCCCTGCACTGCTCTAGGTGGGGGCATGCTTTATCCCCATTGCACAGATGGGAACAGAGGCCCAGAGAGGCTAAGTGACTTGACCAGGGTCACACACGGGGCAGGGGGGGGCTGTGGCAGAGCAGGAACTGAACTCAGCTCTCCAGAAGTTCAGTCCACAACCTTCACCACAAAGCCTCCCAGCCGGCCCCCTCTCCATGGCAGTTTCCTTTATCTTGTCTATTTTGACTGAATTCTTGGGGGGCAGGGGGAGATGGACTGTATCTCACACTGCGTTTGTGCAGACTCTAGCACAACATGGTCCAGATCTCAGTGGAGGCCTCTCGGCACTTACTACTGTTATGCTGCACAGCCTTAACAGTGGTCACCAGTCAGAGATCCGGTTAAAAAAAAAAAATCAATGGGTGTATTAAGCACTCTTTATTCAGGCTAAATGAGGGGGCAATTAAATACCCCTTTGTCTAGTGATAGCTGAAATAATAGAAGCCACTGCCAGCAGTGAATGGAAGCTAAAACATGTCGACTGAGTGCAAACGCAGGAGCTGGGATGTTGATTGGTTGCAGCTGTGTGTTGGGGCAGCCAGCCCAGCAGCGGGGAGCGTGGCCTGGAGAAGAGGCACAGGACTCACAGAACAGGCTGCTTGAAAATTGTGAGCAAGGGAAGTGCCTGATGGTGTCTGATCCGACTGTGCTCAGGGAAACAGGACTTTGGGAAGTCTTTGTTTACAAACGGGATCGGCCCAACGAAAGAGCTGACTCGTATCATCAATTTCTCCTCCTGCCAGAAACAACCCAGCAAGGCACCAAATATTGGCTAATTGCTTGGGCAAAAAGGGACAAGCCCAATCAAGCGGAGTTGAGGATTAATACAACAGGATCTCATACAAGAGAGGGACAAGGCACAACAGACTGATAACTGAGCCCTTCCGTACAGACAGCCTTGTGAATTAAAGAGCGGTGACAGTCTATGACTAAAGATTCAGATCAGCTGGAGCTAACTTTACACACCCTGTCTGATCAAAACCTATTTAGCTGAACATAAAGCAGCAGCATCCCATTATAAAATGCCAAGATCAAATTGATGCAGTGTTGGTGTACTGTGTTGGAGCCAGGATATTAGAGAGACAAGCTGGGGGAGGTAATGGTGGTGAGAAAGACAAGCTTTTGAGTTTAGACCGAAAAACTCGAAAGCTTGTCTCTTTCAGCAACAGAGGCTGGGCCAATAAAAGATATTACTGCTCCCCCTTGTCTCACTAAGATCAAATCTACATTATTTCTCTCAATCGCCCTTCACTAGCTCGGATAAGTGATGATAAGGTCTGTCCACGGTTAGCTTTAGAAATGTTTATCACTTCCAATGATACCATATTATCACCTGAATATTCTGGAGCCAGAGAAACCCTGCCACCGCTGTGGCACTGATTGACGTTACAGATTATGCAGAAGGAAAATAGCTGGAGTGATTTAGGTGCTTTAATTAGCGGTAACTTTAATCAAGCGATTGACACAAGCCAGCAGCTGTTGCTGTTCCAGCCCATCTCTCTGGGTGGCTGACAATGAGAGCTTTCAACTGGTTTCATTTATATGCAAAGCCTGGAAAACAGGTGGCATCGCTGGAAGAGTCTAGCTTGGAACCTTAAATGGCATCCAGCAACTCCCAAAATACTTCGCCCTTAGAATGATGAGAGAGAAGAGGCTCCTGCCTTGAGTAAAGTCAGAATCAATACAATATTGGTACATGGGTGGCACAGGATTTACTGTACTGGATCCAACCACTAGCCCATGACCTCCACTCTCCTGTCTGATGCTTCAGAGTAAAGTGAAATTATTCACAGCAATATTTTGTTTGTAGTTCGCTGGAATTTTATTTCCTGAGCCTCCTGGGCTCTATCGACAGAGCAAGGTAGAGGATTTGCGTCCTCAGATATCTTACCCTGCATGATGCTTAAGTGTTTCTCTTGATCTTAAAATTATCCAGCCCCCTTTTAAATTTCAGCTCAAGTATCTGACTTGCATGAGCTCCCAGGGGAGTGAATGCCCCATATAGACGACATGTAACGTGCGGGGAGAAGGAGAAGAAAAAGTGTTCCTCACTCTCTATCATGGAAGAGTTCTTTTTAATGTGGAATCATGAGCTAGAAGCTATAGTTTAAAACAAAATGGCAGAGGAGGGAATTGAGTGATTAGCATCCTGGATAGGTGTGTCCCATCCACCCTAACACTGAACTCTGAATCTATGCTTTGATCTGCCAGTCTCCTGTGGTCTTATCCAGGCAGTATATACTTGTATTTGCTACTTCTACTGCTGCAATGCCAGCCAGCAGCCAGCAGGTGGCACTGTGAAGATGGCCTATCAAAACCCTTCCCCCAGCCCACGTCCCTGATGCCTGCTCAAGCTGCAGCAGGGTGGCCTGTTGGCAGCCGGGAGGTTGCACCGCGTCTTCAGGGTGTCCATGGGGTTCGACCAGTAGCATTGTGCACACACCTGGCACGCGTCTAAGATCAAATCCACAAGCCTCAACCCAGGGGCCTCCTGTTGGGTTGTTTTCCTGTGGAGTTTAGTGGAAGTGAAATGGGCCACAAGGGATTGTATTTGCCTACAGAACTGGTGGAGGGATGGAAGCTCCAACCACGAATAAGGGCAGTTAGTGGTCAGTGCGGGGGGGGAGCACCCAGCAGGTAACATCAAAGGTTGTGTGGTGCGGATGCAGGTCCACTAGGACCCACAGTAAGAATGGCTCCTTTCAGACAGACCACGGAGCAGGCACCAGTTACTAACAGCTGCTGATCAGTAGAGGCTCAAGCCTTGGCCCTGAAATCGGTGCCCCAGGAATGCTACTCCCCCTTCTCCCCTCGTTTGATCTATTATAAATATTTTACATCAAATAAAGCCCTAACAGTGGGAAAGGTTTTATCGTACAGCACAAGCTGAATGTGAGAGCACTGCTTTCAGCTTCCCTGCATTTCATTTACTGAGCCCTGACCGTCTATTGGTGAATCTGCCACCGCACCCACTTACAGCTGTGCCTGCATCTCGGAGTAAAGTGGGTCCAGTGGGGACGCAGGTTATTAGATTTGTATTCGACTAGCAGCTAGAGGCTCTAGGGGTGAGCAGCGTTCCACAGCACTAAGCCCTGTCCAAACACAACAGGAGAAACAGTCCCTGCCCAGAAAGCCTTACAGCCTAAAAAGAAAAAGGATGGAAGGATTATTTGTCCCCTTTTACAGATGGGAAACTGAAGCAGTTCCTCATCTGCACAAGGGAGATAATAGTACTTTCCTACCTCACAGGTTGTGAGGCCCTTCGATACTACAGGGATAGGAGCCAGATAAGTACTAGAGAGATTAAGGCCAGGTCTACCCTATAAATGTGCATTGCTATATACTACGCAGGGGTGGGAAAATCCACAGCTCTGAGCCACACAGTTATACGGCCTGATGCCGGGTGTAGACAGCGCTAAGTTGACAGGAGGCTTCTTCCCATCATGGAGGAGGATTGACGGCATCCGTGGGAGCAGCTCTCCCATTGGTGGAGGAGCATCGGCACTGCAGCGCTGTGGAGTTTTAAGCGTAGACATACCCGAAGTAACTCATCCAGAGTGACATACGTGGTTACAGTTAATGTTGCTAGTAACTCGAGTGTCTCTGAGCCACATGGGAGAGTTGAGGTTATTAGGGGGATCCTGAACTTTTGCATTTCCTGCCATCTGAGTGGTTGCCATTGTAACTTTAATGTTATAGTAATAAGGTTGATGGCAACTTTTTATTGAATAGAATCATAGAAATGTAGGACTGGAAGGAAGGCACCTCGACAGGTCATCTAGTCCAAGCCCCTGTGCTGAGGCAGAACTAAGTATTATCTAGACCAGAGGCCTCACCCGGTGCTCTGAGCTGCACCATGGCGTGGCTGGCTCCAGCCGGGCGGCACGGCTGCCTGTCCCGGTGCTCTGGGCGGCGCGGCTGTAGTGCTGCCAGCCACCGGTGCTCCAGGCAGCGCTGTAAGAGGGCGGTGGGGGGAGGTTGGATAGAGGGCAGGGGAGTTTGGGGTGGTGGTCAGGGGTGTGGATAGGGGTCAGGGCAGTCAGAGGGTGGGGAACAGGGGATTGAATGGGGGCAAGGGTCCCAGGCGGGCAGTCAGGAAGGAGGGGGGGGTGGATGGCGGGGCAGGGGTTCCACGGGCAGTCAGGGAGAAGGGGTGGTTGGATGGGGCAGGAGTCCTGGAGGGCAGTCAAGAATGAGAGGAGGGGTTAGATGGGGCGATGAGGGAAAGTCAGAGGTGGGGGGTCCAGGGACGGACAGGGAACAGGGGGGCGGATGGGGCAGGAATCCCAGGGAAGCTGTCAGGGGGCAAGAAGTGGGTGGGTCAGATGGGGGGGCATGCCAGGCTGTTTGGGGAGGCACTACCTCTGCTAACCGGCCCTCCATACAATTTCGGAAACCTGATGTGCCCCTCAAGCCAAAGAGTTTGCCAGGCCCAGATCTAGACCATCCCTGACAGGGGTTTGTCTAAACTGTTCTTCAAAACCTCCAGTTATGCAGATTCCACAAGCTCCCTGGGTAATTTATTCCAGTGCTTAACCACCCAGACAGTTAGGAAGTTTTTCCTCATGTCTAACCTAAATCTCCCTTGCTGCACTTTAAGCCCATAACTTGTCCTGTCCTCAGTGGATAAGAGAACAATTTATCACCCTCCTCTTTATAACCATCTTATATGTACTTGAAGACTTGTCTCCCCTCAAGCTTCTCTTCTCCAGACTAAACCAACCCAATTTTTTTTTTCAATCTTTCCTCACCAGTCATGTTTCCTAGACCTGTCATCTTTTTTTGTTGCTCTCTGGACTTTCTCCAAATTAATACACTTTAGTTACATACAAAAGGAAGGCAAAGAGCCATACCTGCCTCTGGGCACGATTGTTGTGGAAAACGTGCTACCATATTAACAGCTTCAGCTCCTAACTCCCAGTAAATAGATCCCAAGCCAATAGTATCTACTAGCTGCCTGGGCATCATTGTGAGTGGCCAGCAAAGATGACTGCTTATGCTAGGTATCTCCCCTCCTACCCCAAACTATCCATTTAAAACCAGAAATAATGCACCCCTGTCCCACAGGAATGGCTCAAGGACTACAGCAGGACGCCTGCTTTGAATATTTGTATTGCAGGAGTGCCTACAAGCCACAACCTGGGATTAGTGCCCCGGAGTGCTAGGCCCTGTACGCACAGAGTACAACCCCTCCCAATCATGCTTGGGCTCAAAAGGAGAAAGCTTTATCTTGGCTACTTCGTTCAGCTGCAACACCTCTATCTCCCCTGTCCCCCCAACCCTACCACAGCATCTTTTAAACAAGAGCTTCTTCTCAGCCCCCAGGCCATTATGCAAGGATACCACAGAACTACCTTAGCAGCTAGACGGTCGCAGTCCATCAGAAACTAAGATTCAGGGCTTGTGACTGGCCTTTACGGCCTGCCATCCCACCCACCAAACCATTGACCCCCTGGAAGGAGAAATTCCTCACTTTGACACAAATACAGCTGCACTAGTAGTGCTGAGCCACAGCCCAGCCTGAGCTCAGGAACTACGATGCAAGAGCAGGAGAAAGTCAGAGGGGTTTAGAGACCCCATCCAAGGTTTTATCCCTCTTCAGCCACAGGGAAAGCCAAACAGGCGATGCAGCAGGTCCCAGAAGGCAACAGTTACAAGGTGTTGGCCACTCAGCTCATTGCTCGCTGGGACATTAGTCCAGGAGCTACATTTCTGGATTAGAAATGGGGTGGTAATAGGACTTGGGCCATCCTGCCCAGGAGAAAGAGGACTAGCAAGTCACCCTTTCTGGGGGTGCTGAAGGCATATAATAGGGCCAGTAGCATCCTTTGCAGACCCTGCCCCAGGAAACACTTCACATATGTTCTCTGCACAACTGGTATCACTGAGCCCTAGAGAACAGGTCAATGTAACTCATGCTGGAAGGGACCTCCCACAGCGACCGCACCCCAACTAGCGTGAGCACAGCAAGAATGTAGCTTTCAGAGCTCTCCAACTTCCTCCAACCAGATGCCATTTTTAGAGCTCTCAGGTCTGAGCCCCTCTACAATGCCACTCAGCGTTTCCTCATCCCCTGCCAATGGATACACTTATGGCTCATTGCCTGAGGGCATCCACTGATACTAGTTCCACTGCCTCGTGTACTGTTACGTGAAAGCTACCAGGAAACCCAAAAGCTCATTTGTTGGACAACCAGTTGATAAGACATGACATTTCATTGTGTGTTTTGAGACACTGAGCCAATGATTTGATGTTAGGCCATGCGTGGTTCACACATTGGTGGCCCTAAGTGCTTATGGAATTCTCCCTTACTTCTCCCCTCCATGGTCTTGGCTAGTGTTTCCCAGTCATTGCTACATGTACCAGCACTTCAGCAGTTTACTGCTGTTTCCTCACTAGCAATTCCCACAACTACCATCTCTCTTCTTGATTAAGCTGGAGCCTACCAGCAGGATCTTCACGAGCTCCTCTCCCATTGTGCACAGGCCTGCACCATACGAGCTAGGTCCACCCCCAGTCTTGGAGCAATCTCTAGGAAGTCAGAGTACGAATTGAACAGGAGGACAGGCAGTGCCAACGGACGGGGTTCAACACAGAGGCTGGCCACCAACTTACCTGCTTATGGGACGGCCATTTTTTCTTTACAAGGATTTTAAAACAGAAAAAAAAGAGGAGATTACTGACTTCCAAGGTCAAGGTGGTCACCAGCTGCAGGGGAAGGAGAGAAAAAGAGTGACTGCTACAGGCAAGAGCTAATGTTGCAAAAGCGGCTCTAGTTTGTGCTACAAGACAAGCACAAGTGATGCTCTCTATGAAATTAAATTTTCAGAACAGGGCACAGTAGCTTAGACTGGAGAGTATTTCATGGACACAGTAAGCTTGCTTTGTGGGAGGAGGTAGATAGAGCTATTTTCTTGTTCCAAGAGAAAAGAGATTCAAGCCTCCTGCTAAGTAAATAAATCAGAGTCCCTTCCTTCCCCCACCACGTCCTCAGAGAAAAGAGCCATCAAAGAGTTCCAATGAGACAGGTATTTATTTAGTTCAAGCGCTAAGGAATTTTTGTTGTTTTATATTATCAAACAGAGCTGAGGTACCAGTGACATTCCAACATGAAGAAGAGAAGGAACCTTTTCCCCCCTTTTACAATTTATTCAACTACTTTGCATCAAGACAAAAAGTGAGTAATGGACAGTTGCAGAAGGTACTGTACATCATCAAGCCAGAGTGGGGAGGGGAAAAGAAACAAAGCGGAAATTTTTACTGTTTTAAAACCGTCTTTAAAAAAAGAGCCTATTCTCACGGGTCAACTGGCAGCGTGGATGGAAAGAAAAGCTAGACAACTTGGAATGAGGAAGCACCGTACAGACAAACATTCTGCTTCCATGTACATTACCGGGGGCTTCCTTTCACTAGAAAACGGGGTAGTATTAGAACCTGTGTTGGGAGTCATGGAAGCTAACACGATGTTCTATACGATTGCAGTCAGTGGATGCAGGGACAAGTTGTGTTAAACAAGTCCGGTAGTCAGAGGTACGCCCTGGTTTCAGTGGGAATCTACCACGACCAATTGAAAATGTTCAACACACGAGCTGTCCTGGTTTATGCAACCACAAAGTGTTTAACATGTTCAAGACACGACTCCTCGAGGTCAGGTTCTAACACTCATTTTCAGGCAAAGGCAAGTCCTAATGGGCTGATCTTGCAAACCCTTACGCAAACAAGCAGCCCATAGCTTGCACAAGTAGCCCCATTAAAATAAGGATGATGACTCGGCTGAGTAAGGACTACTTGCTTGAGTAATCATCTGACCAGGGCCGGCTTTAGGCCGATTCCCCTGAATCGGGCCCCGTGCCTTAGGCGCCTTTTTAATTTTTGTACTCAGCCGGCAGTGGTCTGCTTTGGGTCTTCAGTGGCATTTCGGCGGCAGGGCGTGTGTGTGTGTGTGTGTGTGTCCTTCAGTGCCACGGAAGACCCAAAGTGGACCCCCCCGCCGCCGGGTATTCGAATCGGGCCCCACAGTTCCTAAAGCCGGCCCTGCATCTGACTTATCTAGGGCCTGGCTTGTCAAACGTTTCAAGCTTAGGGCTAAGAGTTGCTGTTCAAGCACCGTGTTTTAGTGTTTTCCTTATACTTTATTGGAGGCAAAAATGCTGCGCTTGTTTACAGAACAAACTGAATTACTTTCAGAATCCAAGCCAAAGAAAACTGAATATTAAAAGCAGCAAGATGGGGTTTTTGTTTTTTTGCACAATAAAGGCGACTACAATACAGGAAAAGTAGCCAGGTTTTCCTCCCCACATCAGCTTCTTTGAAATAAAGAATATGATCCTTCGTCATATTTCACTGTTTATTTCAAGACATGCCACGTCAAAAAAAAAATCGCCTTTAATATTGCATTATAAAAGCACTTTACATCTCATTTTTGCCTTTAATGTTAAGTTATTGGTATGCAGAGTTATTATAAACCCCGGGCAGGTATTGATTTGACATTCAATTGCAGAATGCAGAATTCCACACGTTCTCTGCATATTGCCAGGTGACAGCAGTGGGGGAGGGGGATTATTCCCCCAGGGTTGGTTATTTTCAGTGGGGGAAGGAGAGGAGGGAGGAGTCTGAGTGTTTTCGATTCCATCTTTAGACTCCGTCGATTAAGTAATGCGTGTAAGGTAGACTTGGGAATTTTTTTCCTGCACTGTAACTCAGCAATACTCTTCCTGCAAACAATGTATTTACAATTGTGTTTATTAACTGACACAGCAATTTCACAAGGACTAGTAAAGATTACAAGGGTGCGCGTCTAGTGTATTGGTTTCTCTGTGTTTCTTGGATAGCTACATCTTGCAACACTGGCAAAACTCTACACGGATTCCTCAGCAAAACAAAAAATACTGAAAATAGTAAAAAAATTAAGCCGAGAAATAAATATCAAAGAAAAATGGTTAATTGTAGCTTAGTTAAATATAAAACTAAATTACTAGCTATTTAACCAAACTATACAGATCTAATGAAAAAACTAAACCAACTTGGAAGACCCAACATAAAAAATGCTAAAAATTAAAGGCATACGTCTGCATAATCATAAGTTTCTTTCCATCCTATTAAAATTCCCTTCTTTTTCACTTAGGGTCTTTCAAATCTACTTCTATAGGCTCACAAGTAAACATCCCCCCGCCCCCAATTTACTTAGGACCATGATAAGGAAACCCACAAGCTGATCCTCCATCAATCCACCCCATATTAACTGTCAAGTATTGTAACATTTCTACTTGTTCCATCAAAGGCTGTTTTGTCTTTCTGCTACAATTTGGACACGCCAATCCACTGACAAAATTGTTTTTAGTGCTGATGCTGAACTTTGTTTAAAAATTCCTTTTTTTTAAAATTGCTTTTCTCCCCGATACAATAGCCAAAACGTCATGTTCCAATCTCTCAAGTAATAATTTACTTTATTGGAGTTCTACATCAAAGAAAAAATGCTTTTAAAACTAATTGTGTATCCAAGACATCTGTTTACTTGTCTTCGGCAAAAGTGTTTCGTTAGCACACGTGTCCCTCCCCAAAAGAGCCATTTATCAATATCAGAAAGACACTTAGTATTTCTGGGTCTGCTTTCTTGGAAATTTGTTCATATTGACTCTGCAAAGACTAAAAGACTCAGTAGCCTTTTTCAGCATCAAAACCCTGCTAAAGTTTCAGGTTTCCAAAATGTTTGGGGCTTGAAAAAAGATTCAGAGCATCTCAGCATAGAGGATGTTCTAGCTCTTGTTTATTTGATATTGAAAGGGCAGCATCTAATCCTTAAGGAAAAGCCAACTCTGCCTCTCTTTTGACTGCTGTCTAGCCATTTCCAGTTTGATAGCGAAATCAAGTGGGTAAGATATAAGTGTTATTCTGCACATTCCTCTTGACCAAGTCCAATTCAAAACTTACTCGATTTCCATCATTTCAAAGAGCAATATTATAACATTAAAAAAGGAACAAATATTAAGAAATTGTACCTATCTTTTTAAAGTTATAACTGGAATATGCTGGAATATTTTGGCTTTATTTTTTTCTTATAAATAATGAAGACACTGACATTTTCTTTTGTGTGCGCGCTTGTGAAGCTAAGAGATCATCTCCACGAGACAGCCAGCAACGATGAATTGCAATACGTTATTACTGAAAGGGGACAGTTCAAGCCAATATTCACACCGCAGTCAATGAAGAGTAAAGGGAGGGGAAGCAGTGATGTTCTGGAGGAAGGTAAGAGAAGCAACATGGTATTAGCAGGAACAACCTCCTTCACTGACGGGCTGCTCTTGAGGCTTTTCCAGTTTTATGTCGATCACTGGAAGAAGTAAGTTAAGGCAAACAAGTGGGAGCACTCCCCCCTTGGCCCTGTTGGGTCCAAAGTCAGCCTTGCTCAGCCATGATGGTGGGCACAGTCATCCTCGTTCTGCCATATTTCTCTGCACTGCCTCTAGGTGGGGCTTTCGGCTGGCATTTTCAGAGAAGCCTAACACAGCTAGGCGCCAACTCCCACTGGCATTCAATGGGGCACCTCCCTTGAAAATCCCAGCCTCAGACACAAGTCAAGGTAGATTTCCTAGCCCCCTTTACTGATTTGAGATTTGTGCTAATTACCCAAGAGCGTGCCCAGGCCAGGCGTGGGGTGTCCCTGCCAAGCTCTTAGAAATGCAGTGCCCGCCCCATAAGATCTTTCCTTCCCTGCTGTCTCCTAATCACCTCTTCCTGTTTCCAAGGTATCTGTATAGTAGGAAATGAAAGGCACACAGGTTGAAGATCTCGGACAGTCTCTAAAGCACGGCTAGCTCGACAATGGCTTGTATGTCCAGGCTTTCCAGTGGTAGACAACAGCAGCTTTCAGTTGGTGGGGAGACACCCACTGGCCAGTAGAGCCCAGCAAGAGCAGAGAGACGCTTGCTCTCTTTTCCCTTCCCTCGGCCCTGCTCTCACCACCGATCAGAGAGCAGCTCCTGCAGGTCCCCTTCCCTGTGTGCAGCTCCAGGGAGGTGAGGAAGGCCCAGTTCATCTCAGCAGCATTAACCCCTCCACACCCCCCTTCAGAAACCTCCCCCCCATGGCCCAAAGCCCATAATCCTTTCCATTTACAGAGGACTGAGGGCTATGGTGGACTCCGGGACAATTTTTCAACCACTCTGTGGGCCAGGGAAGACGGAGAGTGACTGGTACAGAGTATTTGTCTCCTAGGCCTGGCAAACTGTGAAGATTGGATTATAAATAGGCGTTGTCCTGATTATCTTGCCGTTTTAGTAGCCATCTTTTTGAAGCCAACACTGCAGCTGTATCTCCTCTGAAAGCAGGAACCCAGATCCCTAATGGCATAAAGCCCATGTGTCAAACACATGGCATGCGGGGCAGATCCCACTTTCAGGACCCTTCCTTCCAGCTTGCAACCGCCTCCACACTTCCAAGGCATTTGACCTGCAGTGCCTGCACTTCAACAGGGCTGGACCCCTGAAGTGGGAGGAGCTTAAGAGCTCATACCTGATTGGTCACAAGCATCTGCGCTCTTCCTCCTCACTCTCCTTCTCCTTGAGCACCTACAAGGGCTGCAATGTCCCAGCGTAAAGAGACTTCTTCCCAGCCTCTCGCTGCCACTGCAGAGCCCCATAGCAATGGGGTCAGGAGAGCAGATGCTTCTCTGCTCCCCCACACCCCACAGCTTCCTGCTGCTCTAAGTACCCCAGCCTCAGAGAAAAGAGTGCCCTCCCCCCCCCCGTCACTCCACCCCACAGCCCCAGTATCTAGGAGCAGTACATAACAGAGGGAGGGGGGCAGGAAAGAAGAAGAGTGAAAGTGAGGAGGCTTACGTGCCCAAAGGACTAGTGAAAGTTGAACTCCAGGTTCACGGAGTGAGACGGTAATTTGGCTCTCGCTGCAGGAGGAGTCTGACACCCCTAACATAAGGCATTCCAATCACTCACAAGTCACTGCCCAGAAATTGCCAATTGTGCGTCAGAACTGCAGTGGGGGAAAGAAGAGGGTAATAAGATGAGATTTAAGGTCCAGCCTCTCAATCTACCAGGTTTAGAAGGATGCTGTGGCACTGTTAATTGAGTCTGTAACTTTTGGCATTGGTCCTAGACTGGATCAGAAAAAGACAATCCCCAAGTACAGACACGTACATTCAGTTACTTATACCCATAGCATCTACTCCATGGCCAGGAACACTAAATGCACTATACACAGTAGTGAGTCTTCAGTCAACCTGGAACTTCCTAGAGGAACTTGTTCTAATCCCCCATCTCTTTTCCTACCATACCCATAATGGGGTTTAGGAGCACTGACCTTCCCACACTACCGCACCATTCCCAGGTGCTGAGAACACCTTTGTGGGAAAGAACCATGAATCCTTTCTCCCAACTCTCTCACTGCTGCTTACTGGTGTCAATGAGCAAAACCTACCCCTTGCAATGACAGCCAATAGCGAACAATGGCACAAGGTCACTCAAACGCTCTCCTCTGACACAGCCTCTACTAAACGGCTCCCTTTCTGGTGCTCGGATCCCCAAACCTGATGCTCCATCGCTACAGTGCACCCAGAGATCACAGGTGGAACGCTGAACACTGCCCCCCAAACACGCCGATTCATGTCAGCTCAGCACAAGTCTCAAACCCGTCTCTGCTCAGCGAGCTCGGGGTGGCACGCAGTTCGTGCAGCTGGTAACACCAAGTATCTACTCTTGGGGAGGAAGCTTTTCTTTACAAGGGATGGAAGGAGATAAATGGGGAAGGACGAGGTCAGCAAGAAACAAAGAACTGAAGAGTCCTTTGTTACAGTTCTGTCTTGTAGTTTTGAGTCTCTAAATCCTCTCACAGTTAAGAGGAAGCTGTTTGAGGAAGATGCTTAAAACTACAGCTCTGCCAACACCATGCAGATGAGTTATGGAGCATGAAAGCCTGATGCTTAGCCCAAGTTCCTTGAACCCACATGGTTCTGTAAACAGGCAGTGGGGGAAAAAACTCACCACTGGTCTTGACCTGCGTCTACAGCAGAGGACACCCAGCGACAAGTTTTGCTATCTGCACTCTGCAGAAAGCCCAACTGGAAGTGGCTTTATTGCTCTCCCATTTGGAGACTGGATATAACTCCCTGATGGAGGCAGCAGGAGTCACCGCATGCAGGGACTGAGGATCTAACACTGGCCTTCTTATTAATAAAATGGGCACTGATTAGCCTGTCAGCTGTGTGCTGCTGAGAAAAGGTCCTTGATTAATCAAGTACACGTCTCACACAGCTCAGGATTTAGCAGCTGCAATCTATAGCTGCTAAAATCATGGTTTTTCCTCCGCAACAAATGTGATGCTTAAAAGGCCTTGTTTACATCTGATCCACTTACTTCCTCCACTGCAGGTGTGCGCTCTTACAGTTCCTGCCTCGTTCCTTGCCAAACAGTACTACAGAGCTCCACCTTCCCTGACTCATAGGCTCACAATGCCAGCTATGTATTTGAACCAGATTATCCCCTAAAACCTCCCCTCTATCCTCCACCCGCTTTTTCAAACAAGATCATCAAGCTCTGCTGTGATTTCCTCTCCTCCTCCACTCTTACTTCTCACCTCACCCTCCAACTCCTCCACCACCATCCACAAAAAATCCATCCACTCTCACTCTTATGCCCTCTCTTTCTCAACACTTGCTCTCCCTTTTGGCGTTATCCCCTGGAGATAAGCATGCTCATGTCCCCCATACTCATAAAAGACCTATTTCCCTTCTTCCTTGCAGTGTCGAGAGAAGCAGAGATGATGGGGGAGGAAGAGGTCCCAAGATGTGGCCAGGAAGAGGTCAGAGACTGATTGCAACTGAAGGGTTGTAGGTGGTGCGGAGTTTGCTGATTGCACCCGACTTCTCAAGGTCTTGTCCTGCCTTGGCTTTCGTGACTATCACCTGGATCTCCTACCTCTGAGCAAAGCACCTCTTGGGGAAATCCCCTTATGCCTCTCTCAGAGCGGCTCCTGTCAGGGCACCTCCAGCCTTTTCTCTCGACAATGAGTGATCTTTATTGCAGGCTACTCGGAAACCTACCTTTACACTCCTGACCTGCCTCCATTCAGCTGTCGTCCCCCCTAAGCCCTCCTCATTCTTTAGCCACTGACAATGCTTTGATCTCCTGTTATTCAGGCCTCAGTTTGGCACCCGAGACTTGCAGCTTCATCCTCTAGAACAGGGGTTCTCAACCTTTTTCTTTGAGCCCCTCCCCACAAAACATGCTATAAACACTCCCCGGCCCACCTGTGCCACAATAACTGGTTTTCTGCATATAAAAGCCAGGGCCAGCGTTAGGGGGTAGCAGGCAGGGTAATTGCCTGGGGCCCTATACCACAGGGGGCCTTGCAAAGCTGCATTGCTGAGGTTTCGGCTTCAGCCCCGTGTGGCAGGAGTCAGGGGCTTGGACTTCAGTCCCATGTGGTGGGGCTTCGGCTTTCTGCCCTGAGCCCCAGCAAGTCTAACACTGGCCCTGCTTGGCAGCCGCCCTGAAACCTGATCGCAGCCCCCTAGGGGTCCCTGGCCCCTTGGTTGAGAACTACTGCTCTATAAAACACATCTCAGATCCAGCCTTCTCTGTCCAGACCAAACTTGTCGGGGCTCTCTCCTCACTACTGCAAACTCCTCCTCTTTAGCCTCCTTGACATCCAACCTGTTCAAAATGCTGGGCTGAGAATTCCCTTGCCTGGTGATCTGACCATGTCAGCTTCCTTTTAATCCCCTTTTCCACCACATTAAATTCAGGCCTCTTGTCCCACTTCCAAGGCACTTCCCAGCTGATCATCCCTACACCTATCCACTCACGTCACTGCATAACCCTCACCCCTCCACTCCACCAGTGCTCCTAGGCTCAACCTCCCTCAGCTTCTTTACAGCTTGTTCCACAAGTCTCCGGGCACTTTCTTCCACGCTGCTTCTACAGCTTGGAACAGCCTTGCTGAACTAGTCTGTAAGGATCGTACCCTTTCCTCAACACACTTCTGTGACGCCAATAAGCAAGTTGCCAACTAATAACAGGTAGGTAGATGGCCACCAGGGGCAGGTTTTATATTTATACTTCTCCCTCCCCCATCCTGCGTCTGTTACTCAGGGATTGCATGTCCCCATGCGTGCAAACCCCTAGCTATACATCCACAGAATTATGGCTCGAACACGTAAAGGATACTGTCTTCTCTGCTTTTGTCCTGTGTGCTCTCCATTCCAGGCAAGGCAGCTGCCACACGTCGGAAAAGCTGAAAAAGAGAAAGATAAAACTGATTAAAAGCATAGTAACATTTGTGACAACGTGTTCCAATTCTGCCGGACAAAACAGAATGACTTCATACATGCCTGTCTACTACCTCAAAATCTGCACTGGCTACCCTAAGAGACCAACACCCACAGTAACCTTTGGATCTGGGACACTGGGAAGCGCACATCCTCATTAACACTGGAAGTTACATTAATTGGACTCACCAGCTACGTAGTAACAGTTAAACAATCCATGAATGTCTTTGGAAACAAGGAACTCCGTGTGGGAGACAGGAACCCCAGAGTTCCAATCCTGGTTATGGCAAATCACTTCACCTCGGACCGTCTGCCCATGTGTAACATGAGAATTCAGAGCCTGCCAACTCCATGGGAAGCTAAGTGTTAGTTATCGGGGACACGTTCAGAGCGACGTACCATGCGCTAGACAGATGCCAAGTTCTAGCAGGAGAGCGTATGCCGCAAGTGTAGGGTGAGTCTGGCTCTTGCCACGTTTTCGTCGTCAGATGCTTGTTTGTCATTTCCACTTGTGCATACTTCTTGCCGCTAATTCATACCTGTCCAACCACACTTCCATTGGCATGTCCAGCTACATGGTGTTTTAAAGCGACGGACTACGCTGAAACCTACCTTTCCCCCTCTTCTCTGCCTTCTACAATTAGCCAGTATCTTTCCTGTAACGTGGAGCTCAGCTTTGTGCGGTGTCTGCCAGATGGCATTTCCTCAGCCCTCTGGACAGACAACAACCTGCAACCGTTTGCCACTAGGGGCCTATGCCACCAATCCCATTCACTAGTCCACTGTCTAGAACATATTTCTTAACGTTGTACATCGGAGTTCATGTGTGACATGGGAAATGTTTCCCTCGCCCTGTGGAATTCTGATATTTTCCTGCAGGAGAATCATGTACTGAAGGATGGTGCCCATGCTGAACCGTGTTCTCCAGAGTCACTGGGAGAACCAGCCACATCAAGCAGATGAGACTGGCACAGCCCTCCACAGCGCCATTCTGTTTCCCCCAATACCTCTGGGAATTACGTACAGACTCAAGTCTGAGCCTCTGGGGTGTGAAAAGAGAAGATGCACGAGATTACCTGTTTTTCCTCTTTCTGTAGCCCCTGCGGAACAACCCCAGCAAGAGCAGAGGATTGGATCTATGCTAGTGTACACACCACATGCCCAGTAGTAGACACCATGCGCACTGGGCTGGAAGATTCCAGGTGCTTGGGAGTTTTGCGGTCAGTTGGCTGAGCACATACGTGCAACTGCTGCTGAGGAGCCCCAGACTATAACCTGCAGACACAATGCTTGCTACAGAAACAGACACCAGGTATCTGAACCCCACGGTCATTGTGTCAGCATTATAGTAGTGTCCCTTTGAAGGCATCCCATTATTCTTTCACCGATCTCCTTGGATAACACCAGGCTTTCCTCCATCTACTCCAATAACCCAGCTTCCGCAGGAAACTGAAGAACTTGGAGAGCTACTTCGAGACACATCCGGGGTGAACCTGTTCATACTATGAATTTACTGCCTGAAAACAATGCTGAAATGAAATTCAACATCACTTTGTTGGCATGACCAGCAATGCAAATGTTGCTGAAATAAAAACAGACCAACCCTTCACCTCTATCACATATAGGCATGATCGTCCCAGGGCAGGGCTACACACTGCATTTGGAGTCTGCCCTATGTCAGTTTGTCATTACTGATTTAGTGGCAGGCTGCTACAAGGTGTGCTGCCAAACTAACAAGAGGTATAAGAGAGGCATTAGCAAAGCAAGTTCCCCCCACAGCTCCTATCAACATCTCATCCCTGTTCTTGAGGGATCAGTGTTCACGTTGCACTTGGCCCAAGCTGGGGAAGCTAATGATCAAATTCGGTGATGAATCCTGGTCATGTGCCACCTGAAGCACATTGCACTTCCGCTAAGAAGGGACCATCTCAAAAATCGACTCTATGTCCATTCAGTCCTTAGCCAACACCACCACCACATGCGCAATGTTCACTAGGACACGAACTGAGAACAGAACAAACTTATTTCATGCAGGCCCAGTCAGACTCTGATGGCTGAAGCACCAATCTGGGATGGATTTGAATCAATGACCTAGAAGTATAAAACTTCGTATCCCGGTGCTGGTCTCCAGGTCCTCCCGCAATTCCCCTGAACTATCCAGTCAGTCAAACGTCTGATAGATTTAACTGAATTCTCGTACACCAGCTACGATAAAGCAATAAAGAGCAGCCACTGACAAGAAATACTGACAAAGCACATCAGCTTGTCAGATGCTTAATAATACTGTCCATCAGCAGTGGATGGGAAACAGGCGGACAAGGAAGCCTATAGGATAAATGCCTATTCTTCTCACGTGTGAATGGATGGAAGGACTTGCTGATCAGGAAATAATTAAACCAATTTGGCATGTTAATATACAGAGGGGAAATAGACTGAAGTATCCGGCCAGCTTGAGTTCTGGTGTCAAGACATCCTATCAGATGGTCAATTTCTCGCTCCTGTCTCACATCCATTCCCCAACCCCTGCTTCCCAAAATAGAGTCTTGCCAGCATACTTCATACGTAACTGCTAGGAAAAGCACCACTGCCTCCAATGCATTTTTCAAGAGGCCGTTTTTTAAACTAGAAAGACATTGGCACTTTGCCTGGATCGCAGGAGGAAGTCGGGGAGAGATAAAGTCTCCCTCTTTCCCGTATGATCAGCAGGATTTTCATAGCCATTATGATCAAATCATTTGCAGACAGCCCTGCCAACCCCATTGCTTTTATTCATATTTAAAGAGGGATTTGGTCGGCTCTCTCAATGTAAAATTGATCATCCTCCTTAAGAGGCGAAATCTTTACAGCCAGTGATCCAAGAAGCTACTTAAGATCCCATCTCTTCTTCCTCTGCCAGTCCTAAGCGTCTAGTAGTATTATATTAGTGCCCATTGCTCTTCCAGAACTGAAATGCCTTATTCTCTTTCGGTAGTGACTTTGGGATAAGCCAAATGTGGTCACACGTTATTGGCAGTGTTTGAATTCCCTCTTTACCAACTCATCCTTTCCTGCCTAGCATTTCATTTGTTCTCCAAGCATTCACTACCAAGCTGGTCAAATTTTACATTTAAGGCACCAATGTGCTTTTTCAGTTGAGTCCTATAATGAATGCCTCCCTCCGGCAAGGAATGCAAGTCTCACTTCACGGCTCTGGATGTAGAGCAGTCCTATTAGATAATCTAGCCTTTTCTGGGGCAGGATTGTTTCATCATCACATTGCAATACAAACTGACATCAAACTCGTATCAAAAGGCCCACAAGTTTCTCGTCGGGATCATCCCATTGTCAGGGGACGTGGCAGCCTTCCCACCCCTGTAAAAGCATCATTAGAAGCTGGCTCTCTCTTAGGTCTCGTGGCCTCTGCAGGGCCAGATCTCTGCCGAAAGAAGTCCTGCAGCTCTGTCTCAGACACAGTGAACGTGTTTCTTAGGAGCTGAAAGCGCAGTCACCTCTAAAAATTTCGCACAAGAAAAACTGAACACAGATGGCAAGATCCTCAGGACAGGGAAATTGCCTTTAAAAGCACCATGAACATTTATGATGGCTGCATAAATAATAAACTGAGCTGCAGGGCAATGTAGCCTAGCGATCACTTCTGTTCAACAGGATGCTCTCAGCATTCTCAGCCCTGGAACGACACAGAGAAGGTGAGAGATGGAGGTGTCAAAAGAGAAGGTGCGGGCACAAAATAATTAAAGAGCAGGAAGTCACCAGGCCCAACAGTATCAAGCCAAGAGTGCAGAAGGAATTTAAGAATGAAGGGCCCGAGCAGCCAACCAAAACAGACATTAGCAACCATTGAACCCTTATACCATACTGGCAACGAGGAGTCTGGTGGCACCTTAAAGACTAACAGATTTATTTGGACGTAAGCTTTCATGGGTAAAAAACCCCATTTCGTCCTCTTTGTTTTCGTGGATACAGATTAACACTGCTACCCCTGATACTTGATACCGTACTGGAGGATGGCAAACTGATCTGGAGGTAAGTGAAGCAGTCACCCAGCCCATGCTGAAGCATTTCATTTGTGAAGGACGTGTATCAAATGACACAAAAATAGAACTATTCCTTTAGAACTTTCAAGGATGTTTCACTTCACCCTTCACTTCAGGCACATTTAATCCAGATTCTCAGAGAAGAGAGCCCGCTCTCTACGTTTTTTTTAACCTGGCCTAGTTCCACTCTCACATCTTCCTGCTAGTCCAAAAGAAAAAGCCTCGTATGGCTTCAGGATCTATACTGGGGAAAAGACTCTTCCCTGAGCTCCAAAAATAAGGCTTCTATATTATAGGCAAAGCCCAAGTAACCCACAAGTGAACTAAGACCTATTATTCCACATCAGGTATACTCAACCAAATCCCATATACAAACAGACCTAGCTACTCTGTTCCTCTGGGTTACAGATGGCTACTCTGCCACACAAGCATTGTTTTTCTCTTTGGGAAAGTCAGGAGGGGTGGACTCGGATTTACACCACTGAACCTTAAAAACAGAATTCCAAATCTCCAAGATAAGTGTGGGCATGGGGTAGAAAACATATTAGAATTATTCGAGGATGTCAGTAAAAGCAGAGAGAGAACCGGCAGATATCATTCAGACTTTCAATCCTCCAAGAAGCTGTTAAAGAAACTTAAGGGGCCAAGAGGAGAGGGATAAAGTTCTGCCAAGCATGAGAAACTGGTTAAGAGGGAAAACAAGGAATAAAATGTTTATTTTCAACAAGGCAAAAAGCTGGATGCCTCAAGGAGCCGTAGTAAGCTTTAGTGCATTCTTAAATGATCTGGAGAAAGGGGAGGGAGAGGAAGGGGGAAACTACCAAGCTGGCAAGATTCGCAGACAAGTGAGTGATTGGTGATTTAGGTTCATCTAACCTGAGTAACTCCAGAGGGATTTCAAGCTAGCCAAATGGATTGCACAATGGCAGATGAAATTCACTATGGACAAATGCAAGTTAATGCACATTAGAAAAATAATTTGAACTACTCAGGCAGATTTGCTGGTTATGGACAGCTCAATAAATCTGCTAGATGCACAGCAGCAGTTGAAAAGTGGTAGGATGCTCACAGAATGGATGACGAGACACTCAAAGTGAAAAAAACTCAAGTGCCCTCCTATGGCTATTTTACCAGCCAGGGCAAAGTACACACTTCTGAAAAGGGAAATTCAAAGTCATAATCAATCCGATCGCCCAGCTATGTATTTCAGGTACTTGTTCTACAGACCTCGTTACTGTAGTACAAGTACTTCGCTCTCTTTAATTACCCTGGGAGGCAGAGAAAATAGCAGTACCCTATCTGTACAATGGGGATCTGAAGCACAACACCTAAGTAATTTCTCCAGGCACAGGAGACGTCTGTGGCAAAACTGGGAATTGAACCTGGGTTTCCCCAAGTCCCAGGCTTGTGCCCTAACTGCTGGACGACCATCCTCAACACCCCCCTCTTGAACCTCTAAATAGCCAAATGCTGGGAAAGAGCCAAGGAGGAGACAGAACAAGCCATTGGAAGCTCCCCACATGCAAACTAGAGGTCAAGAAAGGGAGGAGGAGCAGCGGCTTTGTACTTCAGCAGGCAACAGTGGTTTTAAGATGAAATTATAAAGGCAAGTGATGAGAAAGATGAAGGGAGGCATTGGACCTCCAAGGAGGAACTCACAATCCGGGTAAACCCGACCTAGAGGGACACGTGAACATTTATAAGCTAAGGTATCCTAGAACTCCATCTGGTTTTGCTAGGCACTGCGCGATTCAGAACCAGGTACAAGTTCACCTGCTATTTTCAGGAGAAAAATACAGACGCGAGCCAAAAAAGGATGGGAGGATGAAGGATATTTGTAGTTAGAGCGCAGGACAAGGAGCTGAGGGGTCGCAGGCTAGACACCTACAGGCCTGATTTTCAAAAGCTCAGCACCCAACATGCTGTAATCTTGAAAATCTATCCACTTATTCCAGTTCCTAAATAGGAGCTGAACCGGTCTAAAAGTCTGACCCCAACTGTGGGCGTGGAGCTCTTTAGTGTGGCCCTACCACAATAGGAGCTATAGAGAACACCAACAAATAGCTGCTATTCTGTCAGACTTCTTGTATGATATTGGGCAAATCACGTAATCTCTCTGTGCCTCAGCTTTTAGGAGAATCCCTCTTTCCCAGTGTACTCTGCTGATTTGTTTAAAGTGCTCCGAGATCCCTGGAAGGAAGGGGTTACTGAAGTGCGGAATACAAATCCTCCCTCCCACCCCCACGCTAGCAATATTCACCAGCACTGAAAGTCAAGGTCACAAATTCATTTTTTAAAAATGTTAATTTTTGACTGAATCTGTTGATGGGAAGTGATTAGATTATGGCATTTAAAGCCAGCTGTTGACAGCCAGGATAAGTTTAATACAGCAATCCCTTCTTTACAGTCTGGCAAGGCGCAAAAATTATGCCTTTCGCTACATTTTTAACAAACATTATTGGACTAAAAAAAGGGAATTTGGCAGCTAAGAAAATCTACTTTCCCTTTTATGAACCATGTGCTTATCAGCCAGAGCATGTGTGAATAAATCCAATTAGGGAAAGTAGGATGGCTAGAAAGCAGCCTCGTACACAGAGACCTTATTCCTTCACAGTAGCTGCCGTACCCACATCAGCAGTCAGTGTATTTTCTCTCACTGACTTAGGAATTTCACAGGCAGCCGCATACACTTGGCACCTTTCAAAGGCGGGGGTGAAACACAGGAGCACGGAAGAGCAACAGGCACAAGGAGAATCTCTTCCCAGGCAGTTTTCACCTCTCATTCTGCCACAGCAGACTGAAGGGTCGCTCCTCCTCCAGTGACATCAGGCAGGAGAGCAGCCAGTTCGGTAGAGTCCAGATACTCCACCCCTTTGGCGTGATTGTTTCAACTCACTTCCTGTGCCAGCAAATGGATCCAACTGAACTGGGGATCTAACCGTGTAGAATAGCATAAGGAAACCAGGCCTGGAACATTAAATAGACCTCTCTCTAAACCAGGGGCACTCAACTCTTTCCATACTCAACCCTCCTCTCCCTCGCTGTCCATTCAGCAACATGGCAAGGGAAGGGTGGTCTCTGTCCCAGGTACTAGACCTGAGACTTTGGGGTTTGTTCCAGGGGAACAGTGACTAGGAAGAGGTCTCATTCTACAGGGACAGTGATGAGAGACAGATAGCAATTCTTCCCCGTTAGGTAAAGACAAAAATCACAGGGACAGGAGAAAGTGCCGAACCGTTAGACTTGGCCCATTCTACAGAACAGGGTTACCTCATGGGGCTGTGGTTCTTGAACTACTGCTACAAGAAACCCATCCTGTCAAATGCCACATCACCTGATGCCACATTCAGCCTGATGTTCTTTGAGAACATATGTAGAACATACCAGATAGCTGCCCTACGAGTTCTTCAGAGACCTCCCCTTTCTCTGCTGAGACTTCAACAGAGCCAGTGGAGTGAACTCTAATGTACTCTAGAAATCTGCACCTGCATGTCTGGAGAGGGCCCTGAACCAACCAATCTGGGAGTAGAATAGAAGCCTGAGAGAAACACAGTCTTGGTGGAATCTGCAGCTAGGAGACTGGACAAGACTTGTCCCATCAGCTTCTTTATTAGAGCTGTTCCTCCGGAGGGGATGGAGAAATGCAAACACCAGGCAATTGAAAAAGCCTCATGTGCCCAGGCTTCCAAGCTAGTTTATCTGCTGGTGCAAACCTTTTCCACCTGCTTGAGTTGCCTGCAAACAGTTATACCCCCAACTGCCCCAGATGCCTCTGAATCAAGTCAGGTACCTGATTGCTTATGAACCACTGGAGAACAAGGCTTTCTGCTTAACCAACATGCGTTCCACTCCTCTCCTCAAGACGGGAAGGGCTCTGTTAAATGCACTATTTTCCTGTGGGCTCATGTTTCCTTTCTTCTCCTGGAAACCAAATGGGGTTTTAGGGCCTGAAGGGGGAGCCCCACAAAGTCTCTTTGGGAGGGGAAGCCAGGAGGTCAATTCTGTCCTTGTCTTCAACATTACGTAAGTGCAGTTGAGCCAGTCTGCCATGCTCAGGTCCCGAGAACCCACTCCCTGCATTTCTCTGGCGGAAGAGGCAGGGAGCTCACTGTCAGAGAGCAGCCATGAGATGTGGCAGCCCCGCAGCATGCTAGTGGCACCCATGGAGCAAGGGAGGGGTGGAATGAGCCCAAGCTCTGCACCCTTTCCAGCTCTTCACTGCTTTCCAGCAACACAGAATGAACCAGAGATCAAAGCACAAAAGTAGATACACTAGGGCAAGGACTAGCACAGGTGTGACTGAAGCTAAGAGCAAAGTCTCGGGGCTGCTGTCTCCTGCCCGATGTTGTTACCCATTAGTCTGCCCTGGTGGAATGAGAGATTAAACTTCTTACATGCTATATTTCAAGAATTGTTTCAAAACATATAGGGCAAATACCACTTCTGAACCATTGTAGAGGTTTGTAAGGCATCTATCACAGTGCCCAAGTGCTGAGAACAATTTGGATAGCATTAAAATTCAGCATGACCGCTGAGACACCCTGCTCTTAACAACCAGAGGCTGATGCTCTTGATCAATGAGTTTATTGTATTGGATAGATTCCAAAATATTTCCTTCTTACCCTCATTTATTCTAAGATTGGTTCAAACTTAACCTACTGTGGCTTCCAGGCACTTGCTCAACCAATAAGACCTATGAGACTAGGTGCTTTGAGAAGGACTCATAGCTCAGTGTCATCCACATATATTAGAGACACTGGAATTCACGGTGTCTCAATGTGAGGTACAGTAACTCCTCACTTAATGTTGCAGTTATGTTCCTGAAAAATGCGACTAAGTGAAACGATGTTAAGCGAATCCAATTTCCCCATAAGAATGAATGTAAATGGGGGGGTTAGGTTCCAGGGAATTTTTTTTTTTGGCCATATAGTACAGTACTATAGTTGGAAGGTGCCCCCACTTTACCCCACACAGGCACAGCCCACTGGCACTGGAGACAATGAGGCAGACAAGGAGGCTGAAGGTGCTGTAGGCTAGGAGAAGCATGTTGCGCAGCAGCGGCAGCCTCCCCTACTCTGCAAGTACCAGGGGCGGGGGGTTCAACCCTCGGCCCGCCAGGCCACCCCTTTCCCCAAGCCCCCACCTGCGTCCTTGCTCCTCCCCTGCCTCCTGCCAGTGGCAATCAGCTGGCTTGTGGCATTCAGGAGGGCGGGGGGGGGGGGCGAGGACTCAGCGGGGCGGCTCCCCCCTGCCTTTTGCCCCCAGCAATCAGCTGGCAAGCAGCATTTGGGAAGGGGGGGGGGGGGGGAGGCCTGCACGTCGAGTCCTCACTCCTCCGCCCTCCCTCCTGAATGCCACAAGCCAGCTGATTGCCGCAAGCAGGAAGGGGGGGTGGTGGAGGCGCTGATCTGCGGGGTTTGCTGGCGGACAGGAGGCGCTGTGGGGGGGGCGCCCCACAGGGAAGCTGATGGGGGGCTGCCAGCTGTGGACAAAGCAGGCAGCCAAACAATGTTATAGCGAAGCATTGCACAACTTCAAATGGAGCAGGTTCTGTAATTGAGCAGGGACGTAAGTTCAAAACAACGTTAAGCAAGAGAACATTAAGTGGGGAGTTATTGTATATGCTGGAGAGGATGGATGAAAGTATTCAACAAGTGGAGTGCTACATGTGACGCCTTAAGGAACAGAAGTAGGGGCTCACCATGAATTTTAGGGATCTGAAAGGAATAAAATGATCCAGCTAACCGCCGTTCCATTCACTCCTACTACATATTGTATTTGAGTCAACACCTTATAGTCAAAGGTACAGAAAGCCATTGAAAGATCTACTAGCACAAGAATGGAAGTGTGTGTCCAAATAACTTTGCAAAGTTTTGTTCCAAGGTCATCCACTGTGCCAGCTTTAAACTAAGCATTAAGCCTGAAGGGTTTAGATATTGGAACAGGACTTTGCCCTGAAAAGACAGGCTGGAAGCAGGACTAACCTGCCAGGCCTTCAGGAATGACTATGGTGGCTGAAGGAGGTATTGACAATTTACATTCAGAATTGTAACTTAAAAACTGTCTTACGTTACACCAGTTTGAGTAGACAAAGATTAGTTCACATTCCCTAATCAATGCAATCGGCCCCCATATTTTGCACCAAACCTGCATACTAAATGTACTGCTAAAATCTGCGAATTTCCATCCTGAAATGGGCAAATTAGCGATTTGCCATTATTCTAGGCTTCATTTTAACTTCAACGCGTGATATGCAGTACTGATTGATCTAGAATTTTACATAAATGCATTTCATTATACATATCCAAAATATGCATTTCAGGACTAAAGTAATTTAACACTTGAATCAACTTCCTGTATGAAGATTAAGACAGTAATTATTCTGCAGAGCTAACTCATATCACATTATTATGAACAGAAGTTATCAGCCATGGGAAGGTCAACCTTGATTGCACCTATTCATACCGTCTTAGTAAAAATGGTGATTCACGCAGAAGGTCATAGGGGTTGCACCCATACTGAGGTGCTATTCGTAACCTTTCCCATTTTGTCTGGGGTAGAATTTCTTTGTCACTTCAGTAAAATAATCTGAGATCATTCAATGAAAGCAGCAGCAAAGAAAATGGAAAACTGAATGACTAATGCTCTCTCTTGTCTCTTCCCTTTTGGGACCTGCTTCTGCAACAGCTTTTACTGGACGCTGAGGCAGTGTTTCTGGGCTTGCTTTGTTGAAGATTCTAAAAATCTAAATCCCATCTGCTTTACGAAGATCAAAACCCACAGAAAGAACAATTCCTCCTAAATTCTTGTCAAGTGCCCATCTGAGTGTACTTGCTTACTCTGACTTCACTTATAGCTAGAGCTCACTTAAGCTTTCCTCTGTCCATTTCCACATGAAGACTTGACAGGTATATGAATTATTAATCATCTGTATTACGATGGCACCCAATGCCATGTAATAGCCTCCAGTGATTTAAAGTCATCCGTTGTGATTTGCTGAATACAATACTAAACAAAAACACTGCTGCATCCAAAAATCTTTAGTTTATTCAATAGTTTAAAAAACCATCCTATTGATGATCCTTTGAATCTTTTTTCAGAAAACAGAACAAAAATTGTGTCCAGGTTTAGCTAAAGTTAATTGCAAGACAATTTGTAAAACTAAGAAATTAAAGGCATTTGATTGCACAGAACCTTTGATATGTTTCTTAAAATTCTCTTTCAGGAAAGGGGCTACAACCAGACATGTCAAACCCACGGAAAGAAACAAAAAACAGAAATTGAGCTTGTTTTTGGCTTAATTGGCTTGTGACTTGCTTGTTGGCTAGTTTTCGGCTTGTAGCTTATTGCTTCTTTTTTTCTGATTGGCTCCTGGCAAGCCGGGCCGGGGGGAAGCAAGGGCTAGGGGCAAGCAGGGGGAGAGAGTCAGGTGTGCACAGCGGGCCCACCACAGTCCAGACTGTACGCCGGGGGGGGGATCTATTCACAGAGTGTTAGGGTTCTTAGCGATTGGCTTGTTTTGAAATAGGATTAGCTTGATTTTTGGCTTATTGTGAAAGTCGGGTGCTTATTTACCACGTGAAAGTTGGCAACTGTGGCTACAACACAGAAATAGCTTCTTTGTGCTGACAATCTGATCAATAAAGTTCCTGAACAGTAGAAAAAGCTAACGCTCGCCCTCACATAATGCATTAAATGGATCTACCACCACCACCTTAATGACATACCCTGTGGTCACCTCATTAAGTGCTTATTTTAGTTGCACCTTGTGTCATTTGCTCATGCAAGATCTATGCCCAGATAAAGCCCAGACACATGCTGTAAAAGGCTTGTTTATCCAATGGCTTCTCTGGGTTATCATAACTGCACGGAGGACCCAGATGTCCCTGTCCAACACAGCTAGCTAGCTCTTGGAGACCTATGTTGTCCTCCTAGCCTGGACAGGGAGTCACAGTAACCTTGAGGAGAATATAAATTGGGTAAGTCCAGAGGATTCCTCCCCCCACCTCCCAAAAAGTGAGTGGTCACCATCATTTCTCATTAGCAGTGAAACCTGCATCCTCCAAAAGGCAGCCCCTTCCTAAATAACCACTTCAGAATATTCAAGGCTTCCCATACAATCACCTTTGATTGGAAGCCAAACTCTGTTTGCAGAATGTTTGTTCGCCCCCTGGACGGTCACTTATATTCTATTTTACTTAAGTATTTTGTGCTTGGCAAGACCACGTAAAAATCACAGATCTGAAATACAGCAAAACAGCTTGATTTCTTCCCATGTTTTTAACACTGAAATCATATAGCAAGCTAACTACTGGTAAAAGATTATGTAATAAGTTACCGTTTGGTGTGCAGGGGGCATTTAGTGTTTGACACATTAATTTGGATACACAGTGTATACAAGACTAGGGTATATAAGTGTGCAGTAAGTTGATACAATAGGGTTATACAGTTATTAATGTACATTGATTGTTCTGTGCTTCATACATTAGATGCTTTGCAGTTTCATTCCTAGATATCTCAACAGGAGAGTTCTACATCTTTTAACACCTCACCGCCCTTCACCATAGGGCTGCTTGTCAAGTATCTTAGATGCAATGGGTAATATATGAGAAATGCCAAGTCAGTAAAGCAATTGTGTCGCCATACCCCATCTTTGCTCTGGCCTCTGAGTGAGCACGAATGGCTCTAACCCTTTGTTCACATTCTGCAATTACAGATATTTGCTACATGGGCAAGAAAAAAAAAAAAGGGATTTTATTGCACGTAAACACACAAGGTTAGTGCTGTAGCTTTTACTGCTTAGGCTGATTAGCTATTTGCCAAATGGAAAATTTATCTTCAATTAAACAGGCAGAAAGAACTTCATTTGGCAGTTCAGCATTTAAAAGGCAGCTACTCATCTGAATGCTGCAGCACTGCAGAAAGCTGTTAGATTGCCCTTCCCAACTTTAAAGTCTATCAGTCTGTAGTTGGAGGGGGTGGGCAGGAGGTCAGAGAATGATCATTCACACTTATAGTGCCTTCCAAATAACTATCATCCTGGTGAAGCTTAATTATTCTTCCTATTTTACCCCAGGTGAAATGTAGTCAGACTGATTTGTCCACAGGCCCATAGCAAAACCAGTGCCAGAGGTCAGAGACCTCAGACTTCCCACACTTTCAACCATGCTAACTAGTCCCATCAGCTTTTGAATACCCAGAGTCCTATGGTTCCAATCCCAGACAAATCATCCATCCTTTCCAAGTGGATAAATGGGGTTCCATGCAATTTACTGCAGGTGGGTCTTTCAAATGACAGCTAAAAACCCTGCAGAAGTGCTGTCTGCGGACTGTAGAATAGATGTTCCTCTAGGGTCCTTAGCCAGTTTCCTTATCTCCACCGCCATGGAGCATGCTGTACCCTGGTTCATCACAGGATGTAAGAATATTCCAGCAGACTGAGTGCACAGCACACACTGCCCCCCGTCACTTACCTGTTTTACATTGTATCCTGCTTTTGCACTAGTTTCAATGAACATTACATTCAGCTCTTTGGCTTTCCTCTCTCCCTCTTCAATGGACACTTGCCTGGGGAAGAGAAGAACATTAGAGCAAATGATATGAACATCCTGACAATTAGGGTTTTGCCTCCAACCCAAAAGATGTCTCCACAGTCCCAATACACATGTAGTTATACCTGGTAGGTACCGTCTCCAGACACCCACCATAGGAAGGGCACAACATTTCAGAATACAAGCTGGTCTTCTACAGTGCACCTACCAGGAATGGTCTACATATACTCAATCCTGCCTCAGCGTGTGAGGTTGGACGAGATGACCTCTCAAAATCCCTTCCATCCCTACATTTCTATGGAACAATACTTTAAGCTTTTCAGTAATAAAGCCAAGGTGGCCACTAGCCATTTTCTAAATTTCTTGCCAGGAAGCTACACTTGTATGGCTTGATAAGAATTAAGTGTTCTCAGGCTGTGCTAACTAGCAATTATTGACCTGTTTAGCTAAATCTTAACATGGTTATTTAACATCTTTCAAAATAATTGTATGTAACCTGAAAGTATGAAAAAACTGCTTAAGGTATTTAAGTTAAAGTATTTAAGTTTATTTTGTTTAAAGGAGCTAACGATCTTCCAAACAAATATCCTAAAGTCCTCAACATATACCCAGCTTCTCCCTGAACTCAAGTTTATGATACACCAGGGGTCGGCAACCTTTCAGAAGTGGTGTGCCGAGTCTTCATTTATTCACTCTAATTGAAGGTTTCGTGTGCCAGTAATACATGTTAACGTTTTTAGAAGGTCTCTTTCTATACGTCTATAATATAACTAAACTATTGTTGTATGTAAAGTAAATAAGGTTTTTAAAATATTTAAGAAGCTTTATTTAAAATTAAATTAAAATGCAGAGCCCCCCGGACCGGTGGCCAGGACCAGGGAATGCGAGTGCCACTGAAAATCAGCTCGCGTGCGGCCTTTGGCACGTGTGCCATAGGTTGCCTACCCCTGTGATACACCATTATGACATATAGGAAGCTAATGTCATGAAATTTACACTTTAACCAAGTCTGATGCTATAATATTGTCATGTTCAGAAGGACATGCAGCCATTGGGTGTTTATGTTTTAAAAAGACACTGTTTTGTACCACTGTGTATTGAGAGATTAGCATAAATCCACTGTAGCAAGGCAGCAGAATGTCCAAATGCCAGTGCAATTTTGCATTAGTGTGTCTGAAAAATTTCCCCCCTAAAAAATTACAGTAGGTACGAGGGGGGGGGGGGGAAGAAGGGGAGAGAAAAATCACTCAGTTCAACAGAAGCTTCTCTTTTAAACAAAATTCTAAACATGCTTTAGATTTTAATTTTAACTACATTAAAAACAAACTAATGTTTAAAGGAATACTCAAGATAATCATTTAAATTAGTCACCTGCACTAAACCTAGATTATTAAACAAACGTTTTAAATAGAGTTTACTCTTTCACTGATGCTATTGACTTTTTACATTTCACTCAGCTTGGACACTGAAGCTAGACTGGTTAATTTCACTTCCTGGTTCTTGTGGATATCGCTGGTTCTGGTTTGCACACACACACACACACACACACACACACACACACACACACACCCTACCTGTCCTGTGGGCTCACAATCAAGCCAGGAAATGTTTAAATAAAGTTTCAACTGATTTTTTTTTTAATCAAGAAATTTCTATTCACATCTGGCTTCAGCATAATTTAAACAAACTAGATTTGGGGCCAAAAATAATAGAATCACTTTAAACAGAGCTTTCTCAGCAAAATCAACAGCAGATTGGCAATATGATTAAGAAAAATGTACAAAGAAGAATTATTTCTCCGTACCTCTTATCTGCTAGATCTGTTTTATTTCCCACTAGCATAATGATGACATCACTGCCCCTTTCCGTTCTGACATCATCAATCCATTTTGTGGTTTGCTGGAATGAGTTTACATCTAGTAAGGAAGAGTGGACAAAGATGAGTGTCACTGTAAAATGTTCTTCCCAGATCACTGCCAATACAGCCATAAATCTTGAATAAAAGCCTCACATTCTCTGGTAATTTGTGCATTAGGGTTATGTAGAATCAATGGATGCAATCCTGACCCCATGGAAGTCAATGGGAGTTTTGTTATTTATTTCAGTGGGTCTTGGTTTTTACCCTTTGGCTTTAAATGCACCTGCAATTGAACTTAATCTATCCAATTATAAATGGACTTTTAATATCAGGAGTGCAAATTATGAAGAGTTTTTTATCACTACTTTTAAAGAACTGTTATTTCAATTGATTGAACGAAGGGCTTGTCTACACTATAAAGTTGAGTCGACGTACCGCTACCGCCGTAATTAAAGTGAAGGTTCACATTCATACCACGCTCCTTCTCTCAGCGGTGCTCCATCCCTCACTAGGAGTTTCCACCAACTGAAGTAGGGCATTGTGGGGCACTGACAGCTGGAGCCCCGCAGCCCTGGTGCTGACACCTCAGGCTGTCAGTGCTGGAGCGGGGAGGGCTCTGGCTGTCAGCCCTGCACAGGTGACATAAGTAATGCAGTGTCTACATGGACACTGCGTCACTCTACTACATCAACGTAAGCGCTACGCCTCTCGCCGAGGTGGAGTTAGTAAGTGGATTTAGTTGGCAATTTACATGGGCGGGGGCTCCACTGTAGCGTAGACACTTACATCAAGCTGCAGTTTAACGTATTTTATATACAGAAAGGGGGCCTAATAACTTTGCTATTTAATCTGTACTACTCACGACTTGAAAAAACACTGAATACATGCATTGGTCAAAGGGCCCTACGGTTTCAAGGATTTTAAAAAGCATTTAACAGCATTTATACACTTTGTGTTGCTTAATCATTTTGTGATCACTAGTTTTAGGCTTGTTCTCCTAGGAATATTTAGCTTATGTAATTACTAGCCACTCTTGTTGGGTTGATCACTGACCTCAAAAGAATTTCAGAATTGTTTACATAAGAACAAACATAAAAGGATCCTTTGGCACTTTTCTAACTAAAAGCCCCTTCCAGATTCCAGCAGCTTTAGTAGAACAGGTAATGAACATCTACGCTGCAAAACAAGATTCTAGAAATAGGCATTAATTAATGAATATACAATAACCTTGTCTGCAAAGCTGTGTTCTTAATAATATCAACTGCTGTACCATTCAATTTAACAGTTAACATACACCTCAGTGATCGTAGCTATTGTATCTGAGATGCCAAAGTATTTGCCTACACTTAAATAGGGAGATCTCTGTGGTAACTGGTGACTTTGTAATGGTACAGTGAAATACTGTAAGTCTTAGATGGTTAAGACTTGATCACTTGCCAACAGCTTAATGGCATAAAGCTTTGCTTTAGTACTTAGCAATAATCATGAGGTCAGTAGAGAAGTCCAAAATTCACAGCCATCATGCAATTTTAGCTCAATTTAAAATGTTTATTTATAACAATTAAAATAAATTTACAAGGGAAGCCCTTATTCTTGCTATAATCTTCTAGAGTATTTATGAATAAAAGGGTAAGCCCTTTTTGGATTTGGGTAGAATCGGACTATTTCATCCAGTCACTATTGATTTTAAATGGAAAAAACCTCTGAAGGTTTATTTCTCCTTTAACAAAATTATTGCTCTTTAAAAATTAAAAGCCAATAAATGAGGATTATTCTGGCCTTTTAAACCAGTCTTCAGGGTGGCGGTGAGAAAGCACTAACATTTTAGTCCTCAAAAGTGTACATACCTTAGTACGACATGAAAGAGTATTTTATTAAAAGGCTAAATCCCTAGTCATTGAGCTTTAAATACCAGAAAATGGAAGTGACCGATTAAGATAAAAACGTGGCATGTCCGTCCCCAGCCCACACCCAGATTTTGAGGACAATGGAGTGAAGCAAGCTGCAGTCCTCAAATGGTCTCAATGGGAAAGCTCTCATTTAGAAATTCAGAGATATGCAAGCAAGTGATTCAGGTGTTTGAGACTGAGTCAAAGATGGAGATGGTACCCAAAAGAAGAGCAGATAAGACTAGACCAGCCAGTGCTCAGGGCTTTGGGACAAACCATGTGATAGGAAAGGGTCATAAATGTATTATTTCAGCAAGGGAGATTTATAAGTCCATTTATACATCACTACAAACAGCTGTGATCAGAAGTGCCTGGTTTAAAAACTTGACTACAGTAAAAGGAAACCCTGTTCATGCCAGTATGAAGAACAACCACATGATTGTGATAGGACATGCAGAGCTAGGCTAGAGAATGACAGAGCAGAGTATCAGAAATGCAGAATTCCCCCCACTCACTTGTGATATCATAAACAACAACTGCAACAGTGGAGTCACGAATGTAGCTAGGAATCAAGCTCCTGAACCGCTCTTGACCTGCTGTGTCCCATAATTGCAACCGTACCTAACGAAATCAGTCAAACAAGCAAGAAAAATAAGAAAAGGTCAAACCCAGTGCAATATACCTACTTGTGATATCGTAAACTACTACAGCAGCAGCAGAGTCACGGATGTAACTGGGAATGAGGCTACGGAAACGTTCCTGACCCGCAGTATCCCACAGCTGCAACCTGATCTGTGGGATGGGAGAAAATTAAAAAAAAAAAAAAAAAAAAAAAAAAAGCCAAACTGCCACTAAAAATAAAGAGTAAATCATTTTATTTGGTTGGTTTTTAAAAAGCTAAATAAAAATATAACTCATGCAGGGGATTGTTTGGGACTGGGAGCAGTAGCAAACTGCCTCTCCTTGTGGCAACCCCCTCCATCCACAGTGGTATCTAAGGCCATCTCTACACTTATGGCACAGCTGCGCCTTTGCAATGCGTGTGGTGAAGATGCTCTATGCCACCGGGAGAGAACTCTCCCATCAGCAGAAAAACACCACCTCCATGAGCAGCATAAGCTATACCGGCGGGAAAAGTTCTTCTGCTGACACAGCTCTGTGCACACTAGTGCTTATGTCGGTGTAATTTACGTTGCTCGGGGATGGAATATTCATACCCCAAGCAACATTAATGTTGCAGACATAAGCGGTACTGTAGCCATAGCCTAAGCTGGTGTATTCTTTGCCTAAACTGGTCTAGAAAGGAGTCCAGAGGAATCTATATTTCACACTCACTTCCCACCTCTTTGTATTTCAAAAGTCCCTTCCCACTTCTAGAGGGCTGCGTTTTCCAGCCAGATAGGAGGGGCAGGAAACCTGAGGCACGTGCCAATCTGCACATCTGCCCACAGAAGGCATTCATGCTCTGCTGCCATTTTTCCTGGGGCCCAAGTGCATCACTACCAGAGAGGCCTGTACGACAAGGGGGTTGGAAGAATCGCATTCAAGACCACTTCTAAATGCAAGTCTTCAGCTGCTGCCAAGCCACTGGAGCGGCTACTAACATGCTTTTTCAAGGAGGACGAATGCTAGTCATTCAGCTGCATGTAAGGCTTAGCCATAATGCAAAGTAACAGAGAAACACAGATGACAAGGATGAAATTCTCTTACCACTTAGATTCTGAAAGAAAATACAAGATGCTCTATAAACCAGCATACATACATATATAGAAAAACATCTAAGGCCTGAACTGCTTTAGGAAAAGCATGCTAATTTGTCAGATCACTTAAAAGGCAATCATATTTATTGTGAGTTTACGCAATATCATCAGCTTGTGCAGAGTTGTACAATTGGTGTTCTACAAATATATACCCCACTGCTGTATTTCTTAATTAAGGATGTGAGCTAATTTTGGACCCTGGCGTTAATTTCTGTGGAACACTGGTTTAATTTCAGAGACAGTACTGTGCTAAACAGAGTAAACATGCATATATTTATGAGTTATACATATTCTGTTTAAAATGACATGTTAAACCCTGCTGAGTTGGGGAACACACTGACAGTTCTAGTCATGATCCAATTTATATTCAGCCCAAAGCCACATATTAGGAACTTTTGGGGGTGCTCCTTTTCAAAACCCCATCTAACAGCAGACTCTTTAAAACCTTCCCCCCAGCCATGCACTTTTTCCTCCTTTACTCCCCAAATTCTGTAACATATTGACTATTCAAATCAAGAATGACTGAATATGGCTTATTTCAAAACTTGTGAAAAATCTCATGTGGCAAACACTCATTTCCCTACATTCCCAGGTTGCCTCCACAGCACAGGCTAGAAGCAGGGGACCACGCCCGAGTCGGACACTGATCTTCTCCTTGGTAGCAGGATGGGTTACTTCCAGACCTCCAGGCCCTTCAGAACTCTGAAGGATGCTCACGTTGTGACAGATTACAAAACGTACCAAGAATAGCAGATTCTTTCAAAGTGACTAGAGAAAAATCATGCAAAAATCTTACTCACTGTTCGATCCTCCAGGTACATGGTTTTCGATAAAAAGTCAATGCCAATTGTTGCCTGTAAAAAAATTGTCAGATTTCAATAAAAAACGAAATGGGTGTAATCTGTTTCTCTCGAGGGTATTCAATAATTGTCATGCCAGACTAGATCTGGCACAAGCTGATCTGAGGGCCATACTTGTGGGATAGCGCTTTCCTTCAGTGGGATTTGTAAGTAAGATACAGGTTAGGCTTTTCCCACTTTAAGCCTCAAGACTTTTAAGTACATCCCTAAATAAGGTGAAAGAGATTTTGGCAAAATTAGTGCCTATTAGTAGCATAAGATTACAGCATAAAAAGGACACATTTTTAATTAAGTTAACCACAGTTTGAACACAACTTTGGTCATTTATTCCACAGACACGCATACGGCAGCAGGGTTTTCTTTGTGCCTTTAGACATTACTGGAGCATAGCAACAGAAATCCTGACGCCAGCTTAACCAAAATGGGGGGGGGGGGGGGAAGGAAGGAACCGTGTTAAAAACAGCTCTGGTAGCACTGATCCCAAGTCTTCATTCCCTTGGTGATGCTGCGTTTAATATTTAGTGCAGGATTGGGAAACAGCGCTGCAGCTTTGTGTATTGCAGGTGTGTGACTGACCTGGGACTGGGGCTACTAACACTACCATGGCTTTAACAGAGTGACCCTTGATGCGGCAGTATCATTAAACGATATCAATGAAGCCCAGAAGACAAGCTGAGTCCCTGCAACCTGGTATCAACTGAAACAAAACCATTAAGGGTCTAGTCTTCCTCGAGGTTATGGTAAGAAGGCTTCATCCTAAAAAAATCAGAGGAACCCCTATTCCAAAAATGCACCACAAGATCCCTTTTTATTGTAGGCATTCTACCATCTGCTAGCCACACTTCCCAATAGGTTGGGGGACAATCTAATGGGTGGGGTTTTCATGCAACCAGCCAGTTGCAAAAGGAAACTGACTAACACTGCATGATCCAACTCAGTTTCCCTCTGCTGCTCGCTGCAGTATTTGATGCACAAGACTTTTCTTCACTAGAGAAAGCCAGCATCTTGGGAGGAAGCCAGAGGGAGGTATATGAAAGAAACGAGGTTGATTTCCAACGCTGATGACCCAAAAGCTTTTCCATCATTAAGAATTGTGAAGGGTCCCAAAGTTTAGAAGTGAGCAGATGAAATATACCAGCAGTTCTCAAACTGTGGGTGGGGACCCCAAAGTGGGTCACAAACCCATTTTAATGGGGTTGCCATGGCTGGTGTTAGACTGACTGGGGCCCAAGCGCCACCGCCTGGGGCTCAGACTTTGGCCATCGCTGGGGGCGGTGGGGCTCAGGTTACAGGCCCCACGCCTGAGGATGAAACCCTTGGGCTTCAGCTTTGGCCCCCCCACTCGGGATGGTGGGGCTTGGGTCAGCTCACGCTTCAGTTCCCCCTCCTGGGGCCACGTGTTATTTTTGTTGTCAGAAGAGGGTCGCAGTGCAATGAAGTTTGAGAACCCTTGAAATATACAAATTGGGGGACCCAGTAGACTGGTACATTAAAACATTTCCTTTCCAGTGCTAAGCAAGCTACAAAGTTTTGATAAACAGAAAAGCTACATTAAAGTTTGCCTCAAGAAAGTTTCCATTCTCCCTGATATTTTACAGATTTCCTTGTTCAATTAAACAATATTTAATAGAGAAAAGCCATAAGATCTTGCACCACACACAACCCAGCGTCAAACCAAAAATTCAAATTGATCCAGCTGGAGCCACAGTAAAGACAACATCCTGGTGACCAACATAATTTTTTACAACAGGTTTAGTAAAAAGGAGGTTGAGCTCAAAGAGAAGACTGTCCCAGCTGCTTTGTGCCAGAGCTTCATGTACAACAGCAGCTCAAATGAGTCCGATTTACAATTTTTGGGAAATTTCCCCAGTCGAAACAAGTCTTGATGTAACAATGTCTGATGCTGTGGAGACCTTAAGAGCATTTAATTTGGAAAGGTCCCTCAACATCTGGACCCAGCTGTCATATACCAGCAAGATTCATACGCCACTAATCCACCTCCAACAGGCATCTTAATAAAAGTAATTCCTTGGATTAGCTCAAGGACATCATTAGGGGCACTTCACACTGAACAAAGACAGCGGATCAGTGGTCCTGGCTGAGGGATGGACTTGATTACCCAGAACGTTCTCCACTCCTTTCGCCACTTTGAGTCTTCTAGGGAAGAGGATGGAACAGTGGTTGTGTGGTATGAAGTCTTTACTAGCCTTTCCTACACCAAAAAGTAGGTATGTATAAGACCTTAAGTTGTAACCCTGGTAGGAATGCCAGTGTGCCTAAAGCAACATATTTCCCCACAAGGTATTAAGTATGGAGACTCCTTCATGCCCTAATGCCAGGTTGAGGGCTGGGTATACGTCTTGTAGGATTTAAGTGAAATGTCCTTTATGCATGAAAGTTTCCATCTTCATTAAAGGAAGTCAGATGCAACACAAATATCTCTGCATCCCAGATTGAGTGGTCTCTCATTAAAGTGGCATTGCATCTGCAGTATCTCCTACTCAAAGAATAGGAAATAACATTATGCTGTGTAGATCTTCATAAGCATGAAGATTTGATATTGACACACTGAGTAGAGTCAGAGGAGCTAAATTTGGCCAGCTGCACAGTTCTAGCCATGTAATAATAATATGTGAAGTGAGGATAGAGGGCAAGGGCAAGAAGACAGGCAGTCTAGGGATAGGTCTACACTTGTGGCAGCATGTAGCGTACCAACACCCAGCTAGCACTGGTATAAACAGCAGGGTAGATGGTGAGGCACCGCTTAGGTGAGTAAAGACACACCTGAACCCTGTGGGTATGTACCCTATATGCCAAACAGTGCCTCCCATGTTGACACTGCTATGTAGTATTTCGCTGCCTCCTCTTTGCCAGAGCGTTTCCCCATCGCAGTGAAAGATTCTGGCAGCAGGGAAAGGGTCTGGCAGGGGCAGCTGCCTCCCCTTGGCACAGCTTTTCACTGCCATGGGTAGCTACATCCCGCAGTGAGTCTGGATGCCACCTGCCTTTCTCTGCAGCATGTAGTTACGCGTACCCTACCCTCTGCCGCAAGTGCAGACAAGGCCTAAGAGTCTAAACTTTTAAATACAATAAAACATAAATTAAAGAAAGGACACAGAAGCCGGGCATCTGTTCAAGTTCCTGACGGGAGGAAGACAGGAATTGCAAGCCAGCTCTGGTTCTGTCCCCAGCTGCACAGAGATGGGAAAACCTGTAGCACGGATTAGCAGACTTGAAGTAAGAAGAATGCTATAAGCCTATTAGAGTTTACTGTCAGATACAAGAATAAGTGGGCATGAAATTAAGCTAAAGTAGAGCAAGAATAAGGGAAGTTTGGGTCCCATTTCTTCACACACAGAGGTGCTTCTGTTGGTTCCACACAATAACAAGTAGTTACAGGTTCTGTAGGTAAGAGATACGTTGAGGCAGAACTGCAAAATTAAAGGAGGCAGGTGGACCTAAATGGAATAAAGGGCCCCATCCACTGTAAGTATCTGTCTAGATTTTATATGGCCCACTCACCACAGTATCCAAGTATTTTCCTAAACACTCCTGTGAGGTAGAGCAATGTTATTATCCCCATTTTATAGATTGGGAATGGACAGAATACAAGTGACTTGCCCAAAGTAAGAGGGAGTTTGTGGCAGAGCAGGAATTGAGCCTGGATCTCCTGAATCCCAGGCAGGTACCTTTACCACAAGACCATCCTCCCTCCATTTCTACATGCTTACAGAATCATAGATTTTAAAGCCAGAAGGGGCCATTACAATCCTCTAATCTGTTCTCTTGCATAACAGAAACAAGGAGATGAGCTAATGTCTTTTATTGGACCAAATTCTGGGTGTGAGAGAGGCAAGCTTTCAAGCTATACAGAGGACTTCATGCCTGGGAAATGAGCGTCACAGCTAAATACAAGGTGGAACAGATTATTTAGCGAAGTAGTTAACACGTTTTAAGAGACCATTCAAGGTACAGTAGCCCATTAACACCTCTGCAGTCATAGGATAAAAAAGGAGGGTTAGTGGGTTACAGATTGTTGTAATCAGCCATAAATCCAGTGTCTTTATTGAGTTCCTCATTTTTAGTGATTAGTAAAGTTATGAATTTAAGCTCCCAGCTTGTCTTTTGGAGGTGTTGTGCAGGTTTCCTTTGAGGATGAGGACTGAGAGGTCAGTTATAGAGTGATCATTTTATGACAAGTGTTTTGCCCATGGGGGTATGACCCTTGAGCCAATGTACTAGTCCTCATGTGGTCCTTATGGTCATTTGAGTTTGGAGATCCCTGGGGTATGGCAGGTTTGCCTTATTTTTCTGTATGAGCTTGTGCAGAATAGTCATAGAACTTTCACTCAGTAATTGTTGCATCAAGCCCATATCTTGTGGTTGAGCTACCGCATGTTTTTTAGAAAGGCCATATACAGAAAGAGCATGAAAACAGAAGAGCAAGTGCTCAGTAAGTTGCTACTTAGCTTTTTAAAAATGTGGTCAGGAATTTGGGGCCTCTGTCCTTGGCTGGCCTTTCCTTGCTCTCCAGCACTGCATAATATATCTACAATGCAGCCTCTCCCAACCTCACCTGCAGGCAAAGGGTTCCATCCCGGTTATGAACATACTTCGCCAACCGTGACATTTTATTTCTCATGTGTCCCCTCCTCCCCAAACACACAGCAGGAAACCCTTTGCTGATTTGTAAGTCTGCACAACTGCTGCTTTCCTGAAACCAGCTTATTAATAACTGATGGGCAACAGCAGCACGCCTCTCACTTGGCGACTCGGGAATAAAAAACTCACACAAAGCAAAAAATATTCTATCAAACACAAGCTTCCTATTTATAACTGAACCTGACAAATATGGCTCCAGTGATTGGTTGTGGAAGCTTTCAGAACTAAAGAGTGCACCCAATTTTGTCAGAAGGGTCCATAAGATAAGCTCATCTGTCAACCCACCTATAGCTAGAATTAGCCAAACACAGTTCAAGATACAGTACTGAATGTTTGACTGGGCTCCACTATTCAGAACTTGGTACTGGGCTGCAGGGAATCTGGGTTCTAGCTCTGCCATTGACTTGCTGTGCGATCCTGGGCAAGTCACTTAACCTGCTGGAACTTTATCTCCCCCCCTCGTTATGTAAAATCTGGAATAATGTTTCCCTGCCTCTGAGTCATGATCATGTTTGTAAAACTAAACATCCTCAGGTGAATGGTGCCATACAAGTACAAAGTACAAAGCCAGGCACACATCAATGGCAGGTAAATTGAAACTGATTTGATAAGCCTCCAAGATTTCTCTAACTTTAAGTCTCACTCATTCATTTTGCAATCACTTAGTTTATTACATCAGACCTCTCCCCATGGAAACAGCTGCATTAACATAAAGTTTGAGGGTCAAAGCTCTCCAAGTAAAACTAGGACACAGGCTCCACAGAGAAAAGAATAGAGCTGAAAGAAAAAAGTACTGTGGGAAAGAGATGATTAAATAAAAGAACTGCTTTAACATGTCCATGTAATTACTGTGGGCAGAATCAGTAAGGATGTTTGCTCCCAGGAGAAGCTAATGTGTACTGTAGTCATCCTACACCATGGAAGCTTTGCTAATACTGCTGCTTTAATGGGAACTTGCATTTAGTTCTGTCTGACTTGCCTAGCAGCAGTGATGGAGAGCTATGGAGAGACAGGGAAGAAACCATTAATAAGGCTTTGGGGGAGGGGGGAAGGAGGCTATTGACAGAATCTCCCAAAAATGCGTTTACAAGTTTAAGTGGAGAACAACTACAGTAGTGGTGTTTTTTTTTGTTTTTTTGTTTTTTAAAGGAATGGATGGATGGACGGACGACTGGTTTTCAGGACAGGGACTGTCTGTTTGGAAAGTGCTTAGCAGGTGATGGGTGAGATGAGACTGTAAGTAAGTAACGTAATGTGGATTTGTTTCGAGAAGGGGCTCTGTAACAGTGGCACTTGGTTTCATGGTGGATGGCTGCCAGAGCAAACGTGCTCCACTTATGAACAAAAACAATGGTTTTCGTAGCTGCCTTGCAAGATCAACCTAGAATGCGAGAGCTGGGTTCTTCCTGGCTCATGAGTCAACCGGAACATGGTTTGCTCATGTACAGTCAGAACAGAATCCAGCTAACACACAGCTGTGTTGGCGCTACAGAGCTGAACAGAGTAAGTAGCAGCAACCACTATTTCAGCCTTCTGTTGCCAGCAGTCAGAAGCCATGCTGCCAGTTCAAACCCGAGGTGGGATATGAGAGAACTATGCCTGGACCTGTCCTTAATAGTTTTATACAGTGGTGCAGTAGCCGTGTTCGTCCCAGAATATTGGACACACAAGGTGGGGGAGGTAATAAAACTTCTGCTGGAGAGAGAGAGAGAGAAACACGCTTTTGAGCTACACAGAGCAGGAGCTAGACACACATTTTTTAAACAACGAGCTTCTCATTTCTCCCCTCTATGCTCCACAGACCCTCGAGTCCCAAACAGCTTCTTCCCAGTCTTTAGGATACTGGTTGATCAGCAAACCCTCACTCACTGGAGTCAAGTAGAGTCCTCATGTGAATAACGGTTTGACAAGATTGGGCCCATAAAATGCTGAGATTGATTGCATTACCTGATAGGTGTTGTCAAAGCTGTCATACATGAACCTGGTGATCAAGGAGGTCTTCCCCACTAGAAAAGAGAAAAACAGGTTCAAGGAACAGTTTTTAGTGTGAAATTAGAACAAGTGATCCAACACGGCATTCCAGTTTTAACTGGTATTCCATCAATACTATGCAATTAAACTGGCCAAGGGCAAAAGGGAACTCAGTTGATGTAATTGTTGCAATAATCACTACCATTTTTCTGAAAGCCATTCAGATATTTAAGAAAGTAAGTTAAATGTCCACAAAAAAAAGCAAGCAAATATAATAAGTACAACTACAACATTAACTTCAAATTATTGTTTGATTTTAAAATTTAGCCAACTGTGCCCATTCTCAAAAGTGACTTAGACCCAGATCCACAAAGGTATTTAGGTTCCTAGCTAGATTTCAATGGGAGTTATGAGCCTAAACATCTTTGTTCATCTTGGCCCTACTCACTTCTGAAAATTTTACCTCTGATCTCCATTAACTCACACTGCACATGCACATGACGTAACTAGCAGTCACTGTGCAGGAGAAAGACACTAGTGTAGTTGGTACCACAAGACAGGATGGACATGCAGTGGTGAAGTTGGCAGGCCCCCTGCTCACAAAACGCCTGGACAGGATCTAGTTTATACTCCTCAACACCACATTAGCTTCGGTCCACCCTTGTAGACAACACGTGTATTACCCCTTGCAGCATACAGTAACGCCTCACTTACAGTCGTCCCGGTTAACGCTGTTTTGTTGTTACGTTGATCAATTAGGAAACATGCTCGTTTAAAGTTGCACAATGCTCCCTTCTAACGTCGTTTGGCAGCCACCTGCTTTGTCTACTGCTTGCAGGAAGAGCAGCTCGTTGCCGCTAGTTTTTTGTCTGGTGAAAAAAATTTCCCTGGAACCTAACCCCTCATTTACATTAATTCTTATGGGGAAATTGGATTTGCTTAACACCGTTTCGCTTAAAGTCGCATTTTTCATGAACAAAACTACAACGTTAAGTGAGAAGTTACTGTATCTTGGATCCTGTATCATGCCATTGTTAATGGCTCTCCACCACTATGTTTATTAGTACTGGGTGTTTCAATAGCATTTACCAGAGATTTCAAAGCACTCTGTCAAACGCTCACGTCTCCCTGAGAGGCAGGTAAGCAGTAACATACCCATTGTAAATCAGGCAGGAACACGAAGCCTCTGAGTGACATGTCAGTGGCTAAGCTGGGATGAGGACACAAGTGACCTGACTCTCAAACTCCTTTTCAACCTAGTCCACCACTTGCTCTTATTTCTGTGCCAGTTTAGACTAAAGGAGTCAGTAAGAAAATAGAGGTGGAGGAGTGTTAGGCTGGTGAAACCAAATCCCTTCTTGTGCCTCATGAGTCTGGCATTTTAAAATCCTTGCACTGTACTTCTAGTGCTAAGCAACTGCTATGCACTGTGCTTCGCTGTTGTACTTCCACAAGCACCAGTGCAGTGATTTCCAGGAGGTGCAGAACAGAGAAAAAGGGAGAGCTGCATTATCTCCACACTCCTGAGCACCATAGCTGTGCCAACATAACCCCGGGTGCAGACATAGCAAGGTCAATGAAGAATGCTTCCACTGACCTAGCTCCTGTCGTTCAGGAAGTTCCTACAGCACAGGAAACCTCTTCCGTTGCTGTAGTCCACATCTACACTATAGGGTAACAGCGGCATAGCCATGGCACCGTAACTATGCAGCTGTAGCATCTGTAGTGTAGATATGGCCTTTTTAGCAAGCTGATTATTGTTCATTCACCTTACACAGAGGGAGGGCCATGGAGCCAAAGTTCAGTTTGCTTTTGCCCTTAAGTCACAGCAATTCAAGTTCTGTTTTCACATCAATCTCAGTTTACAGTTCAGGAACAGAACTGTCAGTCTCCACTGAACATACACTTGACATACAGCACCTGAAGACAGAGGACTGGTTTTAAACAAAGTTCTGTTTCGTGACAATATGTTTTTGGGGGAGGAGAATCAAAGCTGAATGCAGACAGCAAAGCCATCAATGAAAGGTAAAGGCTTCTAAAATGATCATCTCTGTCAAAATATGGTGGGGAGGGGGAGAGGGGGCAATAAAAATCCTTGCCCCACTAGATGGAGCAGTGTAATAGCTGTGCCAGAGAGACTCAGGATACAAGTCTAAACTGCCTATGGTGGCGGACTTCCCAGGTTGACAGACTCAGGCCTACTCTACACTACCGAGTTGTGTCGACAAAATAAAACCATCTTGACAAGAGGCGCAGAGCCTTTTGTGGCAGTTAGGTTGACAAAGTGTTGGTGTAGACACCACGCTTGGTTTTGTCACTGTAAATAGCCTCCAGGAGGTGTCTCATAATGCCCATCCTGACCACTCTAGTCAGCAGTTTGAACTCCACTGTCCTGCACCCAAGTACACAGGCATCTGTGTCTCGCACTTTAAAGGCCTGGGAATTTTTGAAATTCCACTTCCTATTTTACTTGGCATGGAGAAGTCATATTGCATTTTCCCAGGTGACCATGGCGGTTCGAAACAGCAAACGCTCTCCCATTTGGGCCACAGCTGAGTTGTGGGATCTGCTGAGTATATGGGGAGAGTAGGCTATCCAGTCCCAGCTGCGCTCCAGCTGCAAGAATTTCAATACCTATGAACGGGACACCATGCCGTGCCAAGCGAAAATTAAGGAATTGAAGCAGACATACCAGAAGGCAAGGGAGGCAAACCATCGCTCTGGTGCTGTGCTGAAGACCTGCTGCTTCTATAAGGAGCTGGATGCTATTGTAGGCAGTGATGCCACCTCCACCACCAAGAGCCCTGTGGATACTTTGGTGGGACTGGAGGCGGCCGACCGTGAACTTAACTCCAAGGGCAAAGTCGTGGATAAGGACGTTGAATTGGAGGACGATGCAGAGACCAGGACAGGGTAGTCGTTGGTGCAGTGAGTCAGGACCTCTTTTCCACTCCAGAGAAGTCTAGCCAGGCCCAGCAGTTCGTCTCTGGTGTGCATGACGCAGAAGAGGAGAACCCTGGTAAGTGATCTTTTTTTAGTTTATCCTGCTCGGGTCTCCCAGGATCACGATGAGCATTTCAACATCCCCCATTGGAATCTTCTAGTCTGGAAAGAAAATCTCTGCTTGCAGCTTTCTGTACAAGCCAGTGTTCCTGAAGATGTGTGCGTCATGCCCCTTCTCAGACCCACCCTGCGCTGATGTCAGTGAAACGCCTACGATGATCCACAAGTGCCTGCAATGCCGTAGAGAAGAACCCCTTTCTACTGATGTACTCCATTACAAGATGGTCCGGGGACAAAATTGGAATACGTGTTCCATCCATTGCCCCTCCACAGTTAGGGAATCCCATTGCCGCAAAGCCATCCACTATTTCATGAACATGTCAAAGAGTCAAAGTCCTTCATAGCAGAATGCGACTAATGGCCCTTCACACTTGCATTTACGAAGCCCCAACGGTTGACTTTCTGACTCCAAACTGATTCGGAACCAACTGGGAGCAGTCTGGATTGGTCAGCTTCCACACAGCGATTGCCATGCACTTCTCCACCGAGCGGGCAGTCTCATTTTGGTGTCCTTGTGCCACTGTGCTGGGGTGAGTTCCCCAAACAATTCCAGAAAGGTGGCTTTCTGCATCCGAAAGTTCTGCAGCCACTGCTCATCATCCCACACCTGCATAACTATGCGATCCCACCACTGAGTACTTGTTTTCTGAGCCCAAAAGCGACGGTCCACCGTGCGCAGCTGCTCTGTGAATGCAAAGAAGTAATCTGGTGTTGTTTCTTTCCATGGCATACAATAGGGCAAACAACTCTGATTCCAGTTCAGATTGGGAGCTCATGATATACTGCATGACGAGCCATGAGGTGTTCATTACAGTGCGGGATCCATCCTTTCAGAAAGAGATGGTGGGCGCACAGTAAACAGGGGCTGTTGAAAAATGATGCGAAACAAGTTGGAAGCCCATAGAATGCTGAGACAGAAAAAAACTGCATCATGGGATGTTGACTCCACACCCATGATGCGCTGCAATCCACTCCACCTTCCCACAACGCCTAGCTGCAGAAGGTGGCGAGTAGCAGTGGGATAGCTACCCATAGTGCACTGCTCTCACTATCCATGATAAAGCACCAAGTGTGGATGTGCTCCTCCAACAGAGGGAGCGTAGTGTGAACATGCACTAGTGATGTAATTATAGCGCTTTTTGATCTTCGGCATAACTTTTGTCGACAAAACTCGGTAGCGTAGACAAGGCCTCAGGTTTGCCGGGCTTGTGCTGGCACTTTAAAAATAGCTGTGTAGATGGTGCTTTGAAATTGCATCTCAGGCTCAAAAGCTCCCTCCCCTCGCTGCCCCCAGACTTTAGCCCCTGAGCTCCAGCCCATCCTACAACTTCAAAGAGCTGTCCACACAGCTCGGGTTAGAATGTTATCATGAGTTCCGCTAGCCTGAGTCTGGTGATCTGGGCTGGGAGGCTCGCTGCCTAGAGATCAACACACAAGGTCAACATACAGAAATTTAATTGGAAATATGAAGGAAACCAGTGAGAAAAGCATCCAGAGGAAAGCAGAAAAGGAGACAGGTGTGAGCCTTTGGCAATGTCTCAATCAGCAAAATGGAGGAAAAATACCCTATCATGTTTAGTTCAGTCAGATTCAAAAGCTTCATTAAGAGGCAAGTTCACACATTTAAAGCAGCGTTGGCCGGCTCTATTATAGCCCATGTTCTCCTCTAGGCTACAACACAGCCAACCAATGAGTTTTCAGACATCTTAGCCTGCCTCTTAACAAGGCACTGCATTCACATTAAGATAAAAAAGGATTTAGGGGACAACACATGCTTCCAGTGCAATGCTGTGGCAAAAAAGGCTAATGTCATCCTTAGATGTATATAAACAGGGGAGCAGCAGGTAAGAGAAGGGAAGTATATGGCACCAGTGAGCCAGATCGTGGAACAAGTACATATAGTTACACACAAACACAACAGAACACACAGTTCTGATGTCCGCTTTTTAAAAGGGATATTGAAAAATTGGAGAGAATGCAGGAAAGAGCAAAAGACGGTTACTCACCGTTGTAACTGTTGTTCTTCGAGATGTGTTGCTCATATCCATTCCATTAGGTGTGTGCGCGCCGCGTGCACGATCGTCGGAAGATTTTCTACCCTAGCAACACCGGCGGGTCGGCTGTGGAGCCCCCTAGAGTGGCGCCCTCATGGCGCTGAATATATACCCCAGCCGACCCGGCGCCCCCTCAGTTCCTTCTTGCCGGCTACTCCGACAGTGGGGACGGGGGGCGGGTTTGGAATGGATATGAGCAACACATCTCGAAGAACAACAGTTACAACGGTGAGTAACCGTCTTTTCTTCTTCGAGTGCTTGCTCATATCCATTCCATTAGGTGACTCCCAAGCCCAACTTAGGTGGTGGGGTCGGAGTGAGACATTGCTGTGTGCAAAACCGCTGACCCGAATGCAGCATCGTCCCTGGACTGTTGCACTAGTGCATAGTGAGCTGTAAACGTGTGGACTGATGACCAAACCGCCGCTCTACAAATGTCCTGTATCGGAACATGTGCCAGGAAAGCAGTCGAGGAGGCTTGGGCCCTCGTGGAGTGAGCGGTGAGGTGCGGTGCTGAGACACCTGCCAGGTCATAGCAAGTCCGGATGCAAGACGTAATCCAGGAGGATAGGCGTTGTGAGGAGACCGGTGAGCCTTTCATTCGGTCGGCTACTGCAACAAAGAGTTGCGTCGTCTTTCTAAAGTGCTTTGTGCGGTCAATATAGAAGGCCAGGGCCCTGCGTACGTCCAGGGAATGCAAACGTTGATCCTGGCGAGTGGCATGTGGTTTGGGATAAAAGACCGGGAGAAATATGTCCTGGTTGATATGAAATGGAGAAACCACCTTGGGGAGAAAGGCAGGATGTGGGCGAAGCTGCACTTTATCCTTATGGAAAACTGTATAAGGGGGCTCGGATGTAAGCGCCCTGAGTTCAGAAACTCGCCTTGCTGAGGTGATGGCTACGAGGAAGGCTGTCTTCCAGGATAGGTACAAGAGTGAACAGGTGGCTAGTGGTTCGAATGGAGGACCTGTGAGCTTGGAGAGAACCAGGTTGAGGTCCCACGTCGGGACGGGCTGACGCTGTTGTGGGTACGTCCGGTCTAAGCCCTTGAGGAATCTAACGACCATCGGGTTAGAGAATACCGAGGACGCGAGTTCCCCCGGGTGAAAGGCTGATATAGCAGCCAGGTGAACTCTGATTGAAGATATCGCCAACCCTTGCTGTTTTAGGGAGAGGAGATATTCCAATATGAGAGGAATGGGTGCCTGCAACGGGGGCGTGGCTCGTTGTTCGCACCAACAGGAGAACCGTTTCCACTTGGCCAGGTACGTGGTCCGTGTTGAGGGTTTTCTACTGCTCAGCAGAATCTGTTGGACAGAGTGCGAGCATTGCCGCTCTGCCTGGGTGAACCATGGAGCAGCCACGCTGTGAGGTGGAGTGATTGCAGGTCGGGGTGACGCAGCCGACCGTGGTCCTGAGATATGAGATCCGGACATAATGGAAGTGTGATCGGTGTCTGAACCGAGAGCTCCAACAGTGTGGTGTACCAATGTTGTCTCGGCCACGCTGGAGCGATCAGAATTACCTGTGCCTGGTCTCTGCGCAATTTGAGCAGTACCTTGTGGACCAGAGGAAACGGAGGGAAGGCATAAAACAGGTGATCTTTCCAGGGAAGGAGAAACGCATCCGAGAGGGAGCCCGGAGCTCGACCTTGTAGGGAGCAGAACATGTGGCACTTCCTGTTGTCTCGGGATGCAAACAGGTCTATCTGGGGAAACCCCCACTTCTGGAAGACGGAATGTATGATGTCCGGACGGATAGACCACTCGTGCGTTTGGAAGGACCTGCTGAGTCGGTCCGCTAGAGTGTTCTGGACTCCAGGGAGGAACGATGCCGTGAGATGGATCGAGTGGGCGATGCAGAAGTCCCACAGGCGAATGGCCTCTTGGCATAGAATTGACGAACGTGCTCCTCCTTGCTTGTTGATGTAAAAGATGGCCGTGGTGTTGTCGATGAGAACCAGCACACAGCGGCCACGTAGGAGATTGAGGAATGCCTGGC
>NC_048298.1:335527604-335587076 GCF_013100865.1 Trachemys scripta elegans
GCTATGTCCAAGGAGGCCTGTAGGGAGGTCCGAGCCACCTTCTTACCCTCCTCTACCATGGCCCCAAACTCTTCCCTGGACTCTTGGGGAATCAACTCCTTGAACTTCCCCATAGAGTTCCAGGAGTTAAAATTGTAACGGCTCAGGAGCGCCTGTTGATTTGCCGCTCTGAGTTGCAGCCCACCGGCTGAGTAAATCTTACGGCCAAACAAATCAAGGCGCTTGGCCTCTTTTGATTTAGGCGCTGCCGCCTGCTGTCCGTGGCGCTCCCGTGCGTTCACTGATGCCACCACCAGGGAACACGGTTGTGGGTGGGTGTACAAGTACCCGTAGTCCTTTGACGGGACAAAGTACTTTCTTTCCACCCCTCTCGCTGTGGGTGGAATAGAGGCAGGGGTTTGCCATATCGTATCCGCATTTGATTGTATCGTGCGGATCAGGGGTAACGCTACCCTCGATGGGGCATCCGCTCCAAGGATGTTCACGATCGGGTCGTGTACCTCCACTACCTCCTCCGCTTGCAGGTCCATATTACGGGCCATCCTGCGCAGAAGATCCTGGTGAGCCCGAAGATCTATCGGAGGAGGGCCTGTGCAGGATGTGCCCGCCACTGCCTCGTCTGGCGAAGAAGAGGAAGATGCCTCCGGTGGAACCGGATCCAAGGGCCGGTCCTGGTCTCCCTGTTCCCGGGCTGGAGCATCACCCGCGTCTGGGTCCAGGGCGTCAGGTGCGACGGACACGGAAGCCTCCGTGTCCCCTGGCGGAGGCCGAGAGATGGTGGACTCCGGGGCCCTTCTCACGGAGTGACCCGAGCGAGAGGTCGAGGGAATTGGAGCCCCTTGCTCCTGGTGGTACGCCCACGGGGTCCAAAACGACCAGTGAGATGGGCCATGGGAATGGTCCTCCGGCATCCCCTGCCAATGGCCCAAGTCCTGTTCCTCGGCTTGCCCCTGAGGAGGGTATGCCGATCTCGACAGGTCCTCTGAGGAGCGAGACACCGATCTCGATGGCCATGGCGGTGCCGAGAGAGTCGGGACCAATCCCGTGGGCTGCGGTGCCGCACGGTGCCGGTCCGGAGATCTTCTATCTCCACGCGGTGCCGGCGACCGGTGCCGGGACCGTGACCGGTGCCGATGACCTCGTCGGTGCCGGGAGTCGGATCTGGACCTCGACGAGGACCTGGAGTATGCCCGGTGCCGGGAGCGGCCTCTCGACGTCGAGCGTCGACCGTAGCGGTGCCGAGAACTGCGTCTCGACGTTGATCGGTGCCGACGATCATACCGGTGCCGAGACGTCGAGCGGTGCCGCGAAGATGATCTTGGCCGCGAGTACGACCGGTGCCGAGTTGATATTCGGCGCCGGGACTGCGAGCGGCGTGGGGACCTGCTTTGGGACCTGGATCGGTGCCGAGGTTCCAGCCCTTGCAATGGAGGGCGCAACAAGGCAGGTTTCCCCCTCGACTGGATCGGGCGGGTCAACGGTGCCGTCGGTGCCGTCGGTGCCGGTGGTTGGGGCGGTGCCGGCTCCGTGAGAGCTATCAAGTCTCTCGCCGCCTCGAAGGCCTCAGGAGTCGACGGGAGGCACTGAATCACCGCCGGTCTCGGTGGAGACGTTGTCCGCACCGGACTCAACGGCTTCGGCGCCGGAGTCGACGGTGCTGGAGGCACCTGTTTCCGGTGCTCCACCGGCGGACGCGGCTCTACCCCCGGCACTGGGGGAGCCGGCGTCTTCGGCACGGTGGTCCCCGTTTTATGGGCTTTTTTATGCCCTGGGGATAACGAACGGCGCCGAGGCACTTGCTGTACCTGCGGTGCCGACGAGGTCCGGTGCCGGGGAGGCTTGTCCGACGCCGCTCGCGTGGTCATCGCTGCCGGCGCCGCCGGGGCACTGCGCACCGAGGCGCTAGGTGCCGGGGCCTGAGTAGTGGATGGACTCAGTGCCGCCTCCATTAAGAGTTGCCGGAGCCGAAAGTCCCGCTCCTTCTTGGTCCTAGGTCTGAAGGCCTTACAGATCTTACACTTATCTGTTTGATGGGACTCTCCCAGGCACTTCAGACAGGAGTCGTGCGGGTCACTCGTGGGCATAGGCTTTGCGCAGGAGGCGCACTGCTTGAAGCCGGGAGCGTTGGGCATGAGCCCGGTCCCGGTGCCGGGGGAGAAAAAGGGGGAGAGACCCCCTTAATCCCCTGAACTAATATAACAACTTTACAACTATTAACTATTTAACTATAAACACTAAAACTATCTAACTGCTATAACAAATGAAGCTAGGGAGAGTGGAGATCAGCTATGCCGCGCTCCACAGTTCCAACGACCGTCAGGGGCGGTAAGAAGGAACTGAGGGGGCGCCGGGTCGGCTGGGGTATATATTCAGCGCCATGAGGGCGCCACTCTAGGGGGCTCCACAGCCGACCCGCCGGTGTTGCTAGGGTAGAAAATCTTCCGACGATCGTGCACGCGGCGCGCACACACCTAATGGAATGGATATGAGCAAGCACTCGAAGAAGAACAAAAGTGATTATAGGCTGGAAAAAATGCCTTATACCGAGAGACTTAAAGAGCTCACATCGGTTAAGCTTGTCAAAAGGAGTGAGCTGTGACTTGATTACAGTCTCCAACAGGAGCGGCCAAACTTACTGACCTTCTTGAGTCGCATACAATAATCTTCAGAAGTTCGAGAGCCGGGTGGGCCTGCCAGGGCTCCTGTCCCACGGGAGGCGCATGCTGGGGTTTGGGCATACCTCTCGGGTCTAAAGCATCGAGAACCCCCCCTTCCCGCTGAGCAGAAGCCCTTCTCCCCCCCGCTCCTCCCAACCGCAGGGCAGAAGCCCCGACCACACACCCCCCTCCATCTAGTAGACGGAGAATGGAGCAGTGGGGCCTCCGCAAGCCGCACTTTAACTGTAAAAGAGCCGCATAGAGCTTGTGAGCTGCGGTTTGGCCGCCCCTGGTGTAGAAGTACCTTCATGGGGAGAAAGTAGCAGGTACTAAAGGGCTCTTTAATCCAGCAGAGAAAGGCAGAACAAGAACCAATGGCTGGAAGTTGAAGTCAGACAAATTCCAATTAGAAATAAGGCCCACATTTTTAACAGTGCAGGCAGTTAACCACTGGAACAAACCAGCACGGGAAGTGATAGAGAATCTCTCTCTTGCTGTCTTCAGCTCAAGACTGGATGCCTTTTTGGGAGATCTGCCTTAGTCCTAAGTTATTAGGCTCAATACAGGGGTTAATGGATAATGTCCTATGGCCTGTCAGACTACATGATACATTGGTTCCTTTTGGCCTTAAATTCTATGAACTGGAGAGCTAGCACCTTTTTTGCTCGTCAAAACATACCCATAAAACAAATATCCAATTATACAGAGAGAGGGGCTGACCAGAAGAGTGACTACATAAAATGGCACCTTGTTAACATATTCACTGCATGTATTCAGAGTCCAATCAGCTGCTATTTTGCTACTTTTTTACTCCTGCCAACACTGCAATGCCTACACATGGTACGGTGAGCTGGCAGTTAGGGGGAAAAAATCTTTAGTTATCAACAGCATATTTGAAAGCCAAAATAGCTGCTTTAGATTTACTTTCTAGTGACTCTCCAAAATAAGGAAAATCAAAGGTGAGATTCAGCAATCACATGGTGAACTGTATAATGAGGTAAGGGACGTCACAGCAGGGAGCTGTTGGAAATGATGAAAGGCTAGCAAATAAAAACAGATAAAAGGAAAAGAAAATCAAGATTTGTTCTCATACAAAAGCACCAGGCCCAGATTCTGGGGAACTTGTTTGACCTGCACAAGACAGAAAAATATTAAGGAGGCTAAAAATCAGGGTCAGGAGTTTTTTCTGCCTCTGCATATTAGTCATAAGGTTAGCCCTGATCTGAAGAATTCAACAAAAGGTAAATGCTAACCAGGTTCTATTCACATGCTGTAGCTCAAACTCCTCTGCCTGAAGGAGTATACAATGTGATAGTCAATTATGTTCACTTCAGGGCTAAAAGTCAATTGTCTCCAACTGGGGATTTTAAGGGTCTTCCCCTTTTCAGACTTGCTCAGGTGACTTTTCCCCAACTGTGAGGAGCTCCATGTGAACATAAGAACGGCCACACTGGATCAGATCAAAGGTCCACCTAGCCCAGTATCCTGTCTTTCGACAGTGGCCAATGCCAGGTACCCCAGAGGGAATGAACAGAACAGGTAATCCTCAAGTGATCCATCCTATCACCCATTCCTAGTTTCTGGCAAAGAGGCTAGGGATAACACCCTGCCCATCCTGGCTAATAGGCATTGCTGTACCTATCCTCCAGGAATTTATCTAGTTACTTTTTGAACCCTCTTGGCCTTCACAACATCCTGTGGGAAGGAGTTCCCACTTTGCGTTGTGTGAAAAAATACTTCCTTTTGTTTGCTTTAAACCTGCTGCATATTAATTTCATTTGGTGGCTCCTAGTTCTTGTGTTATGAGAAGGAGTAAACAACACTTCCTTATTTACTTTCTCCACACCAGTCATGATTTTATAGACCTCTATCATATCCCCCCTTAGTCGTCTCTTTTCCAAGCTGAAAAGTCCCAGTCTTATTAATCTCTCCTCATACGGCACCCGTTCCATACCCCTAATAATTTTTGTTGCCCCTTTCTGAACCTTTTCCAAATTCAATTTTTTTTTTTTTTTTTTTTTTAAGATGAGGGAACCACATCTGGATGCAGTATTCAAGATGTGGATGTACCATGGATTTATATAGAGGCAATATGACATTTTCTGTCTTATTATCTATCCCTTTCTTAATGATGCCCAACATTGTTCGCTTTTTTGACTGCAGCTGCACATTGAGTGGATGTTTTCAGAGAACTATCCACAATGACTCCAAGATCTCTTTCTTGAGTGGTAACAGCTAATTTAGACCCCGTCATTTTATATGTATCGTTGGAATTATGTTTTCCAATGTGCATTACTTTGCATTTACCAATATCTAATTTCATCTGCCATTTTCTTGCCCAGACACCCAGTTTTGAGAGATCCTTTTGTAGCACTTCGCAGGCTGTCTGGGACTTGACTATCTTGAATAGTTTTGTATCATCGGCAAAATTTGCCACCTCACTGTTTACCCCTTTTTCCACATCATTTATGAATATGTTGAATAGGACTGGGCTCAATACAGACCCCTGAGGGACACCACTATTTACCTCTCTCCATTCTGAAAACTGACCATTTATGCCTATCTTTTGTTTCCGATCTTTTAACCAGTTACCAATCCATGAGAGAACCTTCCCTCTTATCCCGTAACTACTTACTTTGCTTAAGAGCTTTTGGTGAGGGACTTTGTCAAAGGCTTTCTGAAAATCTAAATACACTATATCCACTGGATCCCCCTTGTCCACATGCTTGTTGACTCCCTCAAAGAATTCTAGTAGATTGGTGAGGCATGATTTCCCTTTACAAAAACCATGTTGACTCTTCCCCAACAAATTATGTTCATTTATGTGTCTGAAGCTTTACTATAGTTTCAACCAGTTTGCCCATTACTGAAGTCAGGCTTACCAGCCTGTAATTGCCAGGATCATCTCTGGAGCCCTTTTTAAAAATTGGCAACACATTACCTATCCTCCAGTCGTCTGGTACAAAAGCTGATTTAAATGATAGATTACAGATAACAGTTAGTAGTCCTGCAATTTCACATCTGAGTTCCTTCAGAATTTTTGGGTGAATACCATCTGGTCCTGGTGACTTATTACGGTTTAGTTTATCAATTTGTTCCAAAACCTCCTCTAATGACACCTGAACCTGGGACAGTTCCTCAGATTTGTCACCTACATGGCTCAGGTTTGGGAATCTCCCTCACATCCTCAACCGTGAAGATTGATGCAAAGAATTCATTTAAGTTTCTCCTCAATGGCCTTATAGTCCTTGAGTGCTCCTTTAGCATCTCGATTATCCAGTGGCCCCACTGGTTGTTTATCAGGCTTCCTGCTTCTGATGGACTTAAAAAAAAATATTCCTATTACTTTTTGAGTCTTTGGCTAGCTGGTCTTCAAATTCTTTTTTGGCCTTCCTAATTATATTTTTACACTTCATTTGCCAGAGTTTAGGCTCCTTTCTCTTTTCTTCATTAGGATTTAACTTCCACTTTTAAAAAGGTGTCTTTTTGCCTCTCACTGCTTCTTTTACTTTGTTGTTTAGCCATGGTGGCTCTTTTTTGGTTCTCTTACTATGTTTTTTAATTTGGGGCATACATTTAAGTGGAGCCTCTATTATGGTGTCTTAAAAAAGTTTCCATGCAGCTTGCAGGCATTTTCTTTTGGTGCTGTGCCTTTTAATTTCTATTTAACTAACCTCATTTTTGTGTAGTTCCCCTTTGTGAAATAAATGCTACAATACTGGACTGCTTCATTTGATTCTATGCTTTCTTTCACATATATGACCTGTTCTGTCCTTCCGATATATTTTATACCCTGGTATTACTGTGTCCCATTGACTATCTTCATTCCACCAAGTTTCCGTGATGCCTATTATTATCAATATCCTCATTTAATGAGAAGCACTCTAGTTTGCCCATCTTATTAATTAGACTTCTAGCACTGTATATAAGCACTTTAAAAACTTGTCACTTTTTAGCTGTCTTCCATTACAAGATGTAATTGAATGGGATTCTTTTTTCTTTTGACTGTTTCTCATCAGATCTTACCTGTATTTTATCATCTTCCATCCTCTCCTCTTTATTAGGACATAGAGAAACTCCATTTATAGATCCTCCCCTAAAGGTTGTCCAAACCACAGGGGTAGGAGATACTGATGCCAGTCTGGTGGTACGAGATGAGCTGATGGCCTGAGTTCCGTTGCTAGTGATGATGTTGGGAGGCCTGGATCAGCAACCACATTGCACTCCCCATCAGTACCCGGCCCGAGCTGGGGAAACTAGTTGATCCAACCAGCAGACCCAATTCGGTGATGAATCCTGGTCATGTGCCACCTGAAACATGGTGCACTTATGCTAAGAAGTAGTAGTGGAGTTGTCTGTGTCAGACACCACCACTTTGAAAATCTGCAGACAGTTTCTGAAGAAGCCAAGGATCACATGGGCAGGGAGACTAGAAGAAGGTCAAGACTGAGGGATGATGGGCAGCTTTCAGAACCATTAGTCATGCTAGAATTGTCAGGTTTAAAACAAACAAAAGGAAGTATTTTTTCACATAACACACAGTCAACCTGTGGAACTCCTTGCCAGAGGATGTTGTGAAAGCCAAGACTATTACAGGGTTCAAAAAAGAACTAGATAAATTCATGGATAAATCAAGGCCTATTAGCCAGGATGGGCAGGGATGATGTCCCTAGCCTCTGTTTGCCATAAGCCAAAAATGGGCAACAGGGATCACTTGATAATTACCTGTTCTGTTCATTCTCTCTAGGGCAGCTGGCATTGGCCACTGTCGCAAGACAGGATACTGGGCTAGATGGACCTTTGGTCTGATCCAGTATGGCCATTTGTATGTTCTTATGTCATGGGGCTAGAAGACTTCATATTCAGTCTGGCACCTCTGAAGAGCATTAAATATGCATCTTTTTAAACCATCACAAAAAAATTTACCTAAGCCAAATGCATTGAAGGCAGAAGCCAGAACTGGAAAGATACAGACATTCCCTCCTGCTCCCCCCAGTAGTTATTTAAACGAGATAGGATGATGTTTTCCCAGCTCCAGGAGCCAATTCCATTAGCAGCAACTCACTGGTGGGAAAGAGAAGCAGGATCATACAGCCTTTGCCAGTGAGAAGAATGCATCTCCCAGAGGGCTTTTAAAAGCAGATGCTGATCACCCTAAGGCAGATCTACTCTTCTCTGCCTCCTAAAGTGCTGTCATATCTCCCCTCTCAAGCAGGTAGGACTTGGACGAGTCCTCCTCCTTACTCATACTACTTAGCTCTCCTCAACACATTAAATTAGGCTCCTTGCATGGGGGAACTGGTGTACATGTCTCCTTAAAAAGCATAGTGCTAGGGTGTGATCATTCTGCACATCATAACAATCAAAGGGCAGGATCACTTGAGCAGCCGGATGGCCTCAACTCCATTACAGTGAGCGTTCAGTGCCCCAATCTTGCAGGGCTCTGGGCAACCAGAAAATAGCATGTTACAATATATAAAGCTGGGAAGCATGATTTTTTGTTTTCAGGAAGGGATTAAGGCAGCACGGCTAATGAAAGGTGCTGGAGACAGTGTTTTTGTGAAAGCCCCAGGGACAGCAGCAATGCAGGCTCCCTTCTCATTGCACCTCCAGCATGTCCCAGCCCTGACCTCAAGAGACCAGATGTGTAGGACAGAAGTCTCCATGTCCCACTCAGCCTGTGAGCTCTGCTAAGTCTGACCACAAGGGTACCAGAAGGAGCAGCAGTTTGTGGCATGAATGCTTTGTCCAGTGAGACCGCCAATTCATTTCACACAGGCTAAGGTGGGAGTAACTTGGGGCCAGGTTTACAACGGTATTAAGTTATCTAAAGATGTATACAGGCACCTTGTGGCATGTTAGAGAGGTCCTAACTCAGAGACTTCAAAGGGAGTTTGATGCTCTTATAAGCCCCCCTGGGTGCCTACCTGCACTTACAGACGCATAAATAACTTTGTAAATCAGGCCTGGGGTCATTACTAACCCAGGCTAGAGCTGAGCCAGGCTCTATTACTCCCATTCCATTAACTTAGGCTATCCAGCCCCTGTGTGTTACATTGTTTTTTTAAATATCAAGCTTTTTTCGAAGTTTAAAAAGAAACAAATTGCTCTGCACAGTACTTTGTAAACTGGCCCTCTTCTATGGATCCCTTCCTTACCAAAAAAATCAGTGTTTGGAAATCAAAGCTGATCAAGTCCATTTGACGAACGCCCTGTGTTAGGAAGACTAGAACCAAGTGACACGTGCATTCCCTGGAGTATTCAGATACAAATGAAGTCAAGGTGATAAGCTTCTGGTTCTAACAGTTTTGATCAGACAAATTACCATGCACATTTAAAGTTTATCTGCTTCCTGAAAGATGTTATGTTACTCTGCTTCCGTTGCACTGCATATTAGAGATGTAGACACCCCACAAGAGCCATCCACTAATAAAACTGATTAATAATAGGTCTCTACTATGCCTTTTTGCCCACATTAACAGTATGTGCTATTGGCCACTACTGGCAGTGCAACAAAAAGTGCTCTTTGTTTCATGCTATAATGAGTCACTAGGGAAACTCACAGAAATTAGAGATGGAAAAGACCCATTAGATCATGCAAAATCATTTTCCTGCCAAGGCAGGATTAGAAGGTCATTTGTTGCCAGGCAGGAGTTTGGTAAGGAGTTCGGGCAAAGTAATTAAAAGTGACCCACAAAGGAAAAAGAAATTGGGATTGTGCCACTTTGCTTCTTTATGATGTATGAAGACAGACAATCCTTCCTGTCCCTTTTTTAGGGGTTTGCTTGTTTTAAATTAGAAATTCAAGCTTCCTACACAAAGTCTTCCAGGAAAAACAGGGATGGCAAACGTTAAGATCTCCGAGACAGAGAGCAGTGAAACCTGATTCAGAGTGGAAGAGGTTTTTATTCAGCGCTCAAAATATTTGTATCCCCCTATTTTTTTCCTCACACCCCCCCACACATACACCGACACATACCCTGGAAAAAAACTGGGAGACAAAAAAAGATATGTTGAATGACTCAATAGCCCCTGCCTTCTCTGGTAAAAAGATGGGGAAACTTCCAATCCATTTCTCTGGGTCCTCCAAGAATTCCTCTACAAAAACTAAGGCTTGACATTCTTGTTATTTCTAAAGGTAAAAATTAAGCAGAGGGAAACTTTAAAAGCCTTTCAGGTGTGCTTTGTAAGGAAGCAAAAAAGGGCAGAAACTTAAGTCCCTGTCACCACACTTCACTGGTCTCCTTTAAGGGGAGATAGTTGAGGGTGTGGATTCTTAGGAAGCTACATTTTGCCCATCCTACTTAAGATAGTTCAGTGTGAATCTGCAGTGTGGATTTCTAAAGCTATTCCTACTGGCTTTTGTCTATACTAGGACTAATAATTCACCATAGTATACTTCACTATGGACAGCTGTAGTGCAAGGCTCAGGCATTTTTATTGTCATTTAACCCTATTCTGTGTCTAACTCAGCTCGTGACAGGATCAGATGACCTGACACTGCACTTCAGCCAACACCGCCATCTCCTTGTGTAAATGGACAAAGCTGCAGTATGGTGAATTACAAGTCCTAGAAGTTCTCTCATTTTTGGTCTCAAACTAATCTTGAATCCTCAGTATACAGGACATTCATGGGATCTCAAAGATCAGAAAGATGAGAGCCTGGAAACACGAGAGAGAAGCTATGGCAGAGCTAGAAATAAAAGCCACAGAAAGGGAAGAAGTGTAGCTGAGCGGAAAGACACAGCACACTGGAGAATGATGCATGAAAGCCTTTTTTAGACTCATTTAAAAAGAAACCCCAAAGGTGGGCATGTTCATACTTGACTTAAACGATCCATGTGAGCCAGCCATCAAGGAAGTTTATTTTTAGATTTGTCAGCCCACTCTCCCACTGCAGAACGGGAATATGAGTGTGATTAAAGCAGCTTATTTTAAAAAATCCTCCTCTATAATCTCCACTATCATGCAGTGGAAATTCTGCTTACTGCTTTGGGGAATGAAGCAGAACTTGCTGATTCTCTTGTGGATGCTGACAGAGCCAGCAGCAACCAATCTTCATTTATTTACTTAATTACAGGAAATTTATTATTGCTTCTAAGTTTACTTAAGATTAAAGTTGTATTTTGTCAGGAATGAAGAGGATAGCACAAGTCTATCAGACGGTAGGGGTGAAAAGGACCTTTCAGCTCACGCAGTCCAGCCCTTTCTTCTTACTACAGGCATTGCCTACAGAAGTTTTCACCCTTAAATATTTTTCATTGATGGAACTCAATAGCTGTTCCATTGTCAAATTGCTCTCACTGTTCGGAAGCTGCTCTCCTTGTGTAAATGGACTACAATACCAGATCAAACCAGTGGACCATCTAATCCAGTATCTTGTCTCCAACAGTGGCCAGTAGCAAAAGATGCAGAGAAAGGCAAAGCCCTGCAGTGGAGAATGATGTAATAAATCTGCCCATAGACGTTTATTCCTAACCCCTGTCAATTTGTGGTTTTCACACCCTAAAGAATGAGTCTTGTGTCTAACATAAAAGTGATCTTTAATTTTCAAGATTGTTACCTGTAACAAATCTTTGGCCAAACTCACGTTAGTGTTTATTTCCTTGGACAGGAAAGAGCAATACTGAATGTCTAAGTATCAGGTAACAACAGTATATTTTGGCCACCCAGTGCGTAACCAACTATATGAATGCCTTCAAGACTAGTTTCTAGATTGAACTGGGTCTCCCATTGATTCTGGGATCTGGGAACATTATGGACTGTTACCACTGGAGAGAACTGTATAAGGTCACAATAATATTTGTTCTTGCATCATACTGAACAAGCAGGGGGTTTCTTTGTATATGTAAACACAAAGTAAATGGGGTTTCTTTTCCAGAGAATTCATCCCCCAGCCAAGTTAAAAATCTGGGTTGTAAATTTATATCCCGTTCCTGTAAAAAACAGATTTGCCTTTTTCAGAAGTTATTTAAGATCCTTTTCAATAAGTCAGTCAATAAGTTTCAAACATACAAGAAGTTAAATGGATTTGGAGTTAAAATCCATATTTAAGAAAAATCAGATACTTGCATTTTCTTGTATTACTCAATATATGATTATTAAAACTAGAAGAATTATAAAGATCATTTTGCAGATTTTGTATTTCATTCATCCCAGACAATGAAAAACAGACGAGACTAGTCAATTTCATCATTTACTCAGTTTCACTTTCTGGTACCCACATTAAGCAGGATCAACCTAGGCCAGAGGTTCTCAAACAGTGGTCCGTGAGCTCCATTCAGGTGGTCCGTGAATAGTTCCCTCTAAGGTGCATGCCTGGGAAGCCGCACACAAGAGAATGAAGGGCCACCCACCTAGTTAGGGAAGTTGCGCAGGCATGGCTCCACTAATTAAGTGCTGGGACCCTGGAGAAGATGCACATGTAAGGTGAGGTGGTGGCCTTGGGGGGAATAGGGGGTAGATGGGAGGGGGCAGTGGGGTGAGAAGAAGGGGTGGGGGAAATTTCGGATGTGCAGGGCTGCGGTGGCCAGAGAAAGAGGTGACTTTCCCCAGCTCCAAGGCTGCGGCTGCTGGGGAGAGATCCCCTCCCTTCCCAGCCTGAGCTCAGGGACTGCTGCGGCGGGGAGACCCCACTCCTTCCCAGCCCCAGCTTGCGGGCTGCCACAGCAGGGGAGAGAGAGGTCACATCCATTGCATTAGTAAGGTAAAACTACTGATATTAAAATATGAGTTGTGCGCTTTTATTTGTAACAAAAAACGTTAACTATTACGGTTTTTTTATATAGCGCTTTTATCCAAAGCACTTTATAATAGTTAGCTAACGGTACAGACAACATTTGGAAAGATCATTAAGTGGTCCGCCGAGACCCTCAGCAATTTGCAAGCGGTCCATGAAAAAAAAAAGTTTGAGAACCACTGACCTAGGCTGAAGAACAATTTTATAGTCTGCATCAAACATTTGGGGAATGTCCCCACCAGCCTTTACGGGCATGTTAATGTTAACTGGAAATCAACTATCTCAAGGTAAAAAAAGAAAAGAAAAAAAGTCTAGTGAAGATAAGCCCTTGCGCTGGGCATACATCAATTTAATGCTGTCAAAAGGACAATATCGCCATTTTCTGGTGCTGCTGATGCTGTGATGCGCTCTCTGACAGATGTAATTAACAGGTACATTCCTGTACTTGACAGGAACTGTGGGCCAATGAGAATTTGCGGAGCTGAAGCTTGCCAATACAATACAGTTTTCATCTTATCTGAGGTTTGTTGGCATTTCACCAACCAAACTACCAATACTACTAAAAACACCATTACCTTTCTCTAAGATATCTGCAAGTCCTCCTGCTTAACAAGTGGTCCGTAAGGGGTATGAAGGATATGTGTGAACCAATTTGGGGAGAGCATTGCATGGATAAGAGGCAGTGGGGAAGAAATCACGGAGATGCTTATGGGAGTAGATGAGATTAGCATTGTTAGCAGAGCAAAGGGGAAGAATCACAATCTGGTGTGATAAGAGAATAGGTAAGGACAAGGTGCTACATTGGGGAAAGTCTTGAAAAGTAAAAGCTAGAAGTTTGCCTGTAACGCAGAGGAAAAAGGGAAGCCTCAAGAGGGACCGAAGGGGGTGGGGGGGGGGGGGACGAGATACACAAAATACAACAACAACAACTAGGAAGATAGATGCTGACTGCAGTATTTTGAATGGACTTTGCTACTGGAGTGTTAACCTGCCTTCAGGCTGGAGAGAAATCTCTGTAGCCCAAACATGAGATAATGGTCTAGATTCTGAAAGCCACACCAGGGAAACTATTACAAAATAAGTTAGGGCGTGAATTTAAAGTGCCACAACTATACCACAACTAGCTCCTGTGGTGAGCACTCATTCTACACCAGGAGTGCCTCTGTGCGTTTTAGCTTAAGCTAATGCCAAGTAGCTATTCCAGGATACTTCTCTTTGTAGACAAGCCCTTGGAATTAGACAAACCCGTGCCCAGGTATTTCTAGAGCACTCAATCACTGTAGTATCCAAGATGAATTAAGGCTACGAGGAAAGAACCAGAGGATAAATCTGAAGTTTATCTGCCTGCCCTATAGTTTGAATTTTATATCCTGTAAACATTAGTGGCACAGTCCTACTAATTCACATACTGGTGCAATGTGTGCACGCACACAGTGAAATCTGTGTTGTATGGCGACAGTATTTCAGGGACCTTAAATCCATTGCACATCTCACCAGACTCAGCAGCTATTTCAGACACAATCAGTTGGTGGCACAGCAGGAAGGCAGAAAAATGCCATCATAAATTCTACAAATTAGCAAGGATATAGTAATGGGTCCACATGAATTCAAATTCAGGGGAGTGGGAGAATGGAGGAATAATTGTCCCTTTGGAGTGTCAGTTCAAAAGGAAGATACCTGCTCCAGCTGACTCGCCTCTTACAATTATGCATGCAAAGAAGTAGGCTGGCTCAAGTCCATCACAGCAGCAGACTGCTACACCACCTGCTTTCTCCCCACCTTCTCATCCCCTGAAGTTAAAAACAGTTGACAGAACAGTCTAGGTAATAGATCTATTAAAATTCACCAGCCTAAAATCAGTGTCATATTTTTCTCCTTTTACCATTTTTGCCTGTTTCCCTGTAGATTCTCTTCCCTCACCTTTGTTTCTTCCAAACACGCTTTCTCCTTTCAGAGGCCAGAGCTGTGCCCTTCCTGTGTGTTCTGTTCCTTCCCATTCAATTCATACGCTCTGTTCCCTGCCCTCATTTGGTAACTGTCCACAGCTCCAAGCATCTGAAAAGTTCCCTTTAACTCTGGATGTCTGAAGTGCTTGTTATGCAGACCTCAGTCATTTGTGTGTCTGTTGCGGTCAAGGCTGACTCCTAGGGGCAACCCACAAAATCCACATGGCAATCCCAAGTAGCATAGGACAACTGCCCCCACGTGGAGTGGGCCAGAATGAACCCAATAACTGGGTACGATTCAAAGCGCTGGTAATTATCTTCAAACCCATAAATGGCCAGGTGCCCAGCTACATGAGAGACCTTTCACCTAACACGTCATTGTGGCAGCGGACATTGGCTGGGCAGCACTTGCTTGCGGAAGTAAAGTCTTAACACTATCTAGTGCCAAGGATTCCTCAGCTGAGAACTCGCATCACTGGAATTCAATCCACTTGGTAGCCCCCCTGAGCCAGACTAATGATCTACAGGCAAGATGCATTTAAGTGTTTTGTGCTTGAATTTTCATTACTTACCAGTGGCCATGAGGAGAAGCTCTACAGAAGCTAGTGACAAGAGCTATTTGCAGCTACAAAATGTAACCTTGTAGAAACCCAAATATCTATGAATCCATCATGTGAAGCTGTACTGGCACCCCAACCTCAAGCACATGTCTACTGGAAGGATAAGTATTGCTCACCTCAGACATTTCCAGTCTCCGGGGTTACTATCCCTGCCATTATCTTTCAACACTCACAGCTGGTTACCTTTTGTGCCCATTAAAATTTCTCACCTGGGGAAAGAACATGATAACAGAACTGCTTCTTCCAACATCACAAGAACTGGGAGTTCTACAAGATGACAGCGAATTCAGTCCAAGTGCACCACCTGACAGAAGAATGAATGGAACAGCCAGTGCTGTAAGCTACTTCAAGAGTGCGTGCGCCTTTCTCCCCATCACTGGCACTCTCCATCCCACAGTTGGAGAATTTATCACACAGTCTTGACTGATAGCACCTAGTAGCCATTTTCCTTCTAATCTTAACAGTTATTCTCTTGATACTGTAATTAGTTGCCTCTCGGCCCTTAAAGAAGATTAATCCAAAATGGACTATACTTGGCAAGTCAGAACAGCTACATTAAGGTGAGAAAAATGAGCAAGCATCTGATGCAGTCAATTTATTTAAAAAAAGAACAGGAGACCAGATATTCATTATTGCATCTGGTTAGAAATAAAAGCAGTAAAAAAGCTAGAATGTTTGAAATTCTCTGAATTAATCAACTTGGATTTTAACAGGGAAAAATCAAGGGCCCCAAATAAGGCAGAACTGAGCAATATCCTAGACCGCAAGAGACCTTCATGTTTCCCAGCAACTCCACAAAACCAGAGGTTTAAGCATTAACCTATTAGCTCACTAGCACTAGGCAGCCTTCAGCTCTCATATGCTAAGACAAAGCCTGAGTGTGTTTTTTTTTTTAAGCAGACTATCAGCTAAGTATACAAGACTAAATGGATGGCAGGAAGTCTGCATGAATATTTATGACTGTCTGGTGCAGAACAAGCAGGAAGGGAAGTAACAGAGTGGAGTGAAATGGCATGAAATAATGAGGGATGACATCTACCTAGCAGATGAACGCACTTAAAAAAAAAGGCTATTTACTTTATGATCAACTGCAGCTTATCCCGAAGTGCTATGCTAACAGGGACAGTACAGAAAGGAAGCCCAAGAATGTAAGTAATGGCGATGTGACAAAGCGAGGTTTTCCCCCTTGTTCTGTTGCATGTGAACCTTACGGTCCTCTATTAATACTGTGTGTATTGCAGCTTCCCTGCGTACAGCACCAATGCCTAGGTGGTGGGAATTAGATGTGAGACTTTTTCTGAGGCCCTCGAGGCAGGTGAGGCTGCCCAGCTGTCTGCACATAAGCTATCCTAACCTGAGAACCAAGAGGGGACATTTTGCCCAGGAAGCACAACAAAGACCAGGAGAAGGAGCAGCAGCAGACTGAGCTGGACCCCACTGCCTGGCCTCCGACACACTCATTGCTCGGGAGGCATGCTACACCAGAGTCCTGACTGGCTTCCTTCGGAGCAATTCCAGAGCACTGGCCCGGTGACAGGCTCCATTTTGTGTGTGAAGATGTAAACTGTATAAACTAGAGAAATTAAGGTCCTGTGTTTAACATTTACATTCCTGACAAGTTTAATGTCTCTCTCTTCAGGAGATACAGATGCACATGAGAATCACAATTCTCCCCGAAGGACCTTAATCCGTTACACAATTGGTACCCTGGAAAAAATGTATGACACACATTTCTACTGCTGCCTCAAGAAGTTAGTGAAACTTAGGACTACTGCATGCAGGTAAACGGAGTTAAAAAAAGAAAGGAAGGTGGGCACCATTTCAAAGCCATTTGTCAATCGCCACATTGAGATTACCAGAGTTTTCCTCCCAAACTGAAAAAGTATCTAACTGCTCTCACAAAGGCTGATTTTTAATCATTTGTACTGTAAATTGATATAGATATGCAAGAAAACATGCATTTTAGAGCTAGCTACCAAGAATGCTATATGGATAAGCCAGCAGGAAATAAACACTTTGTTCTCCTGTCACCTGTGCAGACTGAAGGATTCAGTTCCAGTCAATCTGGCAATAACCAATGTAAACAAGTATTTTCATGCCTACTTGTTGGCTGGCTGCTTTTCCATTAAGCACGTCCATAATTTACAGAAAGGGACCAGTTACTCCCCTATCTCCAGTAACCGGTAATCAAGTGATTAACATTCCAGTAGCTCCTTTAGGAAACAGACAACTGAGAAGGGGGGAAAATGAGCTCATTTGAGGAGCCTAGTGTATTAGGATGCATTGGTGTGTAGTATTCCTTGCTGGGGGCGGCTTCACCCCTTTCGCCAACTGGCGGTTCATCCACCGTGCCCGGCTCAACTGCGTCCCGCTCAACGGAGCTGTCCGCCACGGGAACCGAGACAAGCATTGCAGGAAGTGCGGCTACTCCAACGAGACCCTACCCCACATCCTGTGCGGCTGCAAACCCCACTCCAGAGCCTGGCAGCTGCGCCACAACACCATCAAGAACCGCCTGGTGAAAGACATCGCACCACGCCTGGGGGAGATCTCTGTGAACTGCACCATCCCTGGTACCGACAGCCAGCTACGACCTGACATGGTCATCACCAACAAGGCCCAGAAAAAGTTCATCCTCGTTGACGTCACGGTCTCCTTTGAGAACAGGACCCCACATTTCGCGAAGCCCGGGATCGTAAGCTGGAAAAGTACGCCCCCTGGCTGACACCCTGAGAGCGAAGGGCTACGAGGTGCAGATGGACGCCCTGACTGTCGGAGCCCTGGGCGCCTGGGACCCCTGCAACGAGCGTATGCTGCAGACCTGAGGGATCGGTCAACGCTACCCACGGCTCATGCGGCACCTCATGGTCTCAGACACCATCCGATGGTCCAGGGACATCTACATCAAGCACATCACCAGCCACCGACAGTAGCAGGAGGCATGAGCCAGAGTGACATCGTTCTCCCACTACGAGACAGGAACCAAGTGACCTTCTCCGTTGGATCATATGAACTGGAACCATAAACGCCCTGAACATTAAATCTCACCAAATGAGGGTCAATCCATCCTCATCATATCCACTCATACTCCACACCCGAACATAGCCACTCTATGAACTTCATACCCTCATATCTCAATGCCTGTACTTTGACCCATCAACCTTTTACCCCCAATCGGGGAGATTGCAGATTATGTATTCCTTATGCCACCTGATCTTAAACCAAACTTTGCACCCTCGATAATCTGTACGTTATTCCCTGATAACCAGAAACTTCTATGCTCAAACTCTGTTCACTTTTTTTTAAACATCTTAATAAAATTTTTAAATCTTGTTTCCAAGTGGGTGCCTGCACTAGCAGAGCCAGACCACAGAAAACGAACATTTGCATTGCAGTTTTCTGGCTGGGAAGGATCAGATCCTGGTTGGGCCAAGAATCAGGAGTCAAGACAAGGAAGAATGGAGGTTTAAGAAGATTTGCTGACTAAGGAAGTTTAAGTCTCCAAGGTCTGGCTGAAGGCCACATCTGATTCGTCTGAGTCAAGTCAAGTGGTGTTTTGTGAAAGTGTGAACATGAAGTGAGCTCCCAGTTCTGCCACATATACTTCTTGCCTGTCAGTCTAAAAGAATGCCATTGCCCCAGCTGAATTAAGCTTGAAGAGAGTCATGAATCTATGCGCAAGCCTACACTACAAAATTAAGTCCACCTCAGTTATGTCGGAGGTGCGCATCCTCACCAGTTGCGCTTGCATCAACTGAACTGCCAGCGTGGGGCATTGTGGGACGGTTTCTGAAAGGCAGCAATAGTCAATGTAAGCAATGCAGTTTCTACGCTGACACTACGTCGACTTGAGTGCTTCACCTCTCGCAGAGGTGGAGTTATTAAATCAGTGTGTAGGAGGTGGGTTACATTGGTGGGAGCTACATTTTAGTGCAGACGCTTACAGAGTTAGATCGACATAAGCTGCTTTGCATCAACTAACTCTATAGTGTAGACCAGGCCTGCGGCTGGATTTTCCACACCCCTGAGTGACACACTTATACACACTAACCCTCAGTGTAGACAGAGCTATGTCGATGGGAGGGCTTCTCCTGTTAACATAGCTACCGCCTCTCTGGGAGGTGGGGTACCTAAGGTTGGGTCTACATTAGAGAGTTTGGTCAATGCAAGGCAGCTTATGTTGACCTAACTATGGAAGTGTCTACACCTTAAATTTCACTCCCACGACATAACTGCCCTGCTACACCGACTTAATAACTTCACCTCCATGAGCGGCGCAGAGTCAAGGTTGATGCAGTTAGGTTGACACAGTGTCACTGTAGACACTGCGTTGCTTATGTTGACTGTTACTAGCTTTCAGAAGACATCCCACAATGCCCCCACAGTGCCAGTTCAATCGATACAAGTGCTACTGGTGAGGATGCGCACCGCCAACACAAGGAGCAAAGTGTAGACACATACAAGCAATGTAATTACTGCGGGGGCTATATGCCAACGTAAATTAGGTTGACTTAATTTTGTAGTACAAACATGGCCTAAGCCAATGGTAGCAGTTCTCCCATTGGCATAGACAGTGTCTTCATTAAGTGCTGCAGCACAGTAAGCCTAGACAAGCCCTGTGTAGTTTACCCTTTGAAAAGGAGGAATAAGGGAGTCCTATTTTCTGAGCATGGCCACCTGGAGAAAGTCCATGTCAAGTGTTCTGACCTACAGGGCTCTGAGTTGGGGAACTGGAGAGACATGTGTGGGCGGCCGAGGGACATGCAGGGTGGGAAAGATGCCCTGGTTATTCAAGTATATGTTTTTCGGAATAAATTCTGGAGATTTTGGAACAAGAGGGTAGGAGTGCAGGAGTAAGAGAAAAAAAGTGTCACCTATAGGAATATTTTTGCTTCAAGTTCGGTCTGCTGTGAGATGACCAAGAATATGCGGGGGTCATTTGATAGCTTCTTCGTCCATGTTGATAGAAGAGTTCATTCCTGAATTAGCATTTTGCTTCTTGCATCCTTTCATTTATAAGCTCCAACACTGTTGTATTAGAAACATACGAGTTGTCATACTGATCAGACCCATATGGTCCATCTAGCCCAACATCGCATCTCCAGTAGTGGCCATACAAGCTGATGCAGAGGAAGATGCAAGAAATCAGGCAGCAACAGAATAAGCTGCCCTAGGGGAGAAAGTTTCCTCTTAACACCCAATGTTCCGGGGTGGGGGGGCTTATGTCCCAAAACTTGAGGGCTTATATGTCTAGTTATTTCAATACAGGGTATTACCATAATAAATCTGGATATTCTGCATGTGCATTTAAATGTTTAATCCTATCTGAATCACATTAAGCTCTTGGCCTCAGACATGTTGCCCAGACTAATCATGCAATGTGACAAAAAAACAACCCCGTTTTGAATTTCCCACCTTCCAATTTTTGTTGAATATCCCCATGTTCTTGGATTATGAAATAAAGTGAACAGAAGTCCCCAATCTACCTTCTCTACCTACTGTTTGGTATACTTTTATCATGCCAATTTAAGGGTCCATCACTGTATTTACAGATATTTGAAGATGGTACTGACCCTCAGGACACGGTTCTCCATTCTAGAATGGTAATTTGAACCCAGGTTTCCCAAAAAGAAGCAATCCTGCTCACCACTGGGACAGCAAGGAAGTTGAGAAGAGAACCAACTATTTGTATGGGGGTTTTGTCATGCCCTGACAAGATCTAGGCTGATCTACAACAAAAACGTGGGAAGAACTCCCAGCTAGTCTGGGGTAGGGTTTCAGAAAAGGTTCCTTCAGTAAGGAGTCCTTGCCCTAGTCCGTCTAATGAATTGCCTTTGGTAGCTGCTTATTTTGGTACATGACAAGGAAAGGGAAGCCTCTCCACTTGTTTTCCATACCATCCTTGGAAGGAAGGAGCAATTTATTTAATTTTCACAGCCTGCTTAGTGACCTGAACAAGCTTCTGCTGATCTTCAAAACGTTCTATTGAAGAGACCACCTTAATGACAACAAAGCCTTTTGCCTGGATGGGTGGAGGGGAAGAGGAGAGGTCTGTCACTTCCCTGCCTGGGAGGACCAGCACAGCAGAGACACCAGACTTTACACAGAACTCCATTTCTGCACAACACTACTGGAAGCTCCAGTTAAGGATGTTAGAAGGCAAGATTTACATATTGTGCACCTAGTGGAAGGAACAAAGGCAGACGCTTGTCTGTAAAGAGCTGCTTATGAACATGGCCACTCCATCTGAGACAGGAAGTGCATTGGGAGAGACATCCCAGAAGATGGCTATCGCTATGAAAATGCTGCTCTTTTATTGGCTGTTAGAAGAGGGATTCAGCTTCAGTCCACGCTGGTGGCATTTGGAACCCAGAAATACTCATTCACAGGAACATACATCAGAAACTAACAGGAAGAGCTGACAAAACTATCTCAGAAAACCCAGGACACCAGAGACAGAACAGGTCTGACGTCATGGGGAAGTTCAGAACGTGATTTATTTAGCGTATGAAAACTAAAAAACAACAACATTTTCCCTAGAGCTCAAAGGAGAACCTGATCAGCTCTTCCAAACAGCAAGCGCCAGACTTACCGGCACCAGTGCACCTCTGTGCAACACCTGCTAGAGCATCCTCAATATGCACTTCACTAATAACTTTGAACAAGAGCACAATGAGGAGTTTCGCAACAGCAAGCTTTCAAAACACTGCAGCTGCAAGACCACTTTATAGTTACTCGCTCACATGGCGTTTAGGAAAGCTCAGTGACCCGAAGCGTTAAACTCCAAACACAATCTTTTAAATGGCACCAAATGGACATGAAATTGCCTTACCAAGCACAGTAATTTAATTCCTCTCAAGGATCTCCCTTTATCTGATCAATCCACTAAGATTCAAATGCCACAATATAAAGAAAATTGATTTCTATAACTGACAGCTACATATTGAAGGATGACTGGATAAAGGTCTACTACGCCACAGATCTAAGAGCTCAGGGCCGTTTAAGTACATTTTTAATACTGTTTCTAGGCACGTCAGGACTGGCAGGGAGAGGGGAAAAACTGGCGCTTGTACTTAAAAGTTATCAATAGCCAAAAGGTGGGAAAAGGTATTTTTTATTAGGATCTCTTCCAGACACAAGACCATTTAACTTGCACCGCTTTTAAGACCTTGGCTTTGTTTTGTTTTGGCTTCACTACGCAAGAGGATAAATGGACACAAGTCAGATATCAGGAATGGCAATATACAAAAACCTGTAGGAGAACACTTCAACCTCCCTGGCCACACAATAGCAGATGTTAAGGTTGCCATCTTACAGCAAAAAAACTTCAGGACCAGACTCCAAAGAGAAACTGCTGAGCTCCAGTTCATTTGCAAATTTGACACCATCAGATCAGGATTAAACAAAGACTGTGAATGGCTATCCAACTACAGAAACAGTTTCTCCTCCCTTGGTGTTCATACCTCAACTGCTAGCAGAGCACCTCACCCTCCCTGATTGAACTAACCTCGTTATCTCCACACGGATATATACCTGCCTCTGGAGATTTCCATTACTTGCATCTGAAGAAGTGAGGTTCTGACCCACGAAAGCTTATGCTCCCAGTACTTCTGTTAGTCTCAAAGGTGCCACAGGACCCTCTGTTGCTTTTTACAGATTCAGACTAACACGGCTACCCCTCTGATACTTGGCTTTGTTTTGTATTTGATTCAGTAAATTGCACATTTTATACAGAGATATTCAAAGTGAGTTTATTTTGCACATTGTACAATGCTTGAAGTCAGCAACAGCACTGATCAGTTCATACTACATGTTTAATACAGAAGGCCACAGCTCTGATAATGCAAGCAGCCAAAAATCCAAGCTGGGGGCAGAGATTCACAATGAAAGCACATCCTTTCTGAAATGCTAGGCTACAGCACAGAAGTTATTCCATGATCACTAGGATGGTAGTTTCTCTGGAGACAATGCCACTTCAGTATTCTATGTCCACACTGGGAACAGTTCTATGCTAGCTATTGTGGTTGTACTGGAGAGCCCTCCTTGATCAGCTGCAATTTTTTTCTACTGCAGGATTTCAAGGAGTTCCCTAGCAGCAAAGACACTGAACTGGAGAGGCGTGGAGCTCAATTTTGGTGGATATCAACAGCTGAACATTTTAAAAAAGCAATAGTCCATTCTATTGTAGTTAGCCAAGCTTCAAACAGCAGAAGTACTGGAGCTGTGAAGAGAGCTTTCCAAAGCAGAATATAGCGTAACTGACGCACTATCATCCCTATGCAGCGGTCTACATTGCAATCGAAGAATATGATTGCAGCTGAAATAGACATACCTATGCTAGCTTAAGCCTGGTGAGCTTGGGTACCACAGCCGTGACACTGCTGTAGTGCACACTTGAGCATGGGCTAGACCGGACTATATCAGATGGTGAACAGCAGGAGCAGACGGGACGTCCAAAAATAAGTTTGACCAAGTTGCCCTTCAAACAAGGGGGGGGGGGCCAGAAATCTTTAGTAAAAGGCAAAAGATTTATACGATCTGAAGAGAAACCAGAGTATATACTAATAAAATCAGAATATTTTTCAGAAGTCTTCTGTTTTTCATCAGGTATGTAAGGGGGCTGAAATGACGATTTCAAAGAAGTTAAAAGGGAAATGAATAGGAAGTTTAAATATTATTAGCATTTCTCAAGGCCTTGCACATGCTACTGTAAGTGCTACTATTGAAAAGGAGACCACGCACACAGAAGCATGCTTGCACTCTAGGAACCAGCCTTGACAGCAACAGATTAACTCATCCATCACAGGCAGACTAGACATTCCATCCCTCCCCCCATGGCCCACTCAATCCAGTAACATTTGGTCTTGTCTGGGGACTCCCTAGGGTACTGGAAGCTTTGTTTTGAATTCAGCACCAGTATTCAGAAGAATGCAATGGGCAGTGCCAGACTGATCAGAACACCTCGTGGGCAGCAGAACAGTCAAGTCAAGGCACAAGAGAAGAGCTACAAGAAGTCTATCCTTTTGGCTGCTGGATTTTGCCCTGGGTTTCAGCCCACCTCCCTCAGAAGGAAATATTCTTGAACCTCAAAGGTTTTCACAACTGAAAATTCAATTCTGTCCAACTCAGAGATTCACTCACTGACTATTTAGTGATTGACAATGTTGGGAAGCGTGATTATGACAACACCAATCACTAGAAAAACAGAGGAAAAGACAGATGGTTAGAAGTTTTGTAACTATTACTCCTTTTTCACCCGCAGTATCTGGACTTCAGCCACTTGTATCTCATCCTTTAGGTATTAGCAGAGCAATCACCAGCACCAGCTCTATTATTTCACTAACACACAAGACAGTTTCAAAAACTTGCAACTTACGTATAACGGGTGTAAAAAAAAACTAGCGTAAATGAAAGTTACCGATATCCATGCTGAAAAATTCATGTGGGATATAAAAATCAAATGCTACACCAGGGGTCGGCAACCTTTCAGAAGTGGTGTGCCGAGTCTTCATTTATTCACTCTAATTGAAGGTTTCCCGTGCCAGTAATACATTTTAACATTTTTAGAAGGTCTCTTTCTATAAGTCTATAATATATAACTAAACTATTGTTGTATGTCAAGTAAATAAGGTTATTAAAACGTTTAAGAAGCTTCATTTAAAATTAAATTAAAATGCAGAGCCCCCTGGACCGGTGGCCAGGAGAGTGCCACTGAAAATCAGCTCGCATGCTGCCTTCGGCACGCGTGCCATAGGTTGCCTACCCCTGTGCTACACACTGAGACTGGATATTATTAGTGGCTTAGCACAGCCCAAGTTAAACGCCACCGACAAGCCACACAAAGCTGGACATGAATTTTTTTTTATTTGTAATTTCAGCATCTAGGCACACTTTCTGCCCAAATGCAAATGCTTTAAAGTCTCATGAATTAAGGTAGCCTGCTCAAGATTCGCCATTCTTCACCATGATTTAAATCACATCAAATGCTGCCACAGTTAATGCAAACAAAACACTGAGGCTCTAATTATTAATGCCTGGCTAAGTCTCCCTTGGGATACAACACAGTCCTTGTGGCTCTCAATAAAAATATACTGTGATAAATAGAAAACAAGATTTGATTAAGCCATCAGTAATGAGCTGCATTTTTATTCAAAATAAAGAACATTTGAAAGAGTGTTTAAGAGGTTAGTTAGTATTTTGCTAAGTAATCAGTTACACACAAAAAGGGTAATTCAACTTCTTTTGGGTTTCTTTTAAACACACGGTTCAGAGTGGAATCTGAACAAAAATTCCCATCTTTAAATATTTTGGATTAAACCAAAAAACCACCACCAGATTGATGTAAGTAGTCGTGTCTAGACAAGAAAAAGAACCTACGTGGGCCAATGGCATTGTTCCATTGTCCAGATTGTAGATTAGACTGCCATTCATCACAGTCAGTCAAGTTGAGAAGCGTAACCACAAAAATCAGCTGTGCATTTCCAAATCCCAACACAATGGAGTCACTTCTCCATTGTATTTTTCCAGTAGTGGAAAAGAGGAGGTTGAAAATCTGCCACATGTTGCTGGTTAAGAGGATCAGAGTCAAAGCACTGCAGTATGAAAATATGTAACAAAGCAACATCTTCTGATGGTGTAATTTTATCTCGTTTCTTTCTCAGAATCTCATTCATTTTTTAGACATTTCATGTCCTTTATAAAACACATGGTTTTAGTCATAATGGGTTCCAAGCTGCAGGAAGAGCATTCTTTAATAAGGCAAGAAACATTATACTCATTGTTTCCTCATTACCTCCAGCCACTTCAAAAATCTGTTGGAGTACAGTTAATCTCTGACAGCGTGGAGAAAGTATACAGGCATTTAAAATGCAGAGAGTCTGTTGATAAGTTCTAAATATTTGTAACATACCTACCACAATGGTATGCAAGCATGAGCAAAACAATAGAGAGCAAACTATGAAAGATTCACTATCCTACCCTTGTCTCAAATATTTCAATGATGTGTGCATGGTATTTTCATGAAGATTCTTGTGTGAAAGCTAATTTAAAGAGATAAGTGTTTTTTGTTGGGAAGGTGAAAGGATCTGTAGTCTAGTCATTCATAGAAGAGAGTTTCAAAGCTGTAGGCCAAAGTACCTGAGAAGTGCAGTTGCCATAATTGGTCAAGGCCATGGAAAGAGGATGTGTAAAATATTTGGGGCCCTGCCCACTAAAGATCTTTAAGATCAACAGGATGTTAAAATGGATTCAGTATTCCATCAAGAGCTGGCATGGTGTGTTCTGCATTAGAGGATCAAGTTTCCCATTCTACGCAAGTAAGAAGATTGGCAGTTGTATGCTATACCAGCTGGAGGTTCTTCACTGCGTTCAGTTAACCCCAGGTACAGCATATTGCAGTAACTGATCCTGGAGACAGCAAACTGATTCTATGATCGAGTCCATGTCAGACAGGAAAATCTAGATACCCATACCATGGTAATAGGATACAGAAACCAGTTCGCATGAAGTCTTATTAACTTTGCTGACAGCCTTCACCATTCTTTTGAGAGGAAGGGTTGTTGTTTTTTTATTTAAACACTATGCATAGCAAAGTCTCATTTCCAGATTGGTTTTTATAACTTAGAATATTAAAATCCTAATTTCTATGGCAAATAGAATTCATATTAGACAACAAGCCAGAGATTGTCACTGGAACTTTTCTGGGGGGAAAAGGATATGAAATCTTGCCTAGAAATATTTCTCTCTGCCTCAGTCAGGTGCTCTGAAAAAAGTGCTGATGAAGAAAATCTGCCCTTCCCTGAACAGCAGCATATGTTGGTTTTAAGTGACAACTTAAAATGCAAGTCTTCCCTTACTGAATAAATCCTATATTTAATTCCATTACTACAGATACCTTGGCACTGAAAGATGCAAGAGGCTTCTAAGCAATTCTGTTAGGGGAAGTTTAAAAGTGGATTTCACATTCCCAATGGAACTGTGAACGAGAGCTAATTCAAGTTATGTGTAGATATTGCATATTTGGCCAAAGTTCCTAAGACTGGTGAAACTGCAAACCCATCACCTTTGGATTGTCATTCAGGTGTCCTAAAGGATGTCAGGTAGCAACTAGGAACCCAAAGGGTCGAAACAGATTATGTTTAGTACTTATTTTGTGCTCCTAATCAGAAACGGTCTCCATTTGTTTAGAATGTTTTACAAAAGTCTTTTTTAAAGTTTCCTTAGCTATGTTAAGACTTCAAATAAGGCAATTGACAGTTTATGCTGTTTGGATAGGATTGTCCAACGCATGCAGCATTGGCCGAGCTCTGCTCCTATTTTAGTCAGTAGTAAAACTGCCAATAACTTCGATGAGAGCAGAATTTGGCCAAACAGGGAGCACATTTTTTGAATGATCCCACCCTTTACACTTTGCATTTTTACCGAGACACTGAAGACAAGTTATTTATAACTTATTGCATTAGCACTCAGAAGTCCCAATGTGCTTGGTACTATACAAACAAAAATAGAACCAGCTTTTTTTTTTATTTTGGATTACAGTTCCTAGTTTATTTCAATTCTGTTTTCATGCATTTGTTATAACATTTCAATTGGAAACACTATAGGGAACGGTTTGCTTGAAAGCTCTCAAAATTAAAACTGAAAAAATAAATGGAAGTATTTGCTGGCTTTAGCTGTTGTAAGAGAGTTCACAAAAACCTTTATTTTGGGGTCAAGTCTATTCTGATAGCATTCTCATAAAGTTAAGATTACTAAGCAAATTCACTGAAATGACTGCTACATCGCTGAAAAACTGAATGAGTTCGTGTTACTCAATTCTAGTTCTCCTCTAATCAAATCATAGTTTCCCAAGACAGCTTCCTAATAAAATGCTAAAACAAGTGTTGGTAGTGGAAAGGAAGACCATTACCTAGAGCCCAACTGAAGTCAAAAGATATGACTGATATTTACCTTCAAATGACAATATTGTAAGAACTTTAAGTTAGGACCTTTATATGAGAGATGGCAGTTAAAAATTGAGGGAGGTGAATCAGATTTTTTTTTTTAAGCGCACATTACATAGGGGTTACACTGGTCAGATATTGAATTTAGAACATGTGCTACACAGAGCAAAAATCCACAAGGAGTCCTTGAAAAGCAGTTAATCATTCGTAGCATCCAATTTTTACATCTCAATGTCTTGTATTATTTTTGAACAGCTAATTGGTTGTTTGAAGAGTACTTTGAAGTTGTAAAGCAGTACATAAGTATATTAAATACATAAACAGATCAAGAGTAATTAAACCGTACGATAGATAGAAGGTGTATTGAAAATGCCGATCTGCTTTCTATGGAAGTGGCTCGAGCACAACTGCTATATTCTCCTCTGTGCAGCGAATGCCACTTCCAGAAGAGGAATGAACGAAGAGCTCCTACTACATAAAACTTAACATCCAGCCCAGAAGAGTTGTGCAGAGTTACAGCGCATGCTGAATTTCCAAGTCATGAATACCTATGAAAATATGCCTTCTCATTGTGGAATCACCCAACACCAAATGCTTTTCTTCCTTGTGAGGCCAAAAAGCTGACTAGGTGTGAGAAAGTGGAGAGCGAGAAGAATTCAGGTCTTGAATCCCATGCCTAAAATGAATTAACTTCAATAGAATGAACAAAGTTAGACTCTGCTTGTCCTGCAAAACCACAAATTTTATGGTGATCTTCAGTGGGGCTGCATGAATCATTCCTTTAAATGCTCACTGCCTAATGTCACAAAGAGATCCAACATTTTTATGATACTCATTGGGATATCAAGCATGCCAAAATATTAACATAAGACATGTCATTTCTATTGATAGTATGACTTTCTAGTTTCCTCTAGCTACCCTCACATTATTTGTTTTCTAGCTGATCATGATCAGTTTCACACAGCTGTGCATGTACATGAATCTGCAATCTTGCACAGTACTGTGTAGCACTGCCTGGTGACCCCATGGCTAGCTACTCATTTGGACAATCTGTAACGAGGTCAACAATAATGCTTGCTCGTGATCTTTTTAGCCAAAGCTCCCATATTAAGCTGTTTCACTCAAGTGCCAGATGGAAAGCTGTGTTAAACTGGGATGCACTAAAAAGTGATTGATTCTTTTGAACCTGTCTGCATTTGCCTCAAGTTTAAGGGTTCAGGACAGTAACATCTAATTCATAAAGCAAGAGCCTTCTTCCAGATCCAGAGTTGTAATGTGCTCTGGTGACTACGACAATCATGGTCCAGACACCCCAAGGGAAGAAAAGAAGGGTTAAACTGCCAAAATAAGAAGTTAATCCAACTGATTGCATACTGCTATAAAAATATATCGAGTAAGGTCTTTTATGAAAGCTTGTAATGTTCTGAACTTGACGATCACTATGAGGTACGCATGCAGTCTGTGGTTATGAATGTATGTATCTGTGACTACAGAAATCTATGCTCAATCTGTGGTGCAACTTCAGCTTCACCTCGTAACAGAACAGTCAGCAGTCAAGCTGGGAAAGACGCCTCCCAAACTAGTTATTTACATGAAACCAGCTTCTTGTGACGATCCAGTGTCCAGCCCAGGAAAATAAAATGGTAGACCATTAGAGTTAATGAAGAGAAATGGAGGAGATAACCTGAAATCTAACATCAAGTCAGGAGAAAGTTTCCCCACTCTAATTAACCATGAGAGTCGGGGGGGGGGGGGGGGGAGAAGAGGAAAAAGCCTTTTGAAAGCAGGAATGGAACGGAGGTTTTTTTATCCAGAACTTGGGAGACAGTCTCGAGGTAGGAGGCTGTCCAGGAATGCTGGATCCCTCCTATAGCTAGGGGGTAGGGTGGGAAACTGTTTATAAGGCAACAGATAACTACCATTAGAAAAGAGATTTTATCTACAGTAGAACCTCAGTTTCGAACACCAGAGTTATGAACTGACCAGTCAACCACACACCTCATTTGGAAATGGAAGTACTCCATCAGGCAGCAGCAGAGACAAAAAAAGCAAATACAGTACAGTACCGTGTAAAACGTAAACTACTAAAAAACAAAGGGAAAGTTTAAAAAAAGATTTGACAAGGAAAAGAAACTTTCTGTGCTTGTTTCACAATGGTTAAAAGCAGCATTTTTCTTCTGCTTAGTAAAGTTTCAAAGCGGTATTAAGTCAATGTTCAGTTGTATACTTTTGAAAATGTAACTCTGAACAAAACGTTATGGCTGAACATTTCAGGGTTACGAACCACGTCCATTCCTGAGGTGTTCAGAACTCTGAGGTGCTACTGTCACATCAAAGTGTAAAGCCTTAGGTTCTGTCTTCGTTTATTTTCTGTGTAACTTGTAAACATTCGTGTTCCCTTACTAGATCATCTTTAACTCAATAGTTTTTCCTATTAAATAAATGATGTTTATTTTTATCCCAAGCAGGTCTCTGGATGTAAACTGTGTGGAAAACATGTACCAATGAGCTGGTGTGGGGATGACAAACCGGGGTGAACAGTCCTAGTGTCTGGTAGTTAAGAACTCAGGGAAGGTGTATTTGGGAAGACTCAGAACTGGAAGGGTTGTTGGATTCACCCTGCAAAAAGTAACTGGGCTGGTGAGACCTTATGTTTGTGGGCTGGCTACTGGGGTCAGGAATCTGAACCACAGCAGCACAGCACAAAGGCTTCCCAAAGTTATAGGGTGGGCGGTGACCAAACCCCTTACTGGTTTGGGTGATCCCCAAACCATCACATGGCATAGCTGTTACAGGAGTTGTACCCCAGTATCAGCAAATTGAAGTTCACGTTCCAAACACTTACTAAACAGACAGTCATAGATTCCAAAGTGAGGGAGCAAAGTACAAGCTTTCAGTTTGCTCTTTTGTTTATTTTGGGCTTATAAAAATAACACAGAAAAGGCTAAATGAGCAGGATGAGTCAGTCACAATGACACCCCCTGGGAAAACTCCTTTTCTTTCCTTGGTGCTTTAAAATACAGACGTTCATTGCCCCCTTCCATACTAAATTCTACACCCGAGCCATGGCATAGGATAACAGGGAAAATTCATTCTATTCCAGGGCAGAAATGCTTAAAATGTTTTCAAAAACCTTAAACATTCCTCCTTTGCATAGTTTAGCTCCCCCTGGGATTATAGGCACAAACAAAGGCAATCTGAACACATGCACACTAGATGGGATAGCACTAGTGACATGCTTAGTGCTACCGCCTGTTGATTCATCACCTGCCATCACCAAATCTGACTTCTAATTGGGATCCTTTCTGGATTATCTCAGATTATCGTCCCTTTCTCTTTTGTTAGAGGGTTACAGAAATGTGATGAGGTTTTCCCTGTAACATGTAAGAGCATTTGAGCTCCATGTGTCCTGTATTCTCTGTACCAAGGTAGGTGCGATTGTCACTGAAGTTTAATAAAACAGTAATCAAGAGGCTTACAGTGTAACCGATCCCTTTGAAACGTAATACTCAATATACCATAACACGTGGTCCGAGAGTTACTGCTCCCTAAACTGAAAAGGTATCATGGTAATACTTTTTCCTCCCGTCCTAGTTAAAATACTGCAGCACAACAGAAAAATCAAGGACAATTACTAAGTGTCAGACAAGAGGATGCCATCATGTGATGAGAGATGTCAGTTTACAATTAGTGAAGATTTCTAAATAGTGGGAGGATCAATTTTGGCACGTACACTACAAATGTATCTTCCAATGTACCAGCAATGAGGAGCAATACTCTCACTGCAAAAAAATTACATCAGAATAGGAATAGGGAGGGGATTGTATGGCTCCCAGGACTGTCAATGGGATATTGGAAATTTTCACCTCAAGATCATTGTACCTGGTTTGAGTCTGAACCAAACAGCTACTAAAATATTTACCAATGAATGGTTCTTCCATTCCAGTGAAATACATTAGGTGGGGTCAGTCCAGCTCCTAACTGACTGGGGTCCAAAAATTACCTTCCTAATTGTCAGCCTCACAGACTAGCAAAGGAGTGAATTCCCAGAAGACACTTCAAAATTGATGTGCACTGATGGGTTGTGTAAGGAAGTTTCCCTCTGTCGATGCCTATTCTGTGGCTAAGGGTAGTCAATCCAGTATTCTGCAAGCACTAATATTCAGAGTAAATGTTTTCTAGAGGTTATAGGACTAGTATCTAATTTTATGCTAAAATATCATTCTGTGACCCACTATCGTGCTCTGCTCCAGAGAGCACACAACTTAAGAACATATGAAGGTTCAGAGTGCTTAAACAGTTGGATATTTTTATACAAAAATAGAGCCTATCGCACAGGTGCTTGAGACCCAGTTCAATTTCTTGTAGGCATTACAAAAAATGGTTCTTGACAAGTGGGAGGACAGGGACTTGCTCAAGGAGGGTATTCCATGTCCAAAGAAAGAATGGAAGAAAATGCAGAGAGGTGCAAGAAGCAGACAAATATGCAGTGCAGGCCTATAGAGCGAGCCAAAGGATACACAAAGAACTAAACCACATGTGACATAAGGTACGTCCACACTACCGCCAGATCGGCGGGTAGCGATCGATTATCGGGGATCGATTTATCATGTCTCATCTAGACGCGATAAATAGATCCCCGAACGCGCTCCCCGTCGACTCCGGAACTCCACCAGGGCGATAGGCGGAAGCGGAGTCGACAGGGAAGCCGTGTCCGTCAATTCCGCGCCGTGAGGATGGGAGGTAAGTCGATCTAAGATACGTCGACTTCAGCTACGTTATTCTTGTAGCCGAAGTTGCATATCTTAGATCGATTCCCCCCGCCACCCCACCCCAGTGTAGACCAGGCCATACTGTTGATCTTGTAGAAAGCAGTAAGAACATCAAATTTAAGTTAGTGATTTTGAGTATTCTAATCATGAAGGCTCTATCAGGTTGTCTTCAAAGGAACTGCTTTAATCTACATTTATTAAATGACAGTGATGGTCAATGATTAATTAAGTAGAATTTCTGCAAATACTGTGCTAATGAGGATGCACTCAGCTGGTACCAAGTAATTGTGTTGCTTAACCTGGGGTGAAGTTTTAAGCTAATCTTTCAACAAAGTCAATACTCTGAGCTTATATCATGCTTTTCACATGAAGTTCTTCAAGCACTTTATAAATAAGCCAAATGAAAGAAATCCAGATGCAATGCAGGATCATTACTTAGTATAATGTACTCTCCAGCCTTCCAGACTTGCCAATGTAAAATGGCAACTTCTCTTAATCAGGACAGGATCTTGGTTGGGAAGGAAACAGGCATGGCCAGGTTAGGTGGATACTGTACTGGTAATTACATATTACCAACCTACATGTGTGCACACCCCACCCCTCCCAAAAGAATGCTAAGTCATTTCAGATATGACAGTAAAAAAACACTTTTTTTCTCTCTCATCAGTCCATGAATGCAGGATCAGCTGACAATTTTTATAAAGGCCGGTTGCTTCCTCAATGTTGTACAATGTCAAAAACAACCACCAGCCCCCAACAGCTTGATTCAATGTTAATTTCCTAGATTCCCACATTGGGGGAACAAAATATTCTACTTCTGCATCCCTGGTAGCCATGTTATGCCTTTCAGACAAAGATGAAAATTAGAACCAGTGTTCTGGTTGTTCACATCATTAAGCAACAAAAAAATGCAAAGAAACAGTGCTATCCCTGCTTTTTAGTTACCTTTCTACAAACACTCAAATTTACCGTCAGACCAGCTTTCTGTCTAAAGCTTGACTGTTCCAACTGCTCTAAAATATATCGAGTCAACCAGATTGCCCTGACATTTAGTGCACCTCATGGGGGCACGGGCTATGGTCAGTGATTTAAATTTGGGGACATTAGACCAAGACATTCCCAAGTGACAGCTCTCAGAAAAAAACAGCTTTTCTTAAAGTTGACACATTCTGGCAATAGTTTTTTTGCTCACAGATGAGCAAACCAGGACTCCCATCACTGAACCAGTGTCTCAAATGCTCGATGGTTCTCCCAGCAGAGTACACAGCACCCACCAGCCCTTTGTGGAAAATCAAATTAAATGTTATTTGAAAAAGAGTTTGTTTCTCCAATTAGGCATGCTAAGGCTGACGCATCTAATGGATCACACTGAGCAGGTACAGAGAGATGCTAACTATCTGGAAGATGCACTATCACAGGACCTGGTGGCTCTGCTGGTATGGTACACTCATTAACCTAAGCACTATCCCAGACACTGAGCTCATATCTAACCCAGGGCAGAAATCTGAAGTAAAACCAACAGGCATATTGCTCCAATCTGCGTCTATTGAAGTGAGATTTTTATTTTGGGAAAACAATCTGAGTACAGCACAATATTCTGAAGGCATTGAAACTACTTTCTGAAAAGAAAAACTACACAAGCAAATGCTTACTGGGAGGGGAGGGTTATGGAGAGGAAAAGGGGATATGGGAGTGAGTGACAGGGAGAATGGGGTAGGGGCTTCTAGGCAGCAGAGGAAGCTGTGGGAGTGGAAGAGGAAGACAATTTTGGAGCTATGCCCCTTTTTTGTGCAGGGCCTTGCAAGCAATCTACCAGTTAGACACTGTAGATCTCGCAAACTAATAATTTGTTAGCCCACTATGTACATTTTTGCTTCCAACATACTTACAATGGAAAAAGCCAACTGAAGCCTGGAATATTTTTTAGCAAGCTCAGTTGACATTCTATTTTTCATCTTAGAATTTGACATTTCAAAGATCACTTTTGCAGCCAGGCTTAAGGTTGGGTCTACCTAAAGTACTTATATTGCCCTCATTATCATAGTATCTGAGCATCTCACAATCTTTAACGTATTTATCCTCACTACACTTTAGTGACAAAGGATGGTGCTAGTATCCCCATTTTACAGATGGGAACTGAGGCACAGAGGTCAAGTGACTTGCCCAAGGTCCACATAGCTAGCCTGGTCGAACTGGGACTTGAAGCCAGGTCTCCCCAGTCCGGGCTAGAGACTTAACCACTGCCCATCCTTCCTCCTCCAGTAAACTGTTGATAAGAAGTGGGCAAACAACCAGTTTCTGTTGGTTAATTATGGTGCATACAGATGATCAAGTGCACATTATACAAGCCACCCACGCTGAATTGCATTTGGCTTCCACCCTCAAGACTTGAAAGAGATCTAAGTTCACTTGTGTACATTTGTATGGGACAATTAGCATCCCACTAGCCTATTTAGCCTAGAAGGCTAGGCTATGATGACTGGAGAACAAGTGAAATGATGAGGATCTTGCAAAAGCCAAATGAGCAAAAATGAAAAACAGGGGGGGGGGGGGGGGATTTTAGACTGACTCTTCAAAAACTTTGTTTCTGCTTATTTTGCTCCAGTGACTAATGTTTTGGAGAGAAGACATCTTTGTCAGTCACTGAAGAGAAGTATAAACAAAGTAAGATTTTTTTTTCGTCTTGTTTTGAAAAGTGACTAAAAAAATCCCATCCTCTCCATCGCTTATTTTTAGTCACTTGATTTTTTTTTCCCCCGATCTCATCTCACTTATTCATAGACCCTTTCAAGGCTAGATAAAACCTAACTCTTCTAATGTTAAAAAAAAAAAAAGCCACTCTTAGAAGTTTGTTTCTGGAAAAATGTTCAGATCTTCTTTGTACACAGGGCACCTCAGAAAAGGCACAAGGCCAAACGTTTTGGTTTTTTTTTTAAAAAAAGACAATTGCACATCACACCCTTAAGGCAACACCTTTTATTTGGAATATTAAGTAGAAAAAATTCCAAAGGTGGTGAGGCAGGGACAATTCCAATCTCCCTCAGTTAGTAAGACAGGAAAACCTAGTTCTGGAGAATGAGTGGCTAAAAGGAGACACCCCCATGGGTAAGTGGGGAATAAATGTGGGGGTGAAGTTGCAAAAATGAGTGTTTAGTCTATGCAGGAGCCAGCATAGTTCTGCTCCCAGTTGGGATAAGGCCTTACTTAGATTGTTACACCTTATGACTGCATTTCACTTAGAAGAGGATGTCCAAATTGGAGCTTCCCTAAAGCTCAGAGTGTTTAGTTCAGATTTTTATCTAATTTAAGCGGTCTCAGTTCACCTTTGACATCAACATAAAAGGTGAGTGGCGAATGAGTAAACATACCTCGTTTTGTCACCAGAAACAGCCACAGTACTTCCCTGAACGTCTAGGTTAACAAGGTAGACAACATTGAATGAACGTATATCTAATGTGCCCATTACTCTGGTATTGGACTCAGGGGAGGCTGTGCAACAAGTGCTGAAGATTAAATCAGAGGCTGGATTTTGCACAATTAAAAACAACAAATACTGCAGAAATCCTAAAATAATGACCTCCCTTCACAGTGCATCCACAGATTTGCTTACGTTAAAGTTTCCTTCCACCTCTTGGAAGTTCTCACCTTTAAGCCTCTGAAAGAATGGACCGCGATGCCTCCAATATTTGATACAAGTTCTCTCAAGAACAACTTGTCAGTGATCATACACAGCACTGTACCTTTAAAGAAAGGAAGGGGCATGTTTGGAGCAAAGGCAGGAAAGCAGGATTAGCAGCAGTCTGAGAAAGTGCATGACTGACCGGAATATGTCAGCAATTGTTGGGATGCATCTTCCAACAGCTTGGGCCAAAGGAAATAAATGGTGGCTACCAATAAAAGGAGTTTAGCTTACATTTGTTCTGTGGATCAGTTTAATCCGACCAGACATTTTTAAAGGTGCCATGTGATCATGATCACTAGCTTTGAGGATGTACAGTACAGAACAAAAGCAACAAAGCCATTTAGGGCTTCCTGGCACGAAGGATGTAAGGTATCTATATGATCTCCGTTACCATAGCAACTGATCATGTCGTAATCTTTAGTGTATTTATCCTTAAAACACTCTCCCTGGGAGGGTTGGAAGTGCTATTATCCCCACCCTACAGAGAGACTAAAATGGCTTACTCAAGGTCACAAAAATCTGGGGCAGATCAAGGAACTGAACCTTGGCCTCCCAAGTCCCAAGCTAGCACACAAGCTATTGGAATATCGTTCCTCTGACACTGGTCATTTCTAATGACCAGTGTGAGTGCAAGGTCACGTCGTCCCTTTAGGTCTTTTCCTCTGCCAACCCTCCCTATGTCCAATTTCTATGACTCGTCATCTGTAATAAGAGGTCTGTAGTCACAGCTTGGTCCCTCGGGGTCTCTAATAGATTTCACTACCTACATAAATAAAAATGAAGTTATTACAAAACTGCAAATATAGATTAATGTCCATCATTTAACCTTGTGACCAGCTGAAGCAGAACACTCTGGGAACAGTCTGAAACACAGAAATCTTGGTACAAAATTAGGCTCTGAGATCTCCAAGGCAGGGACTGTCATGCTTTGTTTCTACAGCACAATGGGTCCCCGATCCTGACTGCAAGCCTCAAGGGACTACTGAAATACAAATCAGTACATTTGGCTGGGTGACTAAGGAGCACACAGAGGGTCAAAAAAATGACACTTAGGGCTGCAAATGGCCATCTTTATGAGCCATGCTCTGAATTACTGATGCTACATCTAGTCTTACTTTCCAAAAGATAACACTGAGGCAGGGGCAACACTAACATTTATTTCTTCCTGGTTAGATGAAAAAGTCAGCACATCTCTGGTTCATTTTTAGCCCTGTAGTTCACCTTTAAAGGCAAGGCTCCTGATGAGGAAAGCAGACTCTAGCACATGCAGAATGCTGATCACGTACAGAAAACAGCATGGCCACAGCACCTCATTCCCAATCCCACTTGCTCACTAATCTGTGCCAGGATCCAGGGGCGGCCTTTGGTTTTTCAAGCCTTTCATGAATTCACTCCAGCTTCACTCGTGGACTTTGCCTTTCCTGCTCATTTAGCACTTTCTTCTCCATTCCTCAACATCTGGCCACTGTTGGCATCAAGGTCTTCTCTCTCCTTCCTGCTGATATAAAATTATTCTACTTAACTGCCAGGAGGCAAATTTGTCACATACACATGGGAGAAAGAAGAAGGACAAAATGCAGGGTCAGATATAGGTAGTTAGGAAGTTCCTTCAAGAGGAAATGTAGCCAAACTCCAAACCTGGAGACAATGGACCTTTCTATGCCTGCGTCCTGTAGATAGCTAACCACTTAGTCTGCAAAATAAGCAAGGAGACGGGAGCAAGTAGATGGACAATAAGGGGCAGATACATGTAGCTTGCTAATTATGTATGGTAATGATGGCAAATTTTGGCCAATCATAGAGCAATAAATTATCATAAGCAACTGCATATAATGCTTTGGTGTAAGTGTTTTCTTTGTTCTTGCTGACTTATGAGCTCGAACCCAATGGCAATTGAAATAAACGGATCGCCCCTCCCGGGGCTCCTTGCTTGGTTAGCTGTGTCCGTCTCTCCTTATTCCTCAGCTGGAACGGACAGAAATTTCTATGATACTGCTAACTGGAAAAGGCTCATTTTAAATCTCAGGTGAAAGTCTTTTCTCCCTTGTCTGCATTTCTAAAATAGCAGAAGAAGCATCCACTGCAATTGAGGTCGCTTGTATTTAAGACTCCCTCCCACCCACTCCATGAGGGACTGAGATCCAGGGGCGTCTCCCCTTCCTCCGGCCATATAGCCTTGGTGAAAAACCTGCAGAGAGGAACCAGCCAGAGACTCCAGCTGGTCAGAGCAGCTGCAGAGGCAGCCAAAACAGGGACCTTTGGACAGGGACAAGATAACTTTCTACAGTTCTGACTGAACTACCTCTGCCCTGTGCTAATTGGGTGTTTGTTTCAACTTTCTCCCTGTCTCTTCAGTCTTGTCACTTCAGCTTCACTCCTCCCATGTCCTGCCCCACCCCCTCATTCTCCTTCTCCCCTTCAGCTTATCCCTCCTAACTAAACCTCACCCATAAGAACATAAGAATGGCCATACTGGGTCAAACCAAAGGTCCATCCAGCCCAGTATCCTGTCTACCGACAGTAGCCAATGCCAGGTGCCTCAGAGGGAGCGAACCTAACAGGTAATGATCAAGTGATCTCTCTCCTGCCATCCATCTCTACCCTCTGACAACAGAGGCTAGGGACACCATTCCTTACCCATCCTGGCTAATAGCCATTAATGGACTTAACCTCCATGAATTTATCTAGTTCTCTTTTAAACCCTGTTAAAGACCTAGCCTTCACAAACTCCTCAGGCAAGGAGTTCCACAGACTGACTGTGCACTGTGTGAAGAAGACCTTCCTTTTATTTGTTTTAAACTTGCTGCCCATTAATTTCATTTGGTGGCCCCTAGTTCTTAGATTATGGGAACAAGTAAATAATTTTTTCCTATTCACTTTCTCCACACCACTCATGATTTTATATACCTCTATCATACTCCCCCTAGTCTCCTCTTTTCCAAGATGAGAAGTCCTAGCCTCTTTAATCTCTCCTCGTATGGGATCTGTTCCAAACCCCTAATCATTTTGGTTCCATTTCTCTGAACCTTTTCTAATGCCAGTATGTCTTTTTTGAGATGAGAAGACCACATCTGTACACTGTATTCAAGATGTGGGCGTACCATTGATTTATATAAGGGCAATAAGATAGAGAATAAGATGGAGACTATCCCTTTTTTAATGATGATCTCTAACATCCCGTTTGCTTTTTTGACTGCCAATGCACACTACGGACGTCTGGACGTCTTCAGAGAACTATCCACGATGACTTTAAGATCTCTTTCCTGATTAGTTGTAACTAAATTAGCCCCCATCATATTGTATGTATCATTGGGGTATTTTTTTCCCCAATGTGTGTTACTTTACATTTATCCTCATTAAATTTCATTTGCCATTTTATTGCCCAATCACTTAGTTTTGTGAGATCTTTTTGAAGTTCTTCACAGTTTGCTTTGGTCTTAACTATCTTGACCAGTTTAGTATCATCTGCAAACTTTGGCACCTCACTGTTTACCCCTTTCTCCAGATCATTTATGAATAAGTTGAATACGATTGGTCCTAGGACTGACCTTTGGGGCACACCACGAGTTACCTCTCTCCATTCTGAAAATTTGCCATTTATTCCTACCCTTTGTTCCCTGTCTTTTAACCAGTTCTCAATCCATGAAAGGATCTTCCCTCTTATCCAATGACAACTTAATTTACGTAAGAGCCTTTGGTGAGGGACCTTGTCAAAGGCTTTCTGGAAATCTAAGTACACTATGTCCACTGGATCCCTCTTGTCCACATGTTTGTTGACTCCTTCAAAGAACTCTAATAGATTAGTAAGACATGATTTCCCTTTACAGAAACTATGTTGACTTTTGCCTAACAATTTAGCCCCGCTGCCCCCCAAGAGTCACAGAACTAACATGACATTCGCTGCCATCACACTGCTTACTCTGCTTGCATGATATCCCTTCCTCCAAACAGCATGTCTTGTCTATTTCGACTGTAAGCTCTTTGGGGGCAGGGACTATCTACTACTGTGTGTTTGTATAGCACCTAGTCCAATGGGGCCCATTCTTGGTTGGTCCTCAGGCACTACTAAGATTAGCAGGATGTTAAGACTTTCCCTGAAGCGTTACTTAATATATTGAGATATACCTATCTCATAGAACTGGAAGGGACCCTGAAAGGTCATTGAGTCCAGTCCCCTGCATTCACTAGCGGACCAAATACTGATTTTTGCCCCAGATCCCTAAGTGGCCCCCTCAAGGATTGAACTCACAATTCTGGGTTTAGCAGGCCAATGCTCAAACTACTGAGCTATCCCTCCCCCTAACCTGCAACTGCTTCAGAAGAATCGTAAAAGCCGGGCTAATCATGTCTGAAGAGAGATTTCAGCCCAAAAGGTAGTTTTGCAAACACCAGTCTCAAGGCAGAGATCATTGTCACCATGGTGAAGCGTGTGGATTGTAAATGACTTGATTATGAAAAGAACAATTTGGAAGTCTTGTATTTGCTGCCCTTTCACCTTCCTTCCCACCCCCAAGTGGATGGGCTGGTACAAGTATCCAAACCCTTCTTTGTGTTCCATTTTCTCTTTTTGAATGGGGATGGAAGACAATGACTTCATTTACATAATTTAATGAGCTAGAGCTTGTTTTATCTGATCGACGGAGCAGCAATAAGACCTCAAAAGAATATCCACAATTGCACCCCAGAAGTTATAAAAGAAAAATAGCTTGGCAGAACCCCTTGCTCCTCAAGACTGGTCATTATCAAGCATTTGTCCAATGGCAACAGTTTATATACAGCAAATTAAATCTGTCTCCTGGGAGAAATTCCTCCCTCATAGCATCATAGTATTTGACACACAAGGACTTTTCACAGGCCCTGAAAGCGATGTTAGACGAGGGAATGTCCAGAGGCAGAGAACAATCAGGATGCACTTGCAGATATAAGAGTGGGTGGCACTGGTATATATTTCTGAAGCAAAACATTTAGCAGCTATTTCCATTCTTTTACCTTGTTAATATTATTCTCTGAGGCAACCTTACCCATGGCTTTGCCATTCCACCTTAATGCAAACAGGGGATCTGGTAGTTATTCCCCTTTATCACCACCCTGCCAGTTTCCACGTGGACTCTGTAAGTCGCCGCTGTCTATCTGTTCAACCTATTGCTTAGTACTTTCTGTACAAAGCTTGAAAGCATGTTCTGTGGCCTTGCAGCCAAGAGGAGAATCAGGGGACCTGGCTTTGCCATTGACTTCTTGGGCAACATTGTGCAAGTCACTTGACCTCTCTAAATATCTTCCACCCCATATGAAAATTGTGGAAATATCAGGATACTGTACTGCAGAAAGGTGCTACAAGGTATTCCGGAAGGTGGTGTTGTAGACTATTCACTTGGCATCAGGGCTCATACTTGCTCTATAATCCGTGTGCAATTTTTTCTTTCCATTCCCTGCACAAGTTAAATTCCTCCTAATGTTCTCCTGTCTCCAGCAAGTAAAATTCACTCCCACCATGCCCGGTCATTGCCAACCATGCCCACCAGCAGCCAACAGCTTTCCTCTCGCCCAGCAGCAGTTTTCCTCCTGCTTGAAAGATGGGGCTCAGACAAGCTCCAGCTCCCACTGTCTATGAAGGAGACATGCTATGAATGGCACTCGCTAGCCAATTGTGGAAAGACTAGCATTTGGTCTTAACCCTTCCTCTGCAGAAGGGACAGAACTTCCCAATTCAGCCACCTTAGTGGCTCTTCTCTCTCCAACCCTTGCCGCAATCAGACAATTGAGATATGGGCGGGGGGATGGGAGGGAAGGACATGAGAAGTATTCAGAATAATCTTCACATTAGCTCAGTTTTAAGACATACATTTAGACTGAGGTTTCAGAAGGTGACAGACAGGCAAGAAGACATTGTGCAGAATGAACATTCAGTGCTCACTTAAATTCAGTGCACTTTACCATACAACGCCGCAAGAACTTGGGCAGCATTTGCTGAGCCAAACTGGCAACAGATACCTGTTAAGAGCACCCTGGGACTGCTCTGAGATAACCACAGCTGCACACAATCCTGTCTGGGTTACATGCCACACAGAGACGTTTAACCTAGATGATGCAATTCCACAGCAACACAGGAAAATCAATTAGACCAGTTAATGATACACCAACGTAACTAAGCACGGACCAAAACACTGGTTAAATTCCCCTAAAATGCAGCCTTTTTAGAAAGAGAAGCTCAGGAAAAGTAAAGCTTAATTATGGGTTTTTTTGTTTTGTTTTAAAGAAAAACCCAATTACCCACGTTCCACAGACATTACGCCATTAAAGACAAAGCCATTACATATACTTTAGTCTATTTAATGGCTGCCACAAAGTTTCTCCCTATAAATCCAATGTCATTGTGCCCAGATGTTGCTACCCTCAGAGTATCAGACTGACTTCATAACCGTGAAGCTAGGAAAGACTGTCCCAGTTTACACAGCAGGTACCTCTGTCAATTTCTCACCAGTGGGTCCTACAAATGATCTAGAGACTCTTGGTGTAAGCAAGGTCTGCAGGATTCCATGAGGCTCTCATATTCCTAAGGGCTGGAAGGTATCAGGCTCAATGGATACTCATGGTAATAGTGACCATCTTGAGATGGAATCTCATTGATAAGATAGACATCCTAAAATTGGGGACCAATATGCACAGCAAGAGACAGTCCCTGTCCTGAAGAGCTTGCATTCTAAAGAGTCAAATGCCGGGAGAGGAATCAGAGGCACAGAGAGATTAAGTAACTGACCCAAAAATCACTCAGCAGGTAAGTGCCAGGGCTGGGAATGAAACAAATCTCTGGACTCCCAGTCCACTGGATCATTCTGCAGTTCTTCTTGATCAGCAGGTTGTTTAAAGAAGGACAACTCTCTGTCCGAGCTTAGATGAGGCACCACGCATGTGCATATCTTGGAGCAAATGTGCTTCCCCTTAAGCAATACACTTCCGAGGAGGAATAATGCTAAACCCCTCCCTTTCTGATCTAGCACTGGAGGGACATACATTTGTTGGTTCTTGCAATTAATTAGAACCATTCTTCACTTCTTTCTAAAACCCTCCAAAACACAGACAATTAAGAGCATTCATTCCATGTGGCAGGAGGAACTGCTTTTAAGTGGCACTGTGGTCCTGTGGATTGGACACTACACTGGGAGTCGAGACAAATTCTATTCCAGCTCAGCAGCTGCCAATTCACTGCACAATGCTGCGTGAGTCACAGCTGCGGAGCCTCAGTCCTCTGCCAGTTGTGAAACATGTCCCCCTTTACAAGTGTTGAACATGAAACAGGAGCTCCCCTCCCACTTCCATTCAGATTGAGGAGGAATTAGTGGTCAGTTTAGCAGATGGCTGGAGGTATGTTACCATTGCAGAAAGTGTGTTCTTAAGCCACATTAGCTAACCTGAATTAAAAAGCAGTGAAGAAACAGCAACTTGGTTTTCACTCAGGTTAGGTGCTCGAGTTCAACCCCAGGCTCCTTTACAGGATTTAATTTGAGCAGTTAACATGAGGTGCTATGTCTTCACTGATATTTTAACCAAAGACAGCAACCCGGGTTAGTTAACCCAAGCTCTGTGTGTGTGTATGTATATATTTTGCGCAGTGTTGACATACCCTCCAGAGCCACGTCTTCTTGCTCTCCCTGTTCTCAATTGAAAAAATAATTCTTCCTTGAAAGCAAAGTGCCTGAAGAGGACAACCACAAGCAGTCTAGCCTATCTGAATCAGGCATTTCAGACAAGCACTTGCCAGGCGTTAATCTCTGAAATGTTTCAAAGTAGCAGCCGTGTTAGTCTGTATCCGCAAAAAGAACAGGAGTATTTGTGGCACCTTAGAGACTAACAAATTTATTTCAGCATAAGCTTTCGTGGGCTACAGCCCACTTCTTCGGATGCATAGAGTGAAACACACAGACAGAAGATATTTATACATACAGAGAACATGAAAAGGTGGATACCAATTGTAAGAGGCCAATCAATTGAGATGAGCGATCAGTAGCAGCAGAAGAAAAAACTTTGAAGTGATAATCGACATGACCCATAGAAGGTGTGAGGAGAAAAAATTCAATTAGTGTAATGACCCAACCATTCCCAGTCTCTGTTTAGACCTAAGTTAATTGTGTCTAATTTGCATATTAATTCGAATTCAGCAGTCTCTTTGGAGACTGTTTTTGAAGTTTTTTTGTTGCAAAACTGACACCTTCAAGTCTGTCACTGAGTGATTAGAGAGGTTGAAGTGTTCTCCCACTGGTTTTTGAATGTTATGATTCCTGATGTCAGATTTGTGTCCATTTATTCTTTTGTGTAGAGACTGTCCAGTTTGGCCAATGTACATGGCAGAGGGGCATTGCTGGCACATGATGGCATATATCACGTTGGTAGATGTGCAGGTGAATGAGCCCCTGATGGTGTGGCTGATGTGGTTAGGTCCTATGATGGTGTCACTTGAATAGATATGTGGACAGAGCTGGCATCGGGCTTTGTTGCAAGGATAGGTTCCTGGGTTAGCATTTCTGTTGTATGGTGTGCGGTTGCTGGTGAATATTTGCTTAAGGTTGGGAGGCTGTCCGTAAGCGAGGACTGGTCTGTCTCCCAAGATCTGTGAGAGTGAGGGATCATCTTTCAGGATAGGTTGTAGATCTTTGATGATGCGCTGGAGAGGTTTCAGTTGGGGGCTGACGGTGATGGCTAGTGGCGTTCTGTTATTTTCTTTATTGGGCCTGTCCTGTAGTAGGTGGCTTCTGGGTACTTGTCTGGCTCTGTCAATCTGTTTTTTCACTTCAGCAGGTGGGTATTGTAGTTTTAAGAATGCTTGATAGAGATCTTGTAGGTGTTTATCTCTGTCCGAGGGACTGGAGCAAATGCGGTTGTATCTTAGAGCTTGGCTGTAGACAATGGATCATGTGGTGTGTTCTGGATGGAAGCTGGAGGCATGTAGGTAACTACAGCGGTCAGTGGGTTTCCGGTATAGGGTGGTGTTTATGTGACCATCGTTTATTAGCACAGTAGTGTCTAGGAAATGGACCGCTTGTGTGGATTGGTCTAGGCTGAGGTTGATGGTGGGATGGAAATTATTGAAATCATGGTGGAATTCATCGAGGGCTTCTTTTCCATGGGTCCAGATGATGAAGATGTCATCAATGTAGCACAAGTAGAGTAGGGGCATTAGGGGACAAGAGCTAAGGAATCTTAGCTAAATCTTTGAAATATTTGACACATACCAAAGAAAGCAATTCTGACACTCCCTGCACGTCTCAGGTAGGCACTCAACTAATTCTTTCCTCTCCTCCCCCTCCCTTCCTCTGGAAAGGTAATGCAAGCAGCTTACATTTTGCTGAAAGATCAGACACCTGAAATGTAAGGCAAAGGGCAGTCAGTCAATGCCCTCAAGGGCTGTTGTGCTGTCTCATGAAAGAAGCTGGAAAGACAAGACAGAGCCTAACACTGAAACCAGGAATCAGACAGACAGGGCTAGTAGCTGATCTGGAATGTCTGACCCGTTCTCACATGGCCAAGTTGCGTGCAGAAAGACTCAATTATGATACGTTTCAGAGTGGTAGCCATGTTAGTCCATATCAGCAAAAACAACAAGGAGTACTTACTTGTGGCACCTTAGAGACTAACAAATTTATTATTATTTTTAAATAAATGTGTTGGTCTCTAAGGTGTCACAAGCACTCCTCGTTCAATTATGATACTTACAGTCAAAGGCTAAGTATCAGAGAGGTAGCCGTGTTAGTCTGGATCTGTAAAAAGCAACAGAGTCCTGTGGCACCTTTAAGACTAACAGATGTATTGGAGCTTTTGTGGGTGAATACCCACTTCGTCAGACGCATGATAAAGGTTAGGTTTTTTGGTTTGTTTAAAGTTACCACACCCAATTTATCCACACAGTCATTCAGGAACTCGGGTGAAGGACTAACTTTGACCAAGTACCACAGGAGAGGATCCCCAAATAATTCCTTTTCAAAGCTCAAGGTTCTCCCAAAGGGATTAAATTAGGAAATTCACAGCGAAGTAGACCAGGAACATCTCTCTCTGGATTTTTATTTAAATTGCAAATTCCTGGGGCAGCAGTTGTCTTTTCATTATAAGTTTGTGCTGTGACTAGTCCAACAGGGTCACAGTCCATGACATCTATACAACCACAAATATTGCATCACTTCCCTACAACATATTCTTAACTGGATGAGGTCTTCTCTGGATAAAAAGAGGGAAAGGTCTTGGGACATTTCATTTAGTAGAGTGGACTGGTCTCCTACTGTACATTTTTCTGAGTGCTCTTATAGGCTCAGAAGCCCTCTCTCAAGTGTAGAGACAGATTAGATCATCCACCGATAGAGAAAGGAGGCAGAAACTGGTAGGAAACAAGCCTTGTGTTTCACTTGGGTGCTTTTAAAAAAAACAAGGCCCATCCTCCTCTAGAGCATGTGGGATTTATATAACAACTAAAATGAGAAGCCAGGATGGAGCCATAATTGCCAGGGAAGACTTATGATCTGAAGTGAAAGGCACTAGAGGTGGCAGAAGAGGCAAAATTCGGATTAAAGGAAGCTGAGGTAATTTTAAGAGTAATGGAAACGGAGGGAGCTGGAGGAGTAGACAGTTAAGGCATGCACATGAAGTACTGATTGCAGAAGCCGGCTCTGAAGGTTGAGGCTGTTGGATGTAGAGGCTGTGGGAGCACGAGTTGACGGGTTGGTCCGGAAACAGGGCAGGCTCCTTCCAGCTGCTCTCGAGAAAGCGCTTTGCAAGGCATTCAAGAGGTCAGAGATGAAAGCTCTGGGTCTGCGTGAGGCTCTGTGCCAAACTCCCTTGGGGCTATCAGTCTGTTCAGCCTTTTTAATTGGAGCCTCTCTTTGCGGCACAGCCTGCCTGAGGTGGCCACAGATGCGGAGGGATGGTCTGCTGTAGCAGCAGGCACTGCTTAGGTAAAGCTATCCCAGAAGTCTCCAGAGTAGTTCTGCAGGATGAAGCATTTTCTTTAGTTGGAGTTTCAGCCATTTTGAGTGAGCTGTGGACACATTTTATTTTTAAAAGCTGCTGCTGCTGCAGCAAACTCGCTAACGTGAAGCCAGAAGAACAAGCCGGTCACAGCAGCTCTCGGGAGGGACCAAAAGAAGGTACCAAGCCTCCAGCACTGGGATTTGTCTGCTGATGTCTATTACAACAAGGAGGAATTAAAATCTGCTGTGGACCAGGTGCTACACACAGCCAAATCAGGCAGCTAAAAAACAAACAATTGAACAACCCCGTTCATTTCTTCAGAACTGACTGTGCACCAGGGACTAAGTTCCTGGGCGATTCAGTTGCCTCTGTAATAGAAAGTGTTCTCCAGTTACCTGTGTTTCTAATGCCCTCTACCGAATTCGAAGCTCCGGCTGCTCTCAGATCCATGTGCACGATGCGCTTTTGCTCTTTGTATTTACAATAAATGATACTCTCTCATTCCCCCTCTAACCCAGACATCCACTGCATTTTCTCCCATCCCCATCTCCCCCCCCTTTTTTTTGGCAGGGGCAGAGGGAGCGGGTAAGGAACCAATTCCTCCAACTTTTCCAGAATTTAACACCTTCGTTAAAAGAAGTTAAGTACTTCCGCAAAGAAAGTTTTCCAAGAGCCGACTGAGGCAGCACGGTCTTCCCATGACTGCAAACTGCTCCACTGCCTCCCTGGCTCCGAGCTTTCCCAACCTACAGATATGAAAACTGACCAGAGTTGTCAGTTTCCACAGCAGCTATCCAGAACCTTGTTGGCAGCAGTGAAACTGATAAGGATCACATCAATTTTATTCTGTTACTGACTGCTTTCCCTGTGCTCACAGCTTTGCCAATGGGGCTCTTCCCTTAGGAGACCTCATCTCCTTTTCATCTAATGCAGACCATAAAGTTTCCACTACTTTCCTAGCATTTGAGAGATCAAGAACTGTAAGAAAGTAAATTGGCTGCAACTCAAACCTAATCGGATGCAAATTGTGCTTGCTGACAAGGGGAAACATTTAGAGGCCTAGGTGGCCTCTATGCTAACTACTGAGTAAGTTGCCCTATCTTTTGATACAATGGTTCAGTCAGTTAACTGTGGAATTCATCCCCACAAAATACATTGCTAAAGAAGAACAGTAACATCTGAAGTTAAAACAGCAAGACTTTAAAGCGCTGGAAAGGATCTGAACCCACATGTTTCAGAGTATAAGCCAACCTCTAAATGAAGGGAGGTTAGAAGAAGCTCTCTTTGTGGGGTGGGTTATTCCATCACTTCCAACTGCAGAGTTTCTTGCACATGCCTCTGAAGCAGCTGATTCTGCCCATGGATGAAGACAAGATATCGGACTGTTCGGCTAATCTGGCACGTGTTGGGATTCTCTCAGAGCTCTTTTCCACTCACTTTATCCAGAACACCTTGGCCGGTTCTGGGGAAACACTTTATCCAGTTCTTGGGAATCCAACAAATCAGTTCAACCCCAGACTCATCACTGCGGTTTCTTTACTGGCATACAATCAAACTGCACTCGAGTTGGGGGCATACCACACATCCAATGTACATAATCATGAATCAATAGTATTAAGTGTATCGTGCACTTTATGACTGATCTAACTTATGATTAATCTACTAATTTTTGTAACCAATCCCTGTACAGATCGTGAACTGTCCAAGAGCTACAAAGTGTGCTAGTGAGCAAAGCTGCAGCTGCAAGCTTATCAACAACGCCTCACTTTTTTTTTTTTAAACTATATGTAATGTACAAGGCCACTTGCGAGTTTATGCTTTGCCCATTGTTAACCTCGGTTTCCTTACTTCTTTTTGCATTGTTTATGCAAGGCCTACACAGCATGGCAATCCCCATGTTACGTTTTAGCCTTGGGAATAGCTTATTAGAGCTATCAAAGTTCCTAAATATTTGGCTTTCACAGTGGCCCTTAGTGCCCTTTGACTCAGACCAGGCCAGGAAGCTCTAGCTGCTCCTCTCTGGTGCAAACCTTGTAACAGGCATCCATTTCTGACACTTCCAGGAGAGGCTGTCACGCACTCTACTAAGAGATATTTCTTGAGGGCTATCCTGAGACTTTGTGCAGTAACAAGAGACTGCCATGAGCATGGAACATCAGTGCTCAGAGCTTTGCAATTCTTTCCTAGTCAGTTACAGCTGCATTTCAAGTTACTGCTCATCTCGGTTGCCCTCAACGGTCAGGGAGATACACCTCAGCCTATGCCACATATGGCGGTAGAGATTGACTGAGATGCTCTTGCTGTGTGGGTTGCTGGGTTAACTCCCTGGAGCAGAAGCAGAATCCCCACCTTCGGGATTCCCCCCACCTTCGTGGTACAACAGACCCTGAATTTGGGAAGTTTGGATTGGTACCGACTATGTTTTGTTGACTATTTTTAAAATCTGACCTATTCAAGTAGGATGGGGAGTTAGCTGCAGTTCTGGTAACAACAGTTTAGTGACATGATTTGGGGAGGGCTGCATATGTAACTTGGGGGTGTTAAGTTGTAATTTGTTGCCATGGCAACAGGTATGGGGGAAGGGGAGGGACTTTGGGGCAAGTATTGGTTTTAGTTGGGGCTGGCATCTACTGGCAGTTGGTATGTTAAGGATTATATCTCTGTCTTTGTGAGAATTCTAGAAAGAAAATAAAATTCCAAAACAAGCATTGAACAACAGTTTGATCTTCCACCTCCTTTGTGCAACTACTGGGGGGGGGAGGGAGGGAGAGGAGGACCCACACGACTTTCCCAAGACCAATGTATATGAGTGTAATCTAAGACCAGGCATTCGAGAGGGCTAAGAAATAAGCTTTGAAAAAACGTAACTGTTTAGCGGCTCACTGCAGCCCAGGCTGGACTTCTGGCTACAGCAGTGATTTGGTCAGGGTTCCGAGTGGGCCAGCAGTGAAGCAGAATTCAGAATGGTATGCAGAACAAAACAGATCATGCTCCCCTCAAGGAGCCAGTCGAGACAGAGTATTCTAAGAATTCACCACTTGTTCACGTAAGTTAAACATGGGTCACTACCATGGTGAAGAGCTGGATTAGAGCTGCAGTCAAAACAGTTTTTCCTCAGTTTAGAAGCATTTCACTGAGCCAGCAAGACTTACTTAGGAAGAGTGAGCTCCAAGTCTGCTTGTGCACATAAACAGGTCTGCAGGGGGCTCAAATAATAAAATGAGTGCAGGTATTTACTTGGAATTTCACTAGGCTCATTCATACTAGGAAAGATGTTTTCAGGGACTTTAATCTTCCCTTTGGGAGAGACTATTCCCAGCACAGAAGCAGCTGTCACTAGCTAACTTCTCCTGAAAGTTAGGGATCCAGAGAGCACAAGAGAATTTCAGACATTACAGGATTATAGAAGGACACGGTCACATGTAGAAGGTGAGCAGAAAAGCCATTTACCCCATTTGGGCCGTATTTCAGGTCCTCAAGACACAGCTCTTTCCTGCAGTAGCATACATCACAGCACCTGCACCACATATGGGGATAAAACTCCTTATGCCAAATGAAGTGTCTGTAAATTCAATTTTTTAGAATTAACAAAGAACTGCAAACCCTGGTCTTAGCAGGCAAGTGAGAAGGGAACTAATGGTTTCTTCTTGTTTTCAGATGTAATCTTACCTGTCTTCTTTAAGGAGTTTAAGAAGTCATTGTGGTCTGGAAGAAAGAGCATGGAATTAGCAGCCCGGGGGCCCTAAATTCTAATCCTGGCTCTGCCATTAGCCAAGTAGGCTCAGATAAGGTACTTCACCTTTGTTTTAGCTTCTCTAACGGTAAAATGGGGATAACATCTACCCACTGCCTCACAACAGTGAGGCAAAGATTAGCTACTTAATATCATCTACATCCAAAGGCTAACTGGTGGGCTCGGGCTTGTCTACACTACCACGCAGGGTCGATCTAAGATACGCAACTTCAGCTACGTGAATAGCATAGCTGAAGTCGACGTACTTAGATCTACTTACCGCGGTGTCTTCACTGCAGTAAGTCCACAGCTGATGCTCTCCTATCGACTCCGCTTGTGCTCCTCGTTCTGGTGGGGTACCGAGTCAACAGGAGAGCGCTCAGCAGTCAATTTATCGACCCCCGCTGAAGCGATCGCTGGGTAGTGTAGACAAGCCCTTAAACAGTTGTATTTTTTAGAACTCAGTTCACCTTTAGGGGCAGGGAAGATCATTTAATCTCTATGCATTTTGTAGACAGCATTTGCATAAACGCAGACAGAACTGCTACTGTCTTTGGATCCAAACACAAGATCTCTCTCTCTCTCGCTCTCTCTCTAATGAAGCCATCCTCCAACAGATGATATATAGTCAACACGTATCTGGCCCCCATTACTGTAGTATCAGATTGCCTCACAACCCTTACGATATGTCTACACTACAAGCGCTACAGTGGCTCAGCTGCAGCTACACTACCGTAGTGTAGATACTTGCTACAGCGACAGAAAAGTTTTCCCTGTATAGCTAATCCATTTCCTCGAGAGGCGGTAGATAGGTCGATGGAAGAATTATTCCTTCAGCCTGTGTCTACACTAGGGTTTAGGGCAGCTTAACTACATCTTTTGCACTCTCTTGAGTGATGTAGCTAGGTTGACCTAAGTGTTAAATGTAGACTAGGCCTTGATGTATTATTGTCACCACACATCTGTAGGGTAGGGAAATACTATTATCCCATTTGACAGATGGAGAACTCAGACGAGGTTTAAGTGACTTGCCTAAAGACACATGGGAAGTCAGTGGAAGAACAAGGAATTAAACTCAGGTCTCCTGAATCCCAGGCTGCAGCCCTAACCATTGGAGAACCCTTCCTCAATAACAATAGCCCAAATACAATGGAACACGGGGTAAACATGAGAAAGAGAGACGGATACAAGATTTTTATCTTTGGCAGGCAAGCTCAATGCTTCTTCAGACTTGTCTTCACTGGAAGTTTAATCATACTTAAAGAATCAAGTTACATGGTGATGCTGTCCTCAGCTGCTGGTGGCCAAGCTGAGATCACCATTGTGTCAGGTAGTCACACGCAAGCCTCTGGTCCCATGGCTAGCTGACATGGAAACCATGACTCGGCCTGCTCTATACTGGCCAGCATTGTGTCAACTAACCCAATTGTTAAGTCATTTCAAAACACAAATATATCCCCAGCTGTTGCACAACACTTCGATACCATGGTGATAAAGTGCTTTACAAGATAGATACAGATTGACAGAGTTGATTTTTCTGGTAATCCATTGCAGGCAGCATCCACAGCCTGGGGAAAAGGCAGACAGACATTCTCTCCCCACCCCTACCTGACATACCAACGCAAGTGATTTCTTGCTTCGCGTTTGATGTCCCTGAATAGATGCCCTCCAGGTTTCCTTTCTAATAAAACTCACAGTATAAACACATGCAATGAAATCAGCAAGAGTAATACTTCTATTACCTGCCACTGGCATACAATTCTTCCTGCCTGCTCAGATAGGAAACTGGTGACGTATAACAAGAATGAAAGGAGGAGCATGCATGCAAGACAAAAAATGAAGAGGACAAGACTGCTGAACATTTTCTAGAGTTTTCAAGCACACAGCAATTTTATTTGAAAACTACTTTAATAAGGGTGGTTTGTGCCACTCTAGCTGATAATCTGACTCAGAAATAGCAATTAAATATTAACTTGAGACATTTAGGCTGCCAGAAATCACCTGAAAGAAAACAAGATCAGAAGGTACTAAGGAGACTGATTTTTATATATTATATATTTTACTCTAGCTGCATCTAAATCCTCAGCACAAAGCTCCGTCTTTTCAGGGAAGATTAACATATTTAACACTACTAAACTCTATGTAATCTGCAATCATGGAAATAGTAATTCAATCAAGGCTAGCACCGGTTAAATTTTACTCATTGCTAGCCTAATAAGTGTCTTTATACCACAGACAAAAAAAGACAAGGTTCAAACAGAGCTCTTTTTAGCCAGACAAGGAATAAATTGCAGGCTGGTGAGGAATCCACAGCATTTGCAGCCAGTATTGCTAATCTAGTTTGGAAATAAAAATGTACTTCAGCTGAGAACCAGCAACTTGCAGTAAATTCTGAAAGAAGCTGCAAGTGATTTTATGTCATCCAGCCAACACACCACCACGGACTGACCGGCACTGGCAGAAGACTGCAGCAGTGTGTCAGCTTTCCTTCTCCAGCATGGAGAGCTCTCAAGGTATTGATTCAACTAAGCATGAATGGCAGGCAATATAAGTAACTGGGGAGACACCGGAAATGGGGAGACGGTGGAGGTTTATAATCTTAAAAAAAAGAAACAATCAGAAGCACTAGCATCTTAGTGCAGCAGGAGAACCTGCAGCAGATAACAAGGAATAGCATAATCAGGAAGAATCTCCGCAGTCCAAGCAAACATGCCTAGGGAGAAGGCTGCTGTAATATGGCTTAATACAATAGACGTGATTTGCCTCTTTTACTGTTAACTTTGTTTTCTGTGTCTTATTTAAAACGGAAATCTCCACAAACATATCCAGTTTCACAGGGCAAATTATTATCCTTGATCACATTACTCCATCGCCTGTGCAAGCTATTAAAACCTTTAACAAACTCCAATTAAGACAGTAGCACATACATTTATTGAAAAGACTGACTGCCAGCAACACAAAAGGCCTGATCTTAGTCCTGGCATGCATCTCCAGCTAATCACAGAGCCCACTATAACATTTCACTTGCCATTCTGAAGTGACTGAAAGAAAACAATGCAAAAGCAGCATTCTGTTCTCCTCTGAGCAGCAGGAGGATACCTTTAATTATGGCCTTCCAACAAGGCAGACAATGATTTAGCTAAACAGGAAGTGAAAAAGATATTCCAGTTGCAGTGTTTTTAAACAGATGCTTGATTTGTAAATACTGTTATTCTACAAGGGTCCATTTGTTTCTAGATTTCTCTGCACCTTCACTCACCAACCCCGAAAGGACAAGGAGAATGAGCTAAATGGTGGCAAAATCCAGTATTAAAATTCACAGCACTGAGCCACTGCATAATGAAAGATGCATGTGCATTATCTTCATTGCACAGAAGAACATCACTATGGGCACATTTATCTACTTACCATTACATATAGTGCTTGAAGAGTCAAACATAGGCTACTAAAAAAAATAATTCATACACAATTACCTCAAGATGGCGTGGAGCTGTCTAAACCTCACTTTGACAGCATGGAAAAAGTAGTGATTTTTCCACTGTACATGAGGACCTCATTTAATCATGTACGTCAGAAGTGTACGTTAGTTGGTAGCATTCTGCTACACTGTACTCATGATCATCTCCTTTCCCCCCTACCCCCAAAATATGCATGTGGTATTATCAATGGGAATCATGTAAACCTTTCTGGTACAAATATGATTAGCTCAAGCACAAAAATGAACAGGATTGGAAGATTTAGACACTAGGCGGTCTGCCGTATGTTGGATAGAACTGAAATATGTGAGAAATTCATTTGTCAACTAAGAAAGATACCTACCGAGATGTAATAAGCAGTACTAGAAGCTAAAAATCTTCCTTTGAGACCCACACTAAAAGGCTTCTCCCAAACTAAATATCAGCAACACCATAAAATAGGCAGCAGCAGCATCCCAGGGGTGTGCAGCAAGCACTTTTAACTAATTTTTATCAATACTTACTTGGTATGAACAGTGTCTTTACACACAACCCTCTCCTGAAATTCTCATAAAATGGCTGTCCAGGCAGCACCTCACTTTCTGTATTAGTAGGGTGACCAAATAGCAAATGTGAAAAATTGGGACAGGGGGTGGGGGGGTAATAGGAGCCTATATAAGAAAAAGACCCAAAAATCAGGACTGTCCCAATTTTATAGGGACATGTGGTCACCCTATGTATTAGGCTACTTACCCAAAAAGATATACAAGTTGGGCATATGTTCACCCCATGAGCATAATATGGAAAGGAGCTCTCTCCCAACAAAGGAAAGAAGCAGAGAACTGCCCGTGTATCTGACTTGATTTGCTTTAACAGCAGTCCCCCACCACCACCCAGACAGTTTAAAGTAGACTGAAGCGACACCAAAATGTAAGTCATTGCAGAGAAGGTAAAAGGATTAGCATCCCTTTCCAGGCAGATGTCAAACCGCATTAGTGCTGGCTCTGCCAGCAGATACAAACTCCACCCCACCCAGGGACAGAAGAGACTAAATGTTTTTGCTCCCCTTTAATCAAAGTGTCTCATTATAGTACATCTTACAAATGCACACAATATATTTCAATAAAGCAATCCACTCCCAAGGAAGTGAAATCAGGTTTTTGCTCTGCACTGGTGAGATAGCGAGGGCCTTTTGCTGAGAAGGAAGCAAGCATTCAGATTTCTTCCATCAAAGAGGGGGAGGGAATTCTCATTTGCTAGATTAAATATTTAAGGTGTTAGAAATGCTTCGCTAGAATGTAATTCACAGTTTCCCAAAAAAAAATCCACCATTTAACAGAATTACCAGTCTCTGTTTCCACCCTCCCCAGGAAACCAACCAAACCCAGGTCATATGAAATCAACAGCTGCTTCTATCACAACTGCACTATTTGATATCTCTTCCTCCCATCACCAAATAGATAGTAATTAAAATACATTCAGAGGAGTACTGGCCATTCTCATTTCCCCCTCTTGACCCCACTGGAGCAAACACCAGTTGATTTTTTTTTTTGGAGGGGGGGAAGAGAAGAGAGAGGCTGAATTTAAAACATTAAAGGTAAAGATCACAGTCAAGCATCATTCAGCTGCATCCTGAGAAAGCAACCCCATTTCAACGGGGGGGAATGAATCAATGCACAGAGAGGTGGGGACAGAGGGCGGCTTCCCGCAGCAGTTTCCCAACCCGTCGTTCTCCGAACACGATGACAATTGCCCCAGGAGGAGGGACCCTCCCCCACCGGGCTGGGCCGGGCCCGGCTCTGGGCCCCACCGGGCAGAGCGAGCCCAGCCCCACAGCGGGATCGCCGGGCGGGCTCCATCAGCCGGGGGGCGCGGGGCTGCTCCCCCGCCACGGCTCCAGGGCAGGGGGGGCCCAGCTCCCCGGGGGCGAGGACAGAGCCCGATGGACCCTGGGGGGCGGCCGCCCCGCCGCCGAGGGAGAGGCCGGGGCCCGTGGGAGGCTCAGCGGGGAGGTCACGGGGGGTCTCTGCTCCGGCCGGGGCCGCCGGGCGGGGCCGGGTCACTCACCGCTCTGCTCGCCCAGGAAAACCAGCTTGAATTTCCGCAGCGGGTTGCCGAAGTCGCCGCCCGTCGACATGATGGAGCCGCCGCCGCCGCCCCGCGCTCGCTCCGCTCCGCTCGGCTCGGCTCCCCGCGGCGGGACCCGCGATCGCGCGCTCGGCGGCCGGGAGGCTGGAGCCAGGCAGGGGCCCCGGGGCTGCTGGCAGCGGCGGACAGTCCCCGCCGCCCCTCCGCCCGCACTCCGGTTACCAAGGGGGAGAGCGCGGCGCAACCGCTCGCAACGCCCAGCGCAACCGAGCCTGCTGCTCTCGAGCCGGGACTCGGCGCGCGCCGCGCCCGCCCCGCCCCCACACGGGCGCGCGCCCGCACGCCCGCGCCGCCCAATCAGGGGGCAGGGCGCGGCGCGCGGCGGGGGCCATGCGGAGTGTGGCAGCGCGAGCAGAGGGCGGGGCCGGAGGGAAGAGGGGCGGGGCGGAGAGGCCTGGCGCCGCCGCAGGCCGGGTGGAGCGCTGTAGGATCTGGGGGTGGCGAGCTCCCTCCCGCCCTTCGACCAGGCGTTAACCCTGAAACCTAACGAGGGCAGACCCCAATCAAGGCTGTTAACTAATTCACTGCTGACCAACTCAGCTGCTGCTGCCAGCTGCAGTGGTGGTTCCTGGGTGGGGATGTGGGAGCCGTGCAGCTGGCTGCTGTCAAGGTTTGCTGGGTTGGGAAGCTCTGCCACCGAAAATCTTTTGAGTCATCTGGTGCTATGCCCTTGAGAAGGAAGAGCTGTATCCTCCCCATCGCTAATAAGAAGAGCCCCTCAGCAGTAGAGAGAGGCACATTTTTCCGACAAATAGGTTGTTTGTTAATAGTGAATTTAGAGCCATAGAGTTTAAGGCCAGAAAGGCCCAGCAGATCATCTAGTCTGACCTCCTACATATCACAGGCCAACAGCCAGCACCTGCACACTAAACCTATCAACCGAAATGAGACCAAAGTATTACAGCCCACAGGAGACTAGATTGTCATGTGTTAACAGGGAGAGACTAGGAAAGATGGAGCTGCACCTGAACCTGAAGCTCCCACAGTAAATTTGACATGAATTTGCCAGATCGTTTCAACTTGTAATTTTTAAACACCGTTTACAACACAGCCAGACAAAGACGTTCAGCTGTTACCAACCTTGTAACTTTTAGCCCATGGGGCATGGGAAACACAAGTTTAATTCCCCTCGCTGCCTGATATGAAGAAGAGATTTGAATTTGGGTCTCTCATATTGCAGGAAAGTGTCCTAGGCCCTGGGCTATGGAATATTCTGGGGTGGGTTTTCCTTAGGGTATGGGTACACTGAAAATGTTGCCGTGCTGGACCATGTCAACATAAACACTCCCTACAGCCACAGGAGGGGTTCTCTCATGGCCGTATTAATCCACCTCAGTAGCTAGGTCAATGGAAAAATTCTTCTGTCAACCTAGCGCTGTCTACACCAGGGGTTAGGTCAGCATCTCTCAGGAATGTGGATTTTTCACACCCCTGAGAGACATCGCTATCCCCAGGGCCAGCTCCAGGCACCAGCTGAGCAAGTAGGTGCTTGGGGCGGCCAAAGGGAAGGGGGGGCATGTTGGGCTCTTCAGCGGAAATTCAGCGGTGGGTCCCTGTCCCTCTCGGAGGGAAGGACCTGCCGCCGAATTGCTGCCGAAGAAGAAAGCAGCTCTCCCCCCCACCAGCAACTCCTGCCACCCCAGCCCTGGGCTCTTCCCCTGCCCCACACCCCCTGTTGCCCCAGCTCTGGCCCCCACCTGCACCCTCCTGCCACCCCAGAATAGGCCATAGCCCCCCCCCCCCCCCCCCCCGCACCTCCTGCCGCCCCAGCCCTGGGCTCTCCCCCAAAGAAGGAATTGGGGGGACTAAATGGATGGTGCATCTCTCTATCTGAAGCCTACCAAGGGAGGTACGTGGATCCCACTAGAATTTAAAATTAAAAGTAAGGGAGGGGAGGCTCTGGACCTGGGCAGCTTTAGATACCGTACCAGGCACTTAGGAGGATTTCCACTTCTGAGCCATGGAAGCAGAAATTGACTTTTCCTTTCCAGATATAGCTAATATTCAGAAAGGGAATCTAGCACCTGCTTTCCAGATTTGAACACCCTCAAAATTCAGGGGTGCTCAAGCTCAATTTGGGCAGCTGTTACTTCATTTCCCCCACATCAAATATACTGATCCACTGTAACTTGCTGTAGAAAAAGTAGAATAAATTGAGCAAGAAATGCTTCCCAGTGGTTATTAGGACTGGAATTGCTATTTTCAACAGCCATTGCTTTTTTTTTTTTTAAGTTTTAGTTTTATTTGCTTAAAAGGAAGACCGTGATAGTGCATTCCCCAGTGAAACAAAGAATGGAACAAAAGAATAATAAAGGCACCTCAACTTTTCCTCATTTATGTAGGACAGTCTTATAATGTGCATAGGGTTACTATATTTAACAAATAAAAAAAGAGGTCCCTCCACGGGGCCCTGGTCCCGCCCATTTCCCACCCCCAGCCCCGCCCCAACCCCGCCCTAACCCCGCCCCCTCCTCCCTCCCACTCCCAGCCACGCGAAAAGGGCTGCCTGAGCGCTACCGGCTTCACAGTTTGCCAGGCAGCCCCCAGACCCTGCGCCCCCGGCCGGCACTTCCCCAGCGCAGCTGGATCCCGGAAGGGGAAGAGCCCAGCCAGGGGCGCAGGGTCTGGAGGCTGCTCGGCAAACCGTGAAGCTGGTAGCGCTTGGGCTTCGGGCAGCCCCTATGCCTCGGGACCCTGCGCCCCCGGCCAGGCACTTCCCCTCCCGGGCTCCGGCGGCGCAGGGTCCAGAGGTATGGGGGCTGCCCAAAGCCCATAGCGCTCGGCTCTTAAACAGAGCCGAAGAGTCAGGGGAGGAGCAGAGCCGCC
>NC_048298.1:335587470-335643384 GCF_013100865.1 Trachemys scripta elegans
CCGAGTGCTATGGGCTTCAGGCAGCCCCCTTGCCTCCGGACCCCAGCGCCGGCCGGGCACTTCCCCTCCCGGGCTCCGGCGGCGCAGGGTCCGGAGGCATGGGGGCTGCCCGAAGCCGGTAGCGCTCGGGCAGCTCGGCTCTTAAACAGAGCCGAAGAGTCAGGGGAGGAGCAGAGCCGCCGCGGGAGGGGAAGTGCCCGGCCGGCATTTTCCCGGACATGTTCGGCTTTTTGGCAATTCCCCCCGGATGGGGGTTTGATTGCCAAAAAGCCGGACATGTCCGGGAAAAACCGGACGTATGGTAACCCTAAATGTGCATCCAGATATCCTCCAATCACACAAGCTGAAAATTGTTCCACTTTACTGCAATTCTGTAACCATATGGGAACCAATCCTGTCTGTGTTCTTTGCACCTCCAAAATTCCTGCTGAATGACCCGCCCTGGGAGTGAGTTACCAGTGACCCAGGGCTGGGGCAGCAGGAGGGTGCAGTTGAGAGGGGGAGAGCCCAGGGCTGGGGTAGGGGGCAGCCAAAACATTTTTTGCTTGGGGCAGCAAAAAACATAGAGCCGGCCCTGATGACTAGGGCCCTACCAATTTCATGGCTGTGAAAAACGCGCCATGGACCGTGAAATAAGCCCTTCTCCATGAAATCTGATGTCCCCTTGTTCCTAGGAGCACCCCAGCAAAGGGGGCTGCTAGCTTTCCAACTCCAAAATGATTTCTCACTAACCAGCAGCAATCTGGGGTTGCAAAGTTCCAGAGTGCGAGTGTCATTTGCTTCTGTCAATGCAGCTCTCATTCTGGTGTCCCTGTCATGAAGTGTTGGGGTAAGCAAGCGTGGCACACAGATCCAGGAATGTGGCTTTTCACATCCGAAAGTTCTGTAGCCACGCTTGTTGTCCCACACCTGCATTACGATGTGATCCCACCTGTCAGTGCTTGTTTCTCGGGCCCAGATGTGACACTCCTCCACCATCTGCAGCTGCTCGAGGAATGTCATGAACAACCTGGAATTGTTTTTTGTTGTGTCCCTCAGCAAGCTGTCCTCCGAGAAATCATCATGACCCCCCATTACTGCAAAACTTGCTGTGGATCTGCAAATACAGGAGAATTATGCATCCTGGATTTGCAACATTCATCACAATAGCACAGAGCTCTGCAGGCTCCATGCTTCTGTCAGGGATGGCGGATACTGAAAAGTGCCACACAGGTTTGTGGGATTTTTAAAAAGAGGTGTGCAAATTATGGGATACGGATGGCATTATGGGATGGAGAAAGGTGCATGCTGGGAACTTGACCCTTAGATCCCTGGGAGAGCCATTTCTATCCCACAACACATTGCAAAAATTTCCCAAAAGGCCTGGCACCAGATGGTAGCATATTGCACACTGGGATACCTACCCATGGCACACCGCAATTTGCATCAGCACAAGCACTCCTGGTGACTACATGTAACACCAATGCAAGCAGTCAAGTCTGCGTGTGCCTGGTCAATACACAAACTTTGGCAGCTGTACGGCAATGTAATTTGCATCAACCAAAGTTTGTAGTGCAGTCATGGCCTCAGTGAGTCAGTGAGAGCCTGGTGGATTAGGAGCCAGGAGTTCCTGGCACCCGCTCCAGGGCTTCAAACACACTTTTTTTCCTCTGACAATGACTGTGTCAAATGATCCCCCTCCTCCTTTATGCTAAAAGGGAACCCCAGCCCTTCAAGTTTCCTCTTTCTCTTGCACCCAAAAAGCTGCAGCAGCAATTTCGCACTCCTACCTGCCTACTCGTTGTCTCTCATCCCGCTGATGACGAAAGCACTGGCACCGTGTCCCAATGAGCCATTTAAAAAACTGAGTCATGAATGATTTAAATCTCTCACATTGTCACAGCTTGGCAGCCCCCCACACCCCCCGCACGGGAAACCTAAAGGAAAAGGTACAGCCTATCAAAACTCCTGCTATTAAAAAAAAATTCCCCATGGCATCTAAACTGAGCAGCGGGTATATTTTTTTTCTCCTGAAAGGTGTTCATTTGTATTGTACTCTCAGAAATAGCCATCGAGGTGGATCTGGACTTTGGAACTATAATTACTTTGGACTAGCTCCAGATTCTTATAAAACAATCTGTCACTGCTGCTTTGGCTTCTACAGGCTTTTAGACAGCTGCTGCTGCTCCCGGTAAAGATAAGGCATTTGCAGCGCTCTCTTCTCATACAGCTTTTTCCTCTGCCATCCTCCCCTCCCCAAGCTCTAGCTCCAGACCTGCAAAATCTCACCCATTTTGGCTTCAGTGCAATCTGTTTTAACAAGACATTTAAAATCTTGTCCTTCCCCGTCTTTCTTTGAACCCTGGAGGGAATTAGAATTTTCCAGACTGCCAGCCAAACCAATCCTTTGAAGGATGCCCAGCGTATAGTCCAGAGGACAAGCTGTACTTGGTACAGATCAGCAAGGGTATGCACAATTGTGGCTTTCAGTGACCTTTGTGTTCCCTTGAGCCAGAGGGAAATCCAGCCACAGAGTTGGTCCCTGCCTAAATTAGAGCAAGGGGCCATTCCAGCAGCCAGAGAATAGAGACCACTGGGCCATGTTCTCTTTTCCCTGGCCACATCCCTATGCTAGATGCTGAAAAGGTCACCAAGCCATACAAGGATGTCCCCATGCACGGGGAATTCTCCAGGGACCATGAAAAACAGCTCTATGGCTGTTTCGTGCAGGTGGGTGATGCAAAGGAGGGCCAAAAATCAGGATTCATTTTTTGCCCCCTTTGCAAAGGTTTATATCTTCTTTATTAATGAATGATTGCAACCCTTGGTCAGCCAGAGTCTGTCAAACAAGTGGCTTTCTTTGAAGCGGTGATCTACCATGATGGTTTTATTTAGCCTGAGAAAATGTACCACTTTCATTACTATTCCTTATTTACTGAGCACCAGCAGTGCCCAAACGTGGCAGAAAATGATCAACAGAGGCTGGAAATAACAAACCTGCCCTCAGAAACACAGGCAAAAGTCCCAGCAAAATCAATGGCATTCACAGTATGGCCTAGTGGATAGAGCACTGGATGGGGACTCAAAATACCTTTGTTCTATTCTTGGCTCTGTCACTGGCCAGCTGGGTGACCTTGGGCAAACCACTGCTCCTCTCTGTGCCTCAGTTTCCCCATCTGTAAAATGGGAAAATGAGCACTACTAATGAAAAGCACTCAATAAAAACTAGGGATTATTGCTATTGCTTATTAATTATTATGATTATTATTATATCCACACATCTTTGGGCAGAATTGGGTCCTTGCCATCTAGATTAGATACAAGAGCAAATTCAGTCACACTCAGCCTGTAGTCAGTAAGTGCAAATCCCCCAAATCTCCTACAGAAATTGAGCAGTAACATAAATTGATGTAAGTTACACATCAGGCGTAAATTGCCAACAGGTGTAGGTGGGCGTAAGTGGCTACAGGGTGTGACTTCCGGAATTCAGGGAGTGTGCAAAATGAGTGTGATTTACATGCTGAGAGGGAGGAAAATGGGATGTTGGCAGAAAATAACTGGCAGGAAGGTGTAATATAAAGCAGTCCCCCTATTTTAACTTACTTCTGCATCTCCTGCAAATCCCCAGGTAGCAAACAGAGGCCTGGCAGAAGCAGACGCAATTTCCATTAACTTCAGTGGGAGCTGCATTCCCTTATGTTAGGGCTGTATTTTCACAGAATGCCAATAAAGGGGTATAATTTATGCTTGTATTGCACACCAAGTAAATGCCAGACTGGCGCACGTAAGGGGTGGCTTGCCCCTTAAGGGCCAGGGCTAGCCAGCTCTGATTAGAATATAAGAATGACCATACTGGGTCAGACCAAAGGTCCATCTAGCCCAGCATCCTGTCTTCCGACAGTGGCCAATGCCAGGTGCCCCAGAGGGAACGAACAGAACGGTAATCATCAAGTGATCCACCCCCTGTCACCCATTCCCAGCTTCTGGCAAACAGAGCCTAAGGATATCATCCCTGCCCATCCTGGCTAATAGCCATTGATGGACCTATCCTCCATGAATTTATCTAGTTCTTTTCTGAACCATGTTATAGTCTTGGTCTTCACAACATCCTCTGGCAAGGAGTTCCACAGGTTCACTCTGCATTGTGTGAAGAAATACTTCCTTTTGTTTGTTTTAAACCTGCTGCCTATTAATTTCATTTGGTGACCACTAGTTCGTGTGTAATGAGTAGGAGTAAATAACACTTCCTTATTTACTTTCTCCACACCAGTCATGATTTTATAGACCTCTATCATATCTCCCCTTAGTCGTCTCTTTTCCAAGCCCAAAAGTCCCAATTTTATTAATCCTCCTCATACAGAAGCGGTTCCATGCCCCTGATCATTTTTGTTGCCCTTTTCTGAACCTTTTCCAATTCCCATGTATCTTTTTTGAGATGGGGCGACCACATCTGCACGCAGTATTCAAGATGTGGGCTTACCATGGATTTATATAGAGGCAATATGATATTTTCTGTCTTATTATCTATCCCTTTCTTAATGATGCCCAACATTCTGTTTGCTTTTTTGACTGCCGCTGCACATTGAGTGGATGTTTTCAGAGAACTCTCCACAATGACTCTAAGATCTCTTTCTTTTGCGGTAACAGCTAATTTAGACCCCATCATTTTATATGTATAGTTTGAGATTGACTGAGAAAAGGGGTTGGGCCTGGCAGCTGGAACCAGATGGCTGAGCTTGACCCAGGTAAAGCTGGCGAGACATTGAATGGGGACCTAGCTCTGGGAAGAAGGGGAGAGAGTGACCGAACCGGGGTTTGGAGGGCCAGTGTATAAGGACTCATTAAATAGCACCGAGGAATGTTGTAATGACCTGTGGACTGTGAGTTATTAAGGGGCCTTGATGGGGGGGACATTGATAGCAGGGCACCACAGATTGATGTGATTTCTGCCACATGGGGGCGCTCAGGAGGCATGGGGTCCCCACTACAGCACAAGTTACGTGACTTTGAACTCACATTTCCTGACCAATTGACATGCCTGTTTATATAATGGCAGTATTAGAACCTGAGGGCTGGATTTGCTTTTCCTAGTGCTGGAGGATACAGATTGTGCCAAAAGGTAGCTTTTCACCACAACTGTGGGGGCAGCTTTAAGTTCCACCGGGGGCTCCATAGGATTCTCGCTAGCAGAAGCTGCTGCGGGACTGCCCTGAATCAGCACGTCCCCTGCCTCTGTTTCGTCATGCCTCCTTGCAAGCCAACATCACCTGCCTTTTGGGTGCAGCTAGCCAGCTGCAGGCCTCCCAGTGGAGGAGAGGCTAGAGCCTCTCTGCACCACTGCAGCCTCCAACTGCGATGAAGGGCCATGCCAGCGGAGTGACTCTGGCACCTTTGAACATTCCTGCAGCAGTGGGGATGGCACAACACTTCCTGGAGAGCTCAGGGAGGCCTGATCTCAGTGTCACTAAAGATGGATGATGCCGAACCCCTGCTTCTCTACGGAGGCCCACAGCGTCTGGCTGCAATGGCTCAGCGCTTCCCCTGAACCTATTTACCTCAATTGCCATTTACAAAATACAATGCTATTCAACAGCAGTGGAAAGAAACTCTTTTACCATAGAAACAAAGTCCAAAGAAGCTGTTCCAGTGCTTCACGCCTCTCAGTGCAGCGAGATGGGCCCAGGACATCATTCATCTTTCTGAGCAGAGTTCGTTTGTTCTTGTACTTCTGCCGATCAGCATCATATCTTAACCCCACCCCTGGAAAATCAATAGTAATAGCAGAGTCCCTGGTAGACTTCCTGGAATCGCTGGCACTTCTCCCTTGTGGGGGCCAAAACTCTGCTTGGGGTGGGGTGATCGGTTAATTTTTTTAGATGTTATGAATTTCCTGTTTTGGTTGGTTGGGGGTGGTGGGGTGGCAGTGATCAGTGTTCTGTAATTCTGATGGTGGAAAGGCTTTTTCAAAGAGGAAGATTTTGCAGCATTTCCTGAAGACTGACAGACTCTAGATTTTCCTGGCTGTCTCTGGAAGTTTGTTCCATAGCTGGATCCCCTAGACCCAGAATGCTTTGTCTCCAGCTCTCACGTGCTTTGTCCTGGGCTTTGCTATCTGTGTTGTCCCAGAGAAGCACAGCTGGCACAGTGGTTCATAGACTGAAATGCAGCTGGGACTTGATCCATAAACTCCTTTAGAAATTAGGACCAAGCCTTAAACTGGCATCAGAAGCTTTCTTTGGGTCACTTTTATCATCTTTATTTCCCAGCTCAACCTTTCTTCCCTGATTAGGCCGTTTCTCTGCTCTTCCTGAGGGACTTGTTGCTCTCACTACACCATCTTCTGTCTTCCTTTTGCTCACTCCCTTCTGCCTGATTGCTATCATTCCCAGTCACCAGCGGCCTAATTCCAACTCCCTGCTCTCAGGTGTAATCCCAGTCAGCCCCATTCCAGCCCTTGCTTCCATCCTATGCCCTGCACCCTTGTGTACATTCAAATTAGCTGATATGTTCTTGTTAACATTATCTAGATTTGAAATCTCTACGGGCTCCTGGAAGGACATTTTCAATGGAGGGCCCTCTAACTGTGTCCTCTGAAGCCAACACTGTGGAACTTGTCCACCAGTTTAAGGTACCTCCAGTTTTGGAGGCCCAATCTGAGACAGCTTAAGCTTGATTTTTCAAGGGTGCCAAGCAACTGTACCTCCTACTGGCGTCAGCTAGAAAAGTGAGCCCTCAGCATCTCTGCTAATCAGGAGTTTTGAGCTGGCCATCGGGAACTCGTGGCACCCAAAATCTGAGAGCACTTTTAGGCACTACAGCTTTTATGTCGGAGGTGTACCCATTTTTGTACATTTATTTTTGAGCATATCTATCTAAGGGCTTGTCCACACCGACAGTGCCGCGTAGTTATACTTGTGCAGCTGCAGCATTATAGTGAAGACGCTACTACGCCAATGGGAGATGTCAATGGGAGAGGCTCTCCTGTTGCCGTAGCGTTGTCTATGTAACACCGACAGACCACAGTCGTTGGCAAGCAGAATCGAACCTGGGATCTCTGGAGCTACATGCATGAGCTAAAAGCCACGTGGCTCTTAGCTAAGGCTGTAGCAGCCTCATTAATCTCTAAGTGGTCTCGGTGCCACTAGAGGGGACAGAACACCACACCCAGGAGGTGAGTGGGTTACATCTACACCAGGGGTAGGTCAGTATAACTATGTTGCTCACGCCCCTGCGAGACGTAACTCTACTGATGTACCTTTGTAGTGTAGACCTGGCCTTAATCTAGTTGACATGGCTCAACAAATATTGCAATCAGTGTGTGGAGTGTCTTTTTTTTTTTTGTATTATTTTTAAAGAACTCTGTTCATGCCCCCAGAGAAGACTCTTTGATGGGAGCACTTAAATAATAAATACACCAAACAGACTGGCATTCCTAACTCCCAGATGCCACCATGATTCCCAACTGTCATTCTGAGCCACCACTCCCAATCCAGGGGCCAACTCACACTCCCAGCCATCCCCTCCCAATTCTCTTATCCACTGGCCGCTTCTCAACTACCCACCCCCAAAGGTCATCTCCTCTTCAGCTGCCTGCTCACTGCCACTGCTCTCAGCTGCCCCAGAACCATATGAGCCCAGCATCCCATCCTTTCTCCTGTTAAAGGGACATCATCCAAAACCACTTCACTTGCTCTTTGACTAGCAACATAGAGAAAAACCCTCTCTCTTCCTGTGCCCACGACTAGACCCACTGAGTTCGTAAATCACACAGGTTGTCTGTGTGGTCAGGTGTCTGACTCGTGGGTAGACACGTTTTTCCCCCCTTCATGTGGGTCAGCACCAATTGTGAATCTCCTTTGAGCTTCATGATTCCGTTTCCTCTCTTTCCTGTCACATGCTTGATGAGCGAGAAAGGTACAATGAACCTTTCCGCTCTGAGCATTTTCTCAGTCAGATCTCACCACTACCAAAGCCCATCATTTAAGAGCAGTATTAGAAGGTGTTCTGAAGACTGTAGATCCTATTTTTGATTATTGGAATCGTATGCCTCTGACATGACTAACTACCTCTCTGAGGGGCTCTTTCAGGCCTTGAGCTGCTAGTGAACTGAGGGGGAAATGGAACTTTATTAAAGTGATTAATCTTAGATAAGTTTTAATAGGACAGGAGCCAGCGTTCTCATTTTCCTTTGTACTTGGCACTGGTGGAGTGCCTCCATCTCTCCCTGCTTGTGCAGTATCTTAATGCCATTTGTCTTGTGTACTTTATTCCTCTGATGGGGGCTGGGGAATCCGGGCAGCTAAAAGTCTGTTTTCAATGGATTTAACGTCATTTTAAGTGAACAGATTTTCTTTATTTTTAATTTGCTTATTTGTCGATATTGACCCTGATTCTTCACTCATTGGATCCCATGGACTTCAGAGCGAGTTTTGTGGCTTGTATTGGGAGAACTGGGGCCAGCGGGTTTTTATTATTAATAACGATTGATCGATTGTTGTGTCCCAGGGTCTTGATGAGGATCAGCATGCCATTGTGCTGGCTACTGTACAAATAAATAGGAAGATCTATTGCCTGCCCCAAAAAGCTTTCAACATACACCTCTACCCCGATATAACGCAACCCGATATAACACGAATTTGGATATAGCGCGGTAAAGCAGCGCTCCGGGGGGGCAGGGCTGTGCACTCCGGCGGATCAAAGCAAGTTCAATATAACGCGGCTTCACCTATAACGCGGTAAGGTTTTTTGGCTCCCAAGGACAGCGTTATATCGGGGTAGAGGGTATATGGGCCTGATCCAAACCCCTTTGAAGTCAATGGGAGTCTTTCCATTGACTTCAATAGACTTTTTTGTCTCCTTAGCACCTAATCCAATGACATTCGAAGGGTGGGAGAGAACAATGCCGGCAAAGCTTTACTGTTTTATACACATACATTTGTGTGTTCACTGGCTTTTATTCTGGTTTGTAATGAGACGAATCAATAAGGAAATTATAGACCAGGGGTAGGCAACCTATGGCACGTGTGCCGAAGGCGTCACGCGAGCTGATTTTCAGTGGCACTCATACTGCCCGGGTCCAGGCCACCGGTCCGAAGGGCTCAGCATTTTAATTTAATTTTAAATGAAGCTTCTTAAACATTTAAAAAACCTTATTTACTTTAAATACAACAATACATCTCTACTCCGATATAACGCGACCTGATATAACACTAATTCGGATATAACGGGGGGGAGAGGGGGGCTGCGCACTCCGGCGGATCAAAGCAAGTTCGATATAACACAGTTTCACCTATAATGTGGTAAGATTTTTTGGCTCCCGAGGACAGCGTTGTATCAGGGTAGAGGTGTAGTTTAGTTATATATTATAGACTTATAGAAAGAGACCTTCTAAAAATGTTAAAATGTATTCCTAGCACTCAAAACCTTAAATTAGAGTGAATAAATGAAGATTCGGCACACCACTTCTGAAAGGTTGCCGACCCCTGTTATAGACTTTCCCCAACTGCATCTCAGCCCAACCATCATATGACGGCTGGTTTTTTATGGCATCCTGGTAGAGGTGGCTCTCAAAAGAACTGGCAGGGTAGCAGCCTTATGGATCAGTTCAGGCAGCGCCGGCCTTATGGGTGGGCAAAGTGGGTGACTGTCCAGGATGGTGTGCTCATGGGGATGATGTGATCAAGGGGCAAGGAGCAGGGCAAGCCCGGAGTGCAAGGCCATGGAAGGGAGCTTGGGGCAATGGGGGGGAAGGCAGCGGGGCTCAGGGGTGATGGGGAGGCAGCAGGGGCCAGAGGGGGGCTGGCAGGGGCGTGGGGAGATGAGGGGGGTTGTGAGAGGCAGTAGATCCAGGGGCAATGGGATGGGGTGGGCGGGGAGTCCAGGGAGGCAGCAAGGCACCAAAATACAAGTTCACCCAGGGTGCCACTTTCCCTAAGGCCGGCCCTGAGTTCAGGGAAGGTGAGGGATGGCACAGAATAAGTGCAATGACATTTGTGTAAAGAGCAGACAAGTAAGTGGCTGAGGCTGGCGTTGTGGTGGAGCAATATGACTTTCTGTGGCAAGTAACAACTTCTGCATGGCATAGCCAGTGGCTGTCTCCATAGCTGTGCAACAGGGAGTCTGGGAAAGGCAGGAAACGATTCTGTTTTTGAGTGCATGGGAGGGGGGTTGTAACTGAGAAGGAAGATGGCTATACAGGAACTTTGCTGCTTTTCTGTGCATATTCTTATTATTTGTATTGCCAATCACAGGCCAGAACTCTACTGGGCTAGGCACTGCGTGTACACACACAACCAAAAGACTTACAACTTGAGAAGATACTATGGTGATCTGGCCACTAACTGGGGGTACATCCAGACTACCCGCCGAATCAGCGAGTAGTAATCGATCTATCGGGAATCGATATATTGCGTCTCATCTAGACGCGATATATTGATCCCCGAACACGCTCCCGTCGACTCCGGAACTCCACCAGGGCAAGCAGTGGTAGCGGAGCCGACGGGGGAGCCGCAGCCGTTGATCCTGCGCCGTGAGGACCCGAGGTAAGTCGAAATAAGATATATCGACTTCAGCTACGCTATTCCCATAGCTGAAGTTGCATATCTTACATCGAACCCCCCCCTCCCCAGTGTAGACCAGCCCTGGAACTCTTTAATCCAGTGGCGGAAGGAATAACAAAAACCCATGACTAGAAACTGAAGCCAGACAAATTCAACTGAGAAGCAAGGCACAATTTTGTTACAGTGCAGATGATTAACTGCTGGAAAAAAACTGTCAAGGGAAGAGGTGGATTCTCCATCTCTTGAAGTCCCAAATCAAGACTGAATGCCTTTCTGGAAGATACGCTTTAGCTGCAAGTTATTGGTCTCAGTACAAGAGTAACTGTCTGGCTTCCTCTGTATCACAGGCCATAGAATGTCAGACTGGACGATCTCATGACCCCTTTCGGCCTTAATATGTACAGTATGTGCCATAGAAAAAGCTAAGATCTGTAGATGGAACATACTTTAACAGAGACATTATGAGACTGAACATCATTTAGAGAGTGGGGGTAAAGAATCATTCTAATACACTTGACAATGATTGCACTAGTACTGCCCAAATCTGGATTGATTTTAATGCCTCATTTCTACTTCCTACATTCTGGGTGTTGGAATCAGCCAGAATGCCAGGTAATGCCTTATCTGACAATGGCATGATATATAAATTCCCATCAACAAAGAGATCTTGGAGTCATTGTGGATAATTCTCTGAAAACATCCAATGTGCAGCGGCAGTCAAAAAAGCGAACAGAATGTTGGGAATCATTCGGAAAGGGATAGATAAGACAGAAAATATCATATTGCCTCTAAATAAATCCATGGTACTCACACATCTTGAACATTGCACGCAGATATGGTCGCCCCATCTCAAAAAAGACACATGGGAATTGGAAAAGGTTCAGAAAAGGGCAACAAAAATGATTAGGGGTATGGAACAGCTTCCATATGAGAAGAAATTAAAAAGACTGGGTCGTTTCAGCTTGGAAAAGAGACGACTAAGGGGGGGATATGATATAGGACTATAAAACCATGACTGGTGTGGAGAAAGTAAATAAGGAAGTGTTATTTACTCCTTCTCATAACAGAAGAAATAGGGGGTCACCAAATGAGATTAATAGGCAGCAGGTTTAAAACAAACAAAAAGAAGTATTTTTTTCACACAACGCACAGTCAACCTGTGGAACTCCTTGCCAGAGGATGTTGTGAAGGCCAAGACTATAACAGAGTTCAAAAAAGAACTAGATTAATTAATGGAGGATAGGTCCATCAATGGCTTTTAGCCAGGATGGGCTGGGATGGTGATCCTAGCCTCAGTTTTGCCAGAAGCTGAAAATGGGCAACAGGGTATGGATCACTTGATGATTACTTGTTCTATTCATTCCCTCTGAAGCACCTGGCATTGACCACTCTCAGAAGACAGGATACTGGGCTAGATGGACCTTTGGTCTGACCCAGTAAGGCTGTTCTTATGTTCTTAACTACAGCAATCTGTTCTCAAGCATGACTTTTATTTCCATGCTTCAAAGTTTTTAAGCCCTCCTGTCTGGGAATGTTAGTGGTGGCTCAGACATGCCTGGAACGAACAACATTCATTGCTTGAACTGTTTTAGAGGTCTCTAACAAGCTGTTGTTTGTCTTAGGGGTCCTGCTTGGGGACAATGTAGCTAGATTGAAGAACAGTGCAATGTCAAATTAGAATCAGTAGCAGTCCCTGTTAGTCAGGAGGAACAAAATAAATGAAGCATAAGTGTAGGGCTGTGGTTCTGTGCTCCAGAAAATGCAGGCCAGGAGGAGGGGCGGATAAGGGTGGCTTAAAGCTATTTTTTGCATCCTTCCTCTTAGGGGTTGCTATGGGAGCCAATGGGCCTTTGGTGTAAAGTAGAGCAGCCCAGAGCTGCTCTCTGTTATAGCTTCCCCCTCAGGTCAATGGGGCAAGCAGGGCCGCCCAGAGGATTCAGGGGGCCTGGGGCAAAGCAATTTTGGGGGCCCCTTCCATAAAAAAAAGTTGCAATACCATAGAATACTATATTCTCGTGGGGGCCCCTGTGGGGCCCGGGGCCTGGGGCAAATTGCCCCACTTGCCTCCCCCCCGGGCGGCCCTGGTGGCAAGACCAACGCTAAGAGAAAGGGAGCTGGATTCTAGTTTTTCCTATGCATTATCAGCAATGTTGTTTATTCAGGCCACTAATTTCAAAAGGGGCCACTGTATGGGGTGCCTGACATGAGACGACTTGGAGTTGATTTTTTCAGAGGTGCTGAAAATCAGGCCTGGAGTGTTTCAAGCTGGGCATTCAAAAAGTGAGACCTCAGCAATGAATGGCCACTCTTGAATATTTTGGCCTGTGCTCCAGTCAGCTACAACCTCTTACATGGTTCATCCATTAGAGAAAGACAAAGATTCCCCCATGCACTAATGTGGTTTACAGTTGCAAACCCACCAACACCAAGGGGGGTGAGTAAGAAGGTGACATCTTTACTGTCCTTTTTCAGACTAGAACTTCACTTTAAGGGTTGACTGGGAACATGAAATGCAGGCTGCAGCATCTCCCACTAAAACACTACATGTTCAGGTTGTTGGGTCATATAAATGCTCTCTTTGGTTGCTTTTTACTTAAGACACTGTCAGAAATTGACATTCACAGGAGCAGGATTGTATCCAAAGAGCTCACAAGTACAAATCTAGTTGTTGGAGGTATATTATAATACTGTCAGAAGGATTATACTTGAAAGAAGAGTTTGGTTCAGCTAACTTAGTGGGTAAAATCTCTAGAAATAAAGGCAACGTATCCCTTTGCAGGGGTTGGAAGTAGCAAGTAGCATCATGCTAAGAGGCGTATTCCCCTCCCACCACCCTCCATTTAATAAAGAGGCCGCACACAGGAGGCCACATGTCCAGGTGAGAATGACTGATCTGGTAATGGCTAGGAGTTCCATGGTTATTTATTCAGGGGCAAATCCTGCCTCTTGCCTCTGTACCACTGGAGGCTAGGGTGACCAGACAGCAAGTGTGAAAAATCAGGACAGGGGGTGGGGGGTAATAGGAGCCTATATAAGAAAAAGACCCCAAAACCGGGACTGTCCCTATAAAATTGGGACATCTGGTCACCCTACTGGAGGCTCCCTTGGTAGGCAAACTGCTGTGGTTCTGATGCACCACAAGGCTGCAGAGTGCCCACCACTACACAGTGAGGAGCTGAATGCTGGGGGGGAGGACACCTTGTGCAGCAGCATGCAGAAGAGGGCAGGGAATGTGAGGACGAGGTGCAGCCCAGAGGGAGGAGTCTAATAGTCACCTCCAGCAGAGCTTCCACCCCATCCACCAACACTGGAAGAACAACTTTCATGAGTGTTGTGTTTCGTTGTGTCCTGAACTCACCCCTGCAGCCCCACCCACCCAATCCCTGATTTGGACACTCGGGAAACCGCGACAGCTTCTCAATGTCTAAGAAAGACCATTAAAAGGCATGAGGAAGACAATGGTCCTGACTTCTCAAAAGCCTGTAGTCTAGGAGGAGGGGAACCTGTCAGAATTGGGGTGAGTCTTGCATTACTTGACACAACTGATCAATGGCTGGCGTGCACAGTTGGGAATGGGGACACATGGTTCACTGAGATCAGTCACGGGGAACAAATAGTACTTAGCAGCAGCATCTCTCTCTCTAATGTAGATAAGGCCTGGGTGTAAGAGAAATCATTGGGAATTGGGTGATGCACTGGGCAGAAGATTTGCCCCGATGGACCTGGTTCTGCAGAGAACTCAAAAATCCCCTTGATTTCGCTCATGATTAACCGGTGATAACTCTACAATGTTATGACACTGTGATATCGCCATATGTTAAAAGATGGCAACACCAGTCACAGTGTAACCAGCTGGCATCACAATATGTAGCTGCTGCTGGCTGCCAGCCGTCTGACTGTATCTGATGGGACACACCTGTGGGTCAGTCACCACCTCTCAGCACATCATAGGACTGGCAGGGACCTCTTGGGTCACCAACTCCAGTTCCTTGGGTTGCCAACTTTCTAATTGCACAAAACTGAATACCCCTTCCCTGCCCCTGCTCTGAAGCCCCACCCCCGCTTGCTCTATCCCCCATCCCTTGGTCACTCGCTCTCCCCCACTCTCACTCACTTTCATTGGACTGGGGCAGAGGGTTGGGATGTGGGAAGGGGGATCAGGGCTCCAACTGGCAGTGCGAGCTCTGGGGTGTGGGAAAGGGCTCTGGGCTGGGGAGGGGAGGTATGGGCTCGGGGCTGGGGGCTCCAGGTGGGCCTGAAATGAGGGATTCAGGGTGCAGAGGGGGCTGGGGTGGGGGTGAGGACTTCGGCTGGGCATGCAGGCTCTGGGGTGGGGCTGGGGATGAGGAGTTTGGGGTGCACGAAAGGGCTCCAGGCTGGGGCAGGAGAGGTATGGGCTCTGGGCTGGGGGTGCAGCCTCCAGGTGGGGCCAGAAATGAGGTGTTTAGGGTGCGGGAGAGGGCTCCGGGCTGGGGCAGGGGTTTGGAGTTTGGAGGGGGGGAGGACTCTGGCTGGGTGGGTGCAAGCTCTGGGGTGGTGCCAGAGATGAAGGGTTTGGGGTGCAGGAAGGGACTGCAGGTTGGGTAGGGGAGGTATGGACTGGGGGTGTGGGCTCTGGGTGGGGCCAGAAATGAGGGGTTCAGGGTGCGGGAGAGGGTTCTGGCCTGGGGCAGGGGGTTGGGGTGTGTGTGTGTGGGGGGGTGAGGGCTTTGGCTGGGGGTGTGGGCTCTGGGGTGGTGCTGAAGATGAGGGGTTTGGGGTGCAAGAGGGGGCTCAGGGCTGGGTGTTGGGGGGCGCAGAGTGCGGGCTCCAGGAGATAGTTTGGGTGCAGAAGGGGACTCCAGGGCAGGCTGGGGCAGGGAGCTGGGGTTTCAGAGGGGGTTTGGGATGCGGGGTCCCAGTGGCACTTCCAGGAGCTATGTGGAGCTAGGGCAGGCAGGGAGCCTGCCTTAGCCCCAGACCCCCACTGCGCTGCCGACCAGTCTTTTAACAGCCTGGTCAGCAGTGCCGACCGGAGCTGCCAGGGTCCCTTTTGGACTGGGCGTTCTGGTAAAAAAACAGACTCCTGGCAACCCTGCCAGTCCCTGCTATCGCCAGCAACCCCCTCCATAAAATCCTGTTCATAAACCTATCAAGCGCCATCTTCTAACGACTGTAGTTTCATTGTTTATCCCCCATCCCCCCCACACACACTGCTCCAGAGCCTCACTTCTTTTCTAACTTCCAGCCTGGATTTATTCCTGACCGGTGTATACCACTCCTGAGGCAACGTGCTGCTGTAAATCACCTTGCCTTGGACACGCCCCACCTGCCACGCCATGACAGTGCGTCCCGTGTCACACCCAGCGGTCGGGGAGGTGGGGTCGACAGATCGCTGGACGTGGCAGCTCTTTGGGGCCAGGACTGCCTCTGTTCTGTGGTTCTGGTTTGTACAGCACCTAGCGCAGTGGGGTCCCGGACCAGGATGCGGGGCCCCTGGGCATTTTGGTACTACAGATAATAGGGTCCCAGTGGAGAGGCAGAGTGGTTGTGGGGGGTCCCTGCCCTATGGTGACTGAGGGGATCCCCCATTGTGGGGCTGCCCCTGGAGAACGGGGGCTGGGCAGTGACCCCGATTCCTCCTGTAGGGGCACCAGGAGCTGCCCTGCTGCCGCTCCTATGGCCCCTCCAGCCCAGCCCCGAGTCAGCAGGCGGCTGGGATCGGCCTCGCGCAACCCGGTCATCCCAGCCCCCGCCCCCGCGGGGGCCTTGGCCACACTCAACATGGCCGCCCGGGCGGGCCAGCCCAGCACCGAGCCGGCTGCTGGGGCGGCCTCCTCCGGCCCTGCGGGGCTTGACTGACGCTGCAACCGTCCAATGACAAAGGACGGTGCGCGGGCCAATCAGGGCGTGAGGGGCTGGGGGAAGCTGCCAGGTTCGGGTGTCTCTACTGCCTGTGCAGCTTGGTTGCGCTGTGCAGCGGCTGCCACGTTTCCCGTCCAGTTCTGCCCCGGCCTGATCTTTGCTCCCGGCGGCGCCGCCGTCACCACGCGGGGGTTGAACTCCACTGGGGGGCGAGGCCTCCGGCTGCAGAGCGTCCTCTCCCAGGCACCAGCCCCCCCTGCTGCCGCTGAGTCACTGGTGCTGGGGGCACCCCAGGGCGCCCAGGGGCTGCTTGGGCCAGGGCTACTGAGAGCCACTGAACCAAGCTGCAAACCCTGTATGTGATGGAAACCACTTCCCTGGGGGGGCAGCAGCACCCCCAGTTCCAGCACCTATGCCCAGGGCAGCACTGGCCTAAAAGGGAACGGGGCCAGGCCCTTAGTCTGTTTTAGATTCATAGATTGCAAGGTCAGAACTTAGAAGGGACCACTGTGATCATCTAGTCCGACCTCCTGCGTCACACGGGTCTCGATCCAAGCCGCCTGTGCAGAAAGCTGCTGCAGCCAGCTGTATTATTATTATTTTTGTCGTAGCATGTGATGCTCCGTTTCCATGTGAACAGGACCCCACCCCACACCCCCAGACTTTCCAAACAGCAATGGTCTGTCTTGCTCCTGATGGTGCAGAGAGACAATAGGTCTGTGCTGCGCGATAGTCCAGCTTCGTCCCAGCAGCCTCCACTGAATCCAGATGGAGCTTTGAATGAAGGAGTTTGTCATCTCCGCAGGCTGCATCTCTGTGTAAAAGATCAGGCCAGCGTCTGTGTCTGAGGGCTGCCTTTGACCTGCAGGGCTGCTTTTGGACCAACACTAGGTTGAAAGGAATGTAGCAGTTCATGTAGCTTCATGTCACAGCAGCTTAACCCTGGTGCTGGATCACATAAGAACATAAGAATGGCTATACTGCGTCAGAGTAAAGGGCCAAATAGCCCAGTGTCCGGTCTTCCGAGAGTGGTCAATGCCAGGTGCCCCAGAGGGAACGAACAGAACAGTAATCATCAAGTGATCCATCCCCCGTCGCCCGTTCCCAGCTTCTGGCAAACAGAGGCTAGGGACACCATCCCTGCCCATCCTGGCTAATAGCTATTGATGGACCTATTCTCCATGAATTTATCCAGTTCTTTTTTAAATTCAGTTATAATCTTGGCCTTCACAACATCCTCTGGCAAGGAATTCCACAGGTTGACTGTGCGTTGTGTGAAAAAATACTTCCTTTTGTTTGTTTTAAACCCGCTGCCTATTAATTTCATTTGGTGGCCCCTATTTCTTGTGTTATGAGAAGGAGTAAATAACACTTCCTTATTTACTTTCTCCACACCAGTCATGATTTCATAGACCTCTATCATATCCCCTCTTAGTCATCTCTTTTCCAAGCTGAAAAGTTCCCGTCGTATTAATCTCTCCTCATATGGCAGCCGTTCCATACCCCTAATAATTTTTGTTGCCCTTTTCTGAATCATTTCCAAGTCCAATATATCTTTTTGGAGATGGGGGCGACCACATCTGTACGCAGTATTCAAGATGTGGGCGTACCATGGATTTATATAGAGGCAATATGATATTCTCTGTCTTATTAGCTGTCCCTTTCTTAATGATTCCCAGCATTCTGTTCACTTTTTTGACTGCCGCTGCACATTGAGTGGATGTTTTCAGAGAACTCTCCACAATGACTCCAAGATCTCTTTTCACATTATTTTTATATGAAGTGATCTAATGCCTTTATATTGCAACCGCAGGCTGCAAGAAGGAAAGCAACAGCATCCAACTCCTGACAAAATAGTTTCTGGGCATCCTATAAAATAAGGATTTTGTTTAAAGTGCTCAAATAGAACTGGCTCATGTGTCTGCCTAGAAATGGGACCTTGCGTAATAGAAGATTTCTGCCAGTTACAAAGATAGCTTGGAAAATGTCATCGTGGTTTAGATTATAGAAAGAGCCTGGAGATCAGCATCCTTGTATTATGACTTGCTTAATGGCAAATCATTAAATTCATTTCATGTTCTTGTCCAAATCCTGTGTGGCATTAAAGATGGCATTGGTTCAGGGCCTGACGTTCAAAGGTGACTTTAATGGGAACTGTAGATGCTGAGTAGCTCTGAGATATCAAGCCTTTAGTGACTGTTGCAGATATAGAATAGACTTTTGAAAATATTGTTAGTTCAGTTAGTCTCCATGGCAGAACTGGTGTTGTGCAGAGACGCACTGTCTGTCTCTCTGCCCACAGAGATATAAATGGTGTGTGTGTCATTACCCTCCACTGGATGGAATCAGAATGGTTTGTCATAGCCCCTATACTGCAAACAGCTACTAGAGATTCTCCTTTAGCTAACATTGTAGGAGTCTGATTTCTGGAGGCTGAGGATCTGGGTTCTCTTGCTTTTGCTATGAGGTTCCAAATATTCACAAGCTGCAGCTCTGCGACAGGCAGCCATGAAATCCTAGATTTTTTACAGTATTTCCTGTTAGCCACATGGTGCAATTAGTCCTTGTGAAAGGTGCCCTGACTGAAATTCTCCACTTAGCCTCAGCAGGCAATCAGTATGCAGGCTGCCCCAAGCCATTAGGGATGGGATTTCTGTTGTAGACAGCTGTCCATTACAGTCCGCTCGCCGGCCACTCACTCATTTCACACAGGCTCCCAAATCAGATGGCAATAACATTTGACCAGTACTGAGCTAATCTGAAATTGAATCATCAACATGCAGCTAAAGCAGGGGTCGGCAACCTTGGGCATGCGGCCCGCCAGGGTAAGAACCCTGGTGGGCCGGGATGGTTTGTTTACCTGTCATGTCCACAGGTTCGGCCGATTGCGGCTCCCACTGGCTGCGGTTCACCGCTCAAGGCCAATGGGGGCGGCGGGAAGCGCCGGCCAGCACATCCCTCGGCCCATGCCGCTTCCCGCAGTCCCCATTGGCCTGGAGCAGTGAACCATGGCCAGTGAGAGCCGCGATCTGCCGAACCTGCAGATGCGGCAGGTAAACAAACCGGCCCGGCTCGCCAGGGTTCTTACCCTGGCGAGCTGTGTGCCAAAGGTTGCTGATCCCGGAACTAAAGGTTCCATAACACGTACCCTCCTGGTCACTTCCTCTGGTAGTTATATTCTCACTCCCTTTCCCAGGGGCACACGATACATGGGACTGTTCAGATGGGGTAGCCCTCCCTGTTGCGTTCTTTATTTTTCTACAACACCTGCTGCTTTTTACATCTTCCTTCTCTCCTCCCCCCGTCAAAACAGATCTGTTTAAAAATGCAGCATCTTCCACTGTGCTGTTTAAACCTGAGTCACAGTAGACTTAACCTGTCCATGTCACCTGCTCCTTTTCCTCATTCTTGACACTACTTGTGTTGATCCTGAATCTTAAATATGGTTGTGCGGCTAGAGACATTTACGTAATATAGGGAGCTTTCCTAACCATTCAGGATGGAGTTATAATCTCTCACACATGCAGACCAGTCTGTCTTGTAAACAGGTGTGTCACACGTCTTGTGATCAGCCATACGTATACTCTAAAATGTCAGATGCAGGTATTCTAGATCAACTTACTGTGTGGGTGACGCTGCTGTTGGCAGCACAAAGCTCCTGGATTTTCCCTTTGCTGCAATGACTCTTCCAAACAATTGTCGCTGCCAAAGTCACCCTTGACAAGCCATAAAGAAGAGCAAGTTTGTTCGGCTCCTTTGATGCCAGCCAAGCAATAAACCACAGGGTTTTTATTGAATAAGGGGTCTGTCGCTGGACAAATCATGCATCAGATATCACACTGGAGAGGGGTGTTAGTGTCAGGAGTAAGGGAAGGACCCACAGCTAGCCTGCTTACCTGCTAGCTTAACCTCCTGATGAAGACATCTGGGCCAAAATTGAGCTGCCTGATTGGCCAAACTGCCTGAATGGCTGAGGATCAGCAGACCTGTGCTTAAGACCTGCAGCAGAAGCAGCATGCTGGCTGCTGAGAGCATTTGCCCATGACTAGGTTAGCTCCTGCTCATCCTAGCCTTGGAGCCACGCCACGCCACGCCACGCCTCACTCTGAGTAACCTGGTTCCAACCCTGGACTCTGACCCTTGGCTCTGACTCTGATTCCGGGCTACTGATTCCTGCTCCAACCACTAGGCATGCTTGCCCATGTCCTAGTCCCTAATAGTTAGTCCAAGTATCCTGCCCAAATTCCAATAGAGTAAATTACATTCTATATCCTTACACTCCTAGGGCAGCTTCAATTGCAAAACGTTCTTCATTTCCTGTGGTGTAGCATTGCTGTGTGCTGTCAGAGAACATCCCAGCTACAATCCACCCCAGAGGCAGCTGCATTTCACTGGCTGACAAAGTGATTCCTGTGTGTATGTAAGGTCCAATCCTGCAAGGCACTGAGCATCTTGTGTCTATGTCCCTGTGGCATTTCTTGGGTGCCTATCACTTTAGTATCTAAGAGGGCCTGCGAGCCCTCAGCTCCCACTGACTTCAAGACAAGGGAGTTGAGGGCCTCAGGACCTTGCAAGAGGCTCTCAGCAGCCTGCTGAGTCAAGCTCTATAGTCCTTTAAAACAACTGGGGCTCCTGTGAGATGAAAGGTGCCATGTCAACGTAATGCTATGCCCCGGGTGGGTCACCGGCAGCGAGGCTCAAACCAGGGACTTTCGGATCACAAAGCATAAGAAGGCACTACTGCCGGAATGAAAAGACCCATCTCTGATAGCCAAAGCTGCGATAGGCCCAGCCACCACTAGAGGAGGACAGGCTGCCACACTGAGTGGGCATGGGTTATCCAAATGTACTTCATTGTTGTGGTATTGTTAGCCGAAGGGCCAGTTGGGCTCCTCAACCTCGCCTTGGTGGTCACCTTCTGAACAGACTCATCTGCTCCCCCCAATCTCTGGGGTGGAATTTTTTTACCCCCAGATCCCAGTCCTGCCTGTAATAATAGCACAACACATCCAGTACATCACACAAAACTCACGGCAAACCTAATGCTACCATACATCAGTTCCAGCGCAGGTTTTTATAATCTTCTTCCCAACTTGATGAGCTTCCTCCACATGGATGTTAAAACGCCTTAAAAACCTTACTGACTGCCCAAACTATTCAGAGGGTGGAGGAATCACTTTGCCCAACACTGTAATGCAGCCACCTCTGAGGTGGAATGCAGCATCTGCTTAACAGCAACACTGCCCCAAAGTTTTAAGTAGGCAGTGAAAAAATACAGCCTCCAAATGAAACTGCAGGCAGGAGATGGAATGTAATGAGCCTAATTGGAATCTGACCAGGACACCAGGGCTTATAACCTCATTCTGGCAAAAATCTTTGTTAATCACAATGGGTCAGGGCCTCGGGTTTGTCTCATTTGAAAAAGGACACCTCCAGCAGCCTGTTGCGCCCACCCAGCACAATGCGGGGCAGTTGGGAGTCAGTTCATCAGCAATGCAGAAACAGAGCGGGATGTGTGATGTACTTGCCTGATGTGAGTAACAGGCTGGGATTCCTGAGTTCTAATCCTGGTTTTGACACTGACTTGCTCTGTAGCTTTTGTTAAGTCACTTAACGGTTCTGTCTCCATTTCCCCATCTGCCAAATGGGAGAACAGCCTGGAATGCTGTGGATTAGTTAATGTTATAAATTACTTGACACCACATTTCAGAAGTATTATGCATCACTGGCTGCCTGGCTGGTTTCACGTCGGTACAGGTGAAGAAAGTCATTCAGAGATTTTCCTTCCAGTCTTAAAGAATTTTAGCGTCCTAGTTACTTTTGGTGGGGAATTGCAGAAGTGGAATGACTAAGATGGTATGGTTGGCTCCATGAGGTTAAGTATGGAAAATCATCTTCCTGAAAGGAAATAATACATACCTTGGGCTTTTCATCCCTCGATCTCAAAGCACTTTACAAAGGTGGGTCAGTATCATTATCTCCATTTCACAGATAGGGAAACTGAGGCCCAGAGTTAGTGACTGAGCAGGGAATAGAACTCAGCTGTTGTGTGTCCTAGTCCTGTGCTAGACTCACAGGCTGGTGGATTCAGCAGGCCAGATAGATAGAAGACACTTTGGAGTTCCTATCAAACAATTCCATGCTAAACACTGGTTCTGTTTCACAAGATTGTTCCTGGGTGATTTTTTTTTTCTAATGGGAACTGAGGTTTCAAAATAAAGTATGGAAACTATGTGAAGAAACTTCAGATTGTAGTTACAAGCTGGATCCAATAACCTGCTTTTGTAAAGAAACCTTTCCACAGAAAATCTCAGGAATGTCCTCAGGGGTATTGGCCTTCCTAGACTTCCTCTCCCCCTCCTCCCCTCCACTGTTGTTTTTTCTATAAAACAAAACAGACTAGAGACTTTTAGGATAATCCTTGGCACTTCTGTAGTAACAACTCACAGAGCATCTCAAAGCTTCTTACAGTCATTAATGGACAAGCTTTGCAATAGCCCTGTCAGTAGGACAGTATTATGTGGCTCTTGTGGATGGCTCAGCTGACGCAAAGAGAGATTAAGTGCCACATCCTCACAGGTATTGAAATTGTTAGGTAAAAAAGCAAGTCCTCACTCACCTCTCCAGCACCCGAGTTCGTGCGGNAAATTGTTAGGTAAAAAAGCAAGTCCTCACTCACCTCTCCAGCACCCGAGTTCGTGCGGAGTTGGTATGGGGCTCACAATCTGTCAGAGACCAGAAACCAATTCGTTGATCAACGGGCTCACACTATCCTTAGCTTGAAAGGCTTCAGAGTAAGTGTGGCAAGTTTATTAGTTTATTAGGGGTGAGCATCAATATTTATACACAGAAGTAAACAAAGTGATTAACAGATCATAATGGTCATGCATAATCAATCAAGATTCTACAGGATAAAACAGGTTAAAATGTAAATTCAAAAAGAGATAAGGGGAGATGGCTACTTAAGGGGAGGGGGGGTGTCATGAGTATTTCGCAGGTCAGAGCTTTGATTAAAAGTTCAGACAGAGACATCAAGTCTGGGTTAAGTTTAAGCTCATCAAAAGTTCAGACCCAACAAAATCAATGGACGTTAGGAGCCTAAACACCTTTGAGGATCTGGCCTTAAGTGACTTACTTAAGGTCACACACTACATCACTGGCAGAGCCAGGAATGAAACCCAGCTCCTCGGCTTCCCAGTCCTGGGCTGTAACCATTAGACACGTTCTCTTCTTTAGAATATACTTAGTGTTAGAGCATGGGACTGAGAGTCATAAACTTTCTCTCCCCCTTTGGTCCCAGTAAAAGGGATTGGACCACGAGCTTTTTACCTCTCAGACCCTGCTGTTGGGGCCTGGTGGTGAGTTCCTGAATCAGGCCAGGACCCCAGTGTTCCCAGTGGCTGCTTATATCCAAGGCCAGACCAGCGCAGCTGAGAACAACGTTTAAGTGATGTCTCTCCTGCCATCCATCTCCACCCTATGACAACAGAATTTATTAAAAGTACTCATACAAATCAATGTATCTGACAATGAAGAAGAGAAATCCAGATGTTGGTGGCACTTCTGACTACAGTCAGTTCATTCCAGCAGCAGGAAAAGGCACCGCACATTCATGCCATGGGGGAGTAACTACTTTACAAGCTTTCTACCAAATCTTGGTGCTCAGTGAGTGCAAAGCTGTCTGCAGATCAATTCCTCCCTCAATTCCTGAACCAGGGGAGGAGACATATCCATCTCAGCTACTCTCTAGATAGGATAAGGCTGTTGCATTAGGGGTTCCAGTGCTGCAGGGAAATTAAAAGAAAAGAAATTGAAATGCAACACAGTTGATTACATGCTTTACAAGCCAGGCTGACTGCAGAGGAATTGTATTATTTTAGTCAGTTTTCCTCCACAGCTGATCCTACTTATTTAGCACTTTTATGCTTGAGTTTAGCATTATTCCTTGGCTGCTAGCGACCATGCAAAAAGCAGGGGAGGAAGAGACAAAAAATAATAATGATGATAAAGGACAGTGGGCGCTGTATCAGCAGTTCCAATGCTCACCATAATAAATTAACAAAACAGATGTTAAGAACACCTTAAAAGATCAGAACATATATGAGTGGGTATAGAAAACCCACAAGCTGTTTAAAGGACTTGCCAACACAGCACATGCACATGAGCGTGGACACATGCAGACATAGATACACAGATATGGGCAAACCTGGACACTCAAGCATATCTCAGGTAGTCATGTGGACCCTGATACCTCAGTATGTGAGCACTTCCCTATGATTAATGCATTTATCCTCAAAACACCCCTCCACACAGGAAGTCGGGGGGGGGGGGGGGGGATCAGGGACCTGAACCTGCCTCTCTCAAGACCCAGCCTAATACCTCAATGATGGAATTTTTCCTCCACCTACTATTGTGCAGAGGAAACAATTGGACACGCCCCAACACTGAGGTATTAAAATACCCCCCTCTCCCCAGCGCAGCTCTAGGGCCAGACGTGCCCTGCCCCAGGCTGTCCTTGTGTGGAGGCCGGGGGAGTGCAGGCAGGGCTGAGCACCCAGGCTGCTGTGACACGCCACCTCCCTGCATTCCTCCTGCAAGGGAACCAGCCTCCGGCCCAACCCCCGCCCCAGAGCACGAGCCATTCGGGGGAAGGGAAACCTGCGGCCCGGGGAGGAGACGGGGGAACCGAGTTGCTGCGGAACTGTAGGTGCGAGGCTCAGGGAGTGAGGGGGTTACACACTCTGCAGGACCTGGAGCGCGGGGGACGCGTTTGCCTGCCGGGCGCGCCCCGCTCTTCCGGCCGGGTGTCCGCTGTCGGGGCCGGGCGGCGGGCGAGGATGTGCGCGGCGCTGGGGAAGGTATTTACCGCGGGGGGCGGGTGCCGGGGAAGGTGTTTCCGGGGGGGGGGGGGGGGGGGGGACTGGGGGTTCCGGGGAAGGTATTGGGGGCGGACCATAGCACACGGAGTAATTGGAAAAGCCCCGTTCGGATCCGCTCAGCCAGGAGCTGCCCGGTAAGTTACTGGGAGCCCAAGTGCGGCACTCACAGATGTGAGGCCAGCGAGTCCATAGTGATCATCTAGTCCAGGGGTCGGCAACCTTCCCGAAGGGGTGTGCCCAGGCTTCAGTTAGTCACTCTGATTTGAGGTTTCACGTGCCAGTAATACAGGGTAACGTTTTTAGAAGGTCTCTTTCTATAAGTCTACATATGACAATAGTTTATGTATTATAAAGTAAATCAGGTTTTTAAAATGTTTAAGAAGCTTAAATTAAAATGCAGAGCTCCCCCTCGGGACCAGAGGCCAGGACCAGAGCAGTGTGAGTGCCACTGAAAATCAGCTCGCTGATCTAGTCTGACCTCCTGCACGTGGTAGACCACAGAGTCTCGCTAGCCCACTCCTGCAATACACCCACAACCTCCGACTGAGTTACTGACATCCTCAAATCATGATTCAAAGACTTCAAATTAGAGAAAATCCACCACTTGCTCAAATTCAACCTAGCCCGACCCAGGCCCCATGCTGCAGAGTGAGGTGAAACCCTCCCTCTCACCCAGGGTCTCTGCCACTCTGAGCTGGGAGAAAATTCCTTCCCAGCACCAAATATTGCGCAGTCAGTTAGACCTGAGCATGTGGACAAGACCCACCAGCCAGACACCTGGGAAAGATTTCTCTGTAGTAACTCAGAATCCTCCCACTCTAGTGTCCTGTCTCTAGGTGTTAGAGATGTTTGCTGATAGCAGTTGCAGATGGGCCATATACCAGTGTAAGCAGTCTCATCATACCATCCCCTCCATAAACTGGTCAAGCTCAGTCTTGCAGCCAGTTGGATTTTTTTCCCTCCACTGCTCTCCTTGCAAGGCTGTTCCAGATCTTCACTCCTCTGATGGTTAGAAACCTTTGCCTAATTTCAAGGCTAAAATTATTGAGAGCCAGTTTATATCCATTTGTTCTTTTGTCAACATTGGCACTTAACTTAAATAATTCCTCTCACGCCCTGGTGTTCATCCATCTGATGTATTTATAGAGAGCAATTATATCTTCTCTCCTCCTTCATTTGGTTAGGCTAACTGAGCCAAACTCATTAAGTCTCCTCTCATAAGGTAGGTTCTCCATTTCTCTGATCATTTTAGTAGCCCTTCTCTGCACTTGTTCCAGTCTGAATTCATCTTTCTTAACATGGAAGACTCTTAGGCTATGTCTACACAATAAGTGTTAGTGCGGCACAGTAGTGTAGGCAGTTGCTATGGTGGTGGAAGAGGTTTTTCCATTGCTATAATGAATCCACCTCCCTGAGAGGTGGTAGCTAAGTTGATGGTACAATACTTCCGTTGACATAGCAGTGTCTGTACCAGGGCTTAGATTGGCTTAACTATGTCTCTTGGGTGTGAAATTTTCACACCCCTGAGCACCATAAAGTCAACCTAAGTTTTGGGTGTAGACTAGGCCTTATTTATTGTGAAAAGGAATTGAATATAGTCACCCTTCTCCTTCATATGGAAAGTCCCATGTTCCTGTGCCGATTACAGATCCTTTGCTTGCATCAGGAGAGACCATGCAAGGACCTGTGGGCTGAACTATTGAACTCTTTGGGTCATGCTTTGGCCACCCCTTCATTCCTCAAGGGCCAGAAGGGGATTGTTTCCAATAGTGCATCTTGTATCAGAAAGCACTATTGTTCAGTGTTTAGATCAGGATAGTAGGAGTCAGGAGAACTTGGTTCTGTTCTGTGTGACCTCGGCAAGTCACTTATTCTCTCTGTGCCTCACTTCCTTCATCTGTAAAATGGAGGAGTCTGAAGATGTGTCTACATTGACAATTTTATGGAAATATCGCAAGTGGTGCACTGAAACCAGTGCAAATCCCCCAGTGTTAGCAATGGCAAACAATGTGAACAGTAGGGTGAGCTGGTCACCAGGCGTCTTACCTCCATGTGGTCTTCCCCTACACTAGACAAGGTATGGTAAAAATATTAGTGCCTTGTCTCTGCTACCACTCCAAATGTGGCTACAACCAGAGGAGCCAGTTGGAGATATTCCGAAAATGTCTAGTGTAGGCAAGGCTTAAATACCGAGCTCTTGTTGGATACTTAGAGCACTTTAGTCTGTTTTATTTTTCTTTTGATATTTTTCCTCCTATCATAAATTATGTCAGATATTTTGGGTGGATGCTAGATATTATCGCAGAGAAGAGGAATTGTATCTTTACCAAATCAGATACAGCTGGAGTAAATGGGTAGGTAATTGATATAGTTAGATAGCTAGTTTAAGTTGAAGTCAATGGAGTGACACCAGGGATGAATTTGGTCGGTAGTGGGTCCCTTAATATCAAGTTACTGGAATTCACATGCACAAGTGATAGAGTGTATGAAAGAGAAATTACAGTCATCTATCTTCCTGTTATTCTGTCCCCTTTTGTGTTGTAGCAGTGTACTGAGAAGTGATGATTTGCTTTAGGCCAATGAAAACTGGTTGGGAAGTTTATTGGTACATTATGAAGTTACTGAATTTTGTTAGGGAAGATGCATTCCAAGAGGAATAAGCCAACAACTGACTGCTTTGAAAACCTTCTTGATGCTTTTCTTACATGTTTGTTTGTGTTCTAACAATGTTGGCTTGTTGTAGGTGCTCTGCCTGGGGAAGGAAATGTTTCTAAAACAGGCATTTGCTCTTAGCAGGTAAGGATTGTGAAATCTGACAGAGCAAATGTAAGATTCAAGGAAACATTTTTATGTCCTGTATTTTACAAACTGGCCCAGCAAACTTATAAAATAAATAAAAAAGAAAATCACGATACAGTTGAAAAATAATATCAGAGAAAGGTAAAACATTGAGATATAGTGAAAGGAATAGGAGTACTTGTGGCACCTTAGAGACTAACAGATTTATTAGAGCATAAGCTTTCGTGGACTACAGCCCACTTCCACGAAAGCTTATGCTCTAATAAATCTGTTAGTCTCTAAGGTGCCACAAGTACTCCTGTTCTTTTTGCGGATACAGACTAACACGGCTGCTACTCTGAAACCAGTGAAAGGAATATTTCATATGACACCTGGAAGCTGATGGAATAGCAAGATCTGTACAAGAGATGGTTCCTTGCACCATCAGTGTAGGAAGAATGGTCTAGTGTATGGGTGTCAGACTCAAAACCCATGGACCAGATCAGGTGTGCATGATGTATTTGTGGCTCACATGCCATACTCAGACTGTGCAGAATGTAAACTTTTTTTTAATGACCCAAAAAAAGTGGGTTTTTTTCTAGACATCATGGCTGCAGCCATAATCTTCCAAATGTAATGGGAGGAGGATGTAAACCAATGTCATGATGTCTGTCTGAGTTTGCAGAGAACTGAAAAATGAGTCAGAGGGGTGACCTACTTCTTATGAATTTGATCCGTGTATCCTCTCCAAAGCCCACTGATGGCATTGTAATGTCAGTATTAACGGATCACTGTAGTAAATGGAATGGTTGGGGGGTGGGAGTGAAGCCCAAGAGGAGTGGGAATTGGGAGTTCCTGCAGAGAAAGACATAAAAGAATAATTAAAAGTTTTAGTTACTATGTGAAAGCTATATTATCTCCTCGATCTTTGTGTGCTCCTCCCACTGACATCAGTGGAGTCTCCACTGGGGATCAAGCAGAGAATGCCATTCTGAATTCTCACCCCAGCTCCCAACAGAATGAAACACAGAATCTGGCTCTCTCTCTTTTCCCCCAAATGAGTTTGACACCCTGGGTCTAGCGGATTGTGACTTCCCAGCTCAACCCCAGACCCCATGTCTGACCTTGGGCAAGTCATTTAATCTGTCCTGTGGGGATAATGCTACCTTACCCAATAGTGGTGGTGTGAAGGTAAAATCCATTAATGGGTGTGAGGTGCACAGATAATGCAGTAACGAGGGCCGTAGTGTAAAGATCTAATCCATTTTCTACACTCTCTACCTATAAAACCTGTCACTCAAGAATAATGACTCTATTTAGAGACTGAAAATCTGTATAGTACTTTTATAAATGAAACAACAATAGCTTTTAACTTTCATCCTGGCTTTTCCTTTAGAGTAACAGCGGCCAGAGAGAGCCCCATCTGTGCTGTAGGTAAGAACTCACTGTAGATTTTGAATACAATACACTAAAAACCTTCTTGTACCCAAAACAAATATTCACACTTGAGCCATCATGTCACCTTGCTGTTTAATTCTTTAAACCAAATTTGAGCTGATTGATGGTGTTATAATGAATAATTCAGATGGGCACTGGGCCAGCATTCAGTCACACCTGTATCTGACTGCAAATCCTCCTCTTGTTCCATTCCTGGGATGGCTAAGCAAAGAGTCCTAGACAGACTGACTTTATGTTGTGGAGAAACATCTGCTAGAAACTATAGGCTGTATTCACAAAGAAATGTAGTGTCACCACACTTAACTTTTAGGCGCCTAGAAAATCCCTGGGATTCACAGAGTTTAGTGTGACAGCTCAGCTTCGTGTACATTTTGGGGGAAAGGTGCCTCAGAATGGGATTCACAGAAGCCAGCACACTAGGTGGCTCTCCGCCTAAGATAGCTAATGGGAGATGCCAAGAAGAGGGGTGTGTTCTAAGCCCTGCCTCTCTTCCTGCACCTAAATCCAGCCTGCAGGGAGATACCTTCCTCTGCTTGGGATTCATATCTGCAAACTTTCTCTTGGGGTTAGGTGTCTGCCCCATTTTTGGAAAAAGCAGGGTGGAGGAGGGGAGAGGAGGAGGACCTCCCTCATAAATTTTAACCCAGTGGTTAGTGTAGTCACCTGGGCTGTGGGAGACTCCTGGTTCAATTCCGCTCTCCGCCTGATGAGAAGGGATTTGAACAGGGATCTGTTACTTAGCTGAGTGCTCTAGCCATGGGGCTATGGTATGTTCGGATATGAGTCTCTCCTGTTGAAGCTGTCCCACTGGGATAAATCATTTAAAAATTCACTGGAGCAGGGGGACTGGACTCTGTCTCCCCCACCTCCCAAGTGAGTGCTCCAGCCGCCAGGCTAGGAAGGTTTCGCTTGCTCTCTCTCTGTCCCAATGATTTTTTCATTATTTATTGCCAGAGGAACAGTTTCAACAGAAGAGACTGAGGAAGCCCCATATCAGAATATCCAATAGACTAGTGGCTAAGACACTCACCTGAGAGGTGGCAGATCCCTGTTCAGATCCCTTTTCCTCATCAGGTGGAGGGGGAAGTTGAATGCGGGGGTCTCCTACATCCTAGGTGAGTACCTTAACCACTGGGATAAAAGTTATGAAGGAATCTTCTCATTCCTGTTCTCCCCTTTCCTGCCTTCCCCCTGCAGGCATTTGAGGTAAGCTTGCCTGCAGGCGCCTGATCCAATAGGTAAGCTCTGGGCATTACCTGCTTGGATCCCACAGGCGAGTAGTTAGGTGGAGGAACACCTGTCTTCCTCCGGATTGTGCATCGCTTTGCGGCTTAGGTGTCTGGACACATGTCCAGAAGCTGAACTGTAGGAGCCCAGAGAACTTTTATTGCAAAAATGTATGTGCCAGGCAAGTTTACCCTATAGTGTTTGGCAGCAGCTGAAGGTTTTTTTGTGAATCCCAGTGGGGCCTGATTCTGAGATTTAGATGCCTAAAGGGGTAGGCAGTCACCTGAGTTCTTTGGTGAATCTAGCCCAATATCCCCTCTCTACACTGGGTCAGGAACTCTTAGTGGAACCAGTCTTAAACCCAGTTTAAGGTTAAACCCATCTACACTTCAATATCTACTGTGTTGGTGGATTCTTTTACAACACAGTAGTCCTCTGACATGACTAAAACACAGTTTGGTCTTGAAGTGTAGACAGGATTTAGTATGTTCTTGAATCCGGCTGGTTCAAGGTATTGTACTTTCAGTCTAAAAAATCGCCTGTCTCTGGGGTGCGCTTATTAAAGTTAAGGCTGCAGGAACACCATTTTGCCCCACAGTAATGAGAAGAAACAAGGGCTTGTCATTTCTTCGGATACATGAATATTGGAAGCAGGGCTGGATTTAAGGATAACTGGGATCCTGGATCCATCACAGTTTCACTACTATCATCGTGCTCCAGCCCTTTCCATGCTGATCTCCTTGAATGTCCTCCTGCTAGGGATCCCTTCCCTTTCTTCCAGTCTATTTTGGTCTGCCAAGTCACTACCCTTTCCTCATTTAGATCTCACCTGACAACTTGACAAGAGAGACTGGGATACCCCTCCCTCCCCATATTTGTTGCACATATTTACTCCCCCCCCCCAATACTTAACTGAACCACTGCGATGTGTTGGGTATATGACTAACCCTGAGTAATCTACAGTGTAGACTGGGGCAGGGACGTGTCTTCTGTGTGAAGCATCTTGCCCACCTCTGGCCACTCTAAAACAGTGGTTCTCAACCAGGGGTATGCATACCTCAGGGGGTACGCAGAGGTCTTTAGGGGGTACAGCAACTCATCTCAATATTTATCTAGTTTTACAACAGGCTACATAAAAAGTAAGCGCAAACTAAAATTTCATACAATGACTTGTTTATACTGCTCTATATACTATACACTGAAATGTAAGTACAATATTTATATTCCAGTTGATTTATTTTATAATCATATGGTAAAAATGAGAGAGTCAGCAATTGTCCAGTAACAGTGTGGCTGTGACACTTTTGTATTTTTATGTCTGATTTTGTAAGCAAGTAGTTTTTAAGTGAGGTGAAACTTGGGGGTAGGCAAGACAAATCAGACTCCTGAAAGGGGTACAGTTGTCTGGAAAGGTTGAGAACCACTGATCTAAAACACCTAATTACAGCCAGAAAGACTCTTCTTCCAGGTTTCTGCCCCTGCCAGCCCCACCTCTCCTCAGTAGATTCCTGGTGACTCCCATCTTCCATACTGTTACCGCTTTGTCAGGAGAGGAGTTGTCTGACCTTTAACTTGAAACGTATTTGTTCTGTCTTCCTCTTTAAAGGCAGCACGTTGCTGAGCTGCAACAGACACTACAGGTCCCAGCCTACCCATGGCATTGGGAGGTTCAGACACCTGCTTCCACTGGAGGTAGGCTTTTCTGTGCTATGACAGTGCTGACTTTCCATTTATTCGGATACATTTACAGATTCATTAAAATGTTGGTGCTGCTCATTCTATGGACTTCTGAGTATACAAGCAAAGACTATGCTGCTTTCCTTCTGCTCCTCCCAGCAGAGATTGTTGTGCAGTGAGAAATAGCCTGTTCAAAGCACTACACAAATATTTCCTTGTGTCCGTTACTTCCTTATTTAAGTCTCTAAATGGTTTGGCGAATGGAAACTATTAATTATGTTGAACTTAACCAAACCACTCACAAGCCATTGCTGAATATTAGCAAGTAAAGTCTTGGTCCGTTTTGAACTTTTTTACTGTACCTGGAATTTGGAAGACCCGCATTTCCGGAACAGTGAAACAATAAATTCATCTAGACAGGTGCCTCGAAGGCAGAGGCTGAATTAGAAGCAGTTTGTTCCGACTCCTTAGTTCCTTCTGGAAGAAGTAGTTTTTCATGCTAAGCATACATTGTCCAGATGAGTGTGGTGCCTCTATAGGGCCAATCATCCCAGGACCTCAACCAATTAAGCCTCAGAACACTTTTGTAAATTAGGTGTTATCCTGATTTTACAACTGGGAAAATGAGCACAGAGAAGCCTTGACTTGCCCAAGATTATTGAGCAAATCTGCGTTAGAGCTGGGTATAGAGTCCAGGTTACCAGTCCTCTGCTCTAACCACTATTGGGCATGAATCTTGTATAGTTACCCTTCAGCATTCTTGGAAAGTCTATTTCACTTTCTTACAGATTTCAAAGAGGAAAAGGGACAGGATACGGCTGAAGGAGGTTAATGCTGGATCAGATCATGAATATGGAGACCTGAACATACAGATGACTGCGTACGACATGTGCCTGGTGGAGCATTTTGCTCAATATGTTCATAAACTCTGCAACCGATTCTCCATTCGCGTGAATGAAAGGTATAAAGGCCACCATTGCATGTGATCTTTGTGTGTTTACATGACCTGCCGTATGTACTTTGGTCTTGCTCGGATACAGTACAAAAATGAGAGCCTTGCAGGTGAAGGTGTTACACCAGGGATGGGGAAAATTTTTGGCCCAAGGGCCACATCTGGATATGGAAATTATATGGCCCTTGGGCCAAAAATTTTCCCCATCCCTGGTGTAACACCTTCACCTCCAAGGCTCTCATTTTTGTACTGTATCCGAGCATGACCAAAGTACATATGGCGATCCATGAATGCTCACAAAATTGGGACTGGGGTGCATGAGGGAGTGAATGCTCTGGCTTGGGGTGTGGGCTCTCGGGTGGGGCCAGAAATGAGGAGTTTAGGGTGTGGGAGGGGGCTCCGGGCTGGGGCAGGGAGTTAAGGCGCAGGGGGGTGAGGGCTCCGGCTGGGGGTGGGTCTGTGTATGAGGGGTTTGGGGTGCAGGAGGATGTTCTAGGCTGGGACCGAGGGGTTTGGAGGGTGGGAGGGAGATCAGGGCTGGGGCAGGGGATTGGGGCGCGGGAGGAGGTCAGGGATGCAGGCTCCGGGCAGAGTTTACCTCAAGCAGCTCCCGGAAGCAGTGGCATGTCCCCTCTCTGACTCCTATGCGGAGGCACAGCCAGGCGGCTCTGCATGCTGCCCCGTCCACAGGCGCTGCCCGTGCAGCTCCCATTGGCCGTGCTTCCCAGCCAGTGGGAGCTGCAGGGGCGCCGCTTGGGGCGGGGGCAGTATGCGGGGCCCCTTGGCTACCCCTACACATAGGAGCTGGAGGGGGGACATGCCGCTCCTTCCGGGAGCCACGTGGAGTCATGGCACGTGTGGAGCGAGGGAAGCCCTCGACCCTGCTCCACGGCTGGTCTGGGGCAAGCCCCGGACCCCACTCCACGGTAGGAGCTCGAGGGCGGGATTAAAACGTCTGACGGGCTGTAGTCGTCTCCCCCTCACCCCCCCGTGACATTTGTGTGTCTGAATTTTCCTCTCTGATCTGCATGGTCATTCTCTTGAATTTATTCTGTTCTTTCAGTCTCCATGGGCTCTTGACTGACCTCACTTAGAGCTCTGTTCAAGTAGGAAAAGCCACAGGATGGGTATCAATAGACTGGCTGTGCAGATCACAGGGAAGAATTTAGCTCTCCGTTTTCTGTCACTGGAGAAAGGGGCATTAGCCAGTGGTCTGAGCACAGGAATGGGGAAGGGGAATTTCTGAGTTCTAATCCTGGATACTCCATGGACTTGCCACCTCTCTGCCCAAGCTTTTCCAACTGCAAAATGTGTTGATTAAGGCCTGCTTACCTCACAGGTCTTGAGGATGGCTGGACGTGGATAGAGTTCTTTGAAGATGAAAAGTGCCACAAATATAATTAGAGTCCTAGCCTTCCATGTGTCTTTTCCACATGTTGTGAGGTGTTAAAATGCCCCGTCTCGCTTCTGTCAATTGTGCTGGGTTCTTTTCCTCTTGACACATTTCTCTTTTGTCTGTGTCTCAGAAAAGAAATGGGGCATGTCATGCAAACAGAGCTTCTGCTGATTTGAGTCAGATTTTGTTCCCGTACATCTGTTGCGTGGATGGATCTCTCCTCACTGCCCCACATTTAGAGACAAGGTCACTTTTCACCCACTCTGTCTTGATCTTTTTCTCATCTAAAAGCACTGAAAATTACATTAGCACCATGGAGCTTGGATCAGGCAGAACAGTGACTTGTGGGCTTTGTCCTACAAATTGCTTGTTCTGCCACAGCTATAATTTTCCTAAAAATAGGACAAGAGAGCCTTCAAAGTCTGTATTTTAATTGGCTTTCCGAAGACATGGAAAGGCTTGTCACAAGGCAGCTTTCGTGAAGGGGCTGGACTGCACTTTTTCAGTTTATAAATAGCAAAGACTAGATTGAACTAGATGTGGGGGGAGAGTTGGACTAGCTCTTCTCCGGGGACCCCAATATTATTGCCAGGATTTACGCTTTCACTTTCGGGATGTGAAGGATCTGACGTGCTGCAGCATTGTCTGCCTGAGTCTGCTGATCGCTTGTAACAGCGCTACGATGTGTGACTTATTCCTGTTCATCTCAATACGATATTAACTCTGGATGCGAACGATGGCATTTACCATCTCAACATTAACCATTTCCCTGCTGCCCTACAGTGGGGATCTGCAGAGAGGGTTTCATTAAGGAAATGTTCTTTGAATGTATTTTCTTGCCAGGTCCATACTAACCCCACCCCTCTCTTCTAGGTGAGAGTTGTGGTGCTCTCCTCGAGGTAGAGCGGTGGGGTCTCGTATAACTGTGGTTCCAATGTTAGATCTGAGACGCTAACTGTGCTGTTCTGAATGGTTCTGTGGATCATGTAACAGGGCGTGTGATTCCTGCAGGGTCTTTGCAGAGCAATGCTTATGGGATGAAACCATGCCATCTGTTTCACTTCCGTGAGGGGGATGCACAAAGATTATCTGTAAAAGTCTGCAGGCTTGACCATCCCTTGTGATTATAAGGGCAGATTCCTTTGGGGCCTTCATGGTATTGTCCAAGGGACCTGTCGTAACGACTGTGAAAGGCTGTTAGCACATATGGGAATCTGTCTGAATGCTGTTTAATGTATGCATGGTGCTCACTGTTTAAACCCTATTTAAAAATGTCAAGAAAGTGAATTGACTTTTTTAGACTCTTATACAGGGATTCTCAAACTTTTGTACCAGTGACCCCTTTCACATAGCAAGCCTCTGAGTGCAACCCCTCCCCCTTATAAATTAAAAACACTTTTTAATATATTTAACACCATTATAAATGCTGGAGGCAAAGTGGGATGTGGGGTGGGGGCTGACAGCTCGTGACCCCCTAAGGGGTCCTGACCCCCAGTTTGAGAACCCCTGGTCTTGTATGAGGTGCTGCATCAACAGCCGTGGAGCTGAAAGTCCTGCGTGCATAGACCAGTTGTGATGGTCTCTTTCTGCAGTGTGGATGCTCTAGACAAACTGGGACCACTCACTAATTTCTCATAATTCAGTGAACAGCTGTCAAATGGCAGAGACATCGATTAAAAGACTCTTGGATCCCATTTGGATATCCCACGGAGATCAGACTAGATGATCTTATGGTCCCGTCTGCCCGCAAACTCTATGGATACCAATCCCTCAAGTCCTCCAGCCCCCTGTTAAATGTTTTAGAACAAGACCCACAGATGCTAGGAAATTAAAGTGCCTTCTGCTCGGATGCGCTTATGAATAGTAACAGGAAGAGCCCACAACCTAGATGACTGCTTCATACCCTAGACTGTGGTTCTTGCATAGATTGTTACTTGTATTGCTGTAATGCCTGCATGCCTCGACAGAGGGCAAGGCCCCATTGTGCTAGGGGCTGTATACATAGTACAGGCAAAGTAGGGGAGAAAAGAAGTATTAGCCCCCTTTGACTGAGGCCAGAGATATTTAAGGCTAGGACTATAACAGGGTTTAAAAGAGAACTAGATAAATTCATGGAGGTTAAGTCCATTAATGGCTATTAGCCAGGATGGGTAAGGAATGGTGTCCCTAGTCTCTGTTTGTGAGAGGGTGGAGATGGATGGCAGGAGAGAGATCACTTGCATTGCCTGTTGGTCCACTCCCTCTGGGGCACCTGCTATTGGTCACTGTTAGTAGACAGGATACTGGGCTGGATGGACCTTTGGTCTGACCCAGTATGGCCGTTCTTATGTTCTTATGTTAAATAATTTGGCCAGGGTCACACAGGAAGTCTGTGGCTGACCTGGCCATTGAACCCAGACTTCCTGAGTGAGAGTCCAGTGCCTTAACCACAAGATCATCCCTCCTCGCTAATTGAATTGCAGTACCGGTGGTTCACACAATAGGCCACATTCTGTTCTCATTTGCACCAGTGAAAATCCAGAGTAACACCACTGAAATCTGTGGATTTACACTGATGTAAATGAGAACAGAATTTGGCCAAGTATCTCTCCTCTGTCCATACTAGGCCCATGTTGGTGAAAATAAAGTCTTTCCAAGTGGCATGTTACACCAGCTGTTTCTTACCCTTCTTAATAACCATTGTGAAAGACACAATTCAGTTACTGCTAATGAAAATAAAACCAGGTACATTAACTATGTACTAGATCAGTGGTCCCCAACCTTTTCCATGGGGCGGGCACTGGACGACTAGCCGCTGAGTACCGTGGCCGCCGGACAAGCAGCCGCCGAAATGGCGCCGTGAAGCAGCGTCATCAAGAGGCGTCGGCGGCAGCGCTTCTTGACGTTGCCTCTTCTCGGCGGCTTCTTGTCCGACGGCCAGTGGGCGGGCGCCCATGGAAGCCCTGGCAGGCACCACATTGGGGATCCCTGTACTAGATGTTTGCTTTAAATCTCTCCTTCAACAACAAAGGCATTGAATAAAGTTGTCTCCTCTTGTGTTTGCATTTGTGCCCAAAAGAGCTTCTGGGCAGCAGTAATGCCGTAGACTTCCCTCTGATCTCTGTCCTGTCACATAAGTGATTATACAGCCCTGCTTGTGTCTGATCCTAATGCAGTCTACCTTGTTTGCATAGTTAATTTCTCATGAATGCTTCATCTCATCCCATGTTCTCTTCTGATGAAAGTTCACTCATTCCTGCCAAGGGCTGTCAACATTTCCCTGATTGTTGAATTGTTGTTTCTAAAGCTATGCGATGCCCACTAAAACCATGGAGGTGATGCTTATGCAGGAGAAAGGGTCCAGGCAGTACCTAGATGCTGTTCTTACAACCCACCAGCGAGTTGTACAGGTATGAAATTTTGTTGGCCTATAATGACTCTCTGCTCTTGCATAGCACTTTACATCTGAGGATCTCAAAGCACCGAACTAACTCTCTAGTCTAACCACTTGTGTGTGGAAATCAAGGCACGAAGAAGTTAATTAACTAAAAGTCACACAATGAGCCACTTGCAGAATGGAGAGCCCAGAAGGCTTGTCTCCCAACTCTAATGATTAGAGGTACTATCTCTTTTACACTGAATGGTAGACAATACAGATGGAAAAGTCATAACGAGATATTTTCCCAAACTCCTCTTCACTGCCTCCTATCACTGTGAAGTGGTTTATAATAATTTTTTAAAGCTCACTGGTTATATTGACCCTTCACAGTTTTTAAACTAGAATCTGTTTCCTCAGTGATGCTTTCCTCCTCGTCTTTTAGCTACATACACTCAGTCTTGTGGTTAAACCTGTTCTGGGTTAAACTTTCAAAGCTTTAAAAGGTAGATGTTTTCCACGGCACAGAGCTGATGCTGAGAACTTTCAGAGTGGACACTGGTGTCCCAAGTTTTCCATGGCAGCTTCTGTGGTAGGGATCCAGACATTAGCGATAATTTAACCTGAATTAAAAAAACTACGCTGTGCATGAATGTGTCTGTATACCTACACACCAACACATACATGCGTATGTCAATCTTTCTGCTTCTCAGTAGCACAGTTAAACAAGTTAAGTGGTATAAGAAAGGGACAAGAGACATATTTTCAACTGAGTCAGAAAAACAGTGAGGTGGAGAGATACAAAATACATGCTCCAGACAGCAGCAGGTGCAGTGGAGGTTCTCACACAGACATTGGGGATATTGTGGGCAGGGATGGGGGGTGGTTCATGTCAAAACTGGGCATGTTGGGATACAGTGTGCATGGAAGATGCCCTGCAAACTAAAGTTATGTACATTGGCCTGGAGTGATTGGACTTGTAAGGGTCTTGTTTGGGCTTTGCCTTGGGGTTGCATTGAGATCGACTCCTTTGCTGTGTTTTTAATGGAAAAGGTCCGCTCGGTGTCTGGCTTTTCTCCTGCAGCATTTCATTTCTTCTTTCAGATCTGTGGTTTGAGTTCAACGTTTGCTCCTATACTCTTGGAGGTTATTCAGAGTAACCAGCCCGAAGGGGTCCATCTGTCAGTGAAAGAGGTACCTTTAAGTTTACTGACGTGTTCACATTTAGAAAGTGTTTACTATGTATGTGGTGAAATCTACCTCACAACAGCACAGAACAAGGGGGGAGGGATAGCTCAGTGGTTTGAGCATTGGCCTGCTAATCCCAGGATTGTGAGTTCAATCCTTGAGGGGGCCACTTAGGGATCTGGAGCAAAAATCTGTCTGAGGATTGGTTCTGCTTTGAGCAAGGTGTTGGACTAGATGACCTCCTGAGGTCCCTTCCAATCCTGATATTCTATGATCTATGAATTTAAAATAATAATAAAAAAAACCAGCACAGAACAAGATCTTGATCCTGAGAAGACCCACCTCTCCCATTGACATGTGGGTGTCCAGCGCGCCTCAGACTCAGGCCCCCACTTGGTCAGTTGGCCTCCGTGAGACTCTGCTCATTGACCAGTGCTCTGGATAGCATTTGGACTTCCGCAAAAAGAACAGGAGTACTTGTGGCACCTTAGAGACTAACACATTTATTAGAGCATAAGCTTTCGTGGACTACAGCCCACTTCTTCGGATGCATAAGAAGAAGTGGGCTGTAGTCCACGAAAGCTTATGCTCTAATAAATGTGTTAGTCTCTAAGGTGCCACAAGTACTCCTGTTCTTTTTGCGGAAGTCCAAATGCTATCCAGAGCACTGGTCAATGAGCAGAGTCTCACGGAGGCCAACTGACCAAGTGGGGGCCTGAGTCTGAGGCGCGCTGGACACCCACATGTCAATGGGAGAGGTGGGTCTTCTCAGGATCAAGATCTTGTTCTGTGCTGGTTTTTTTTATTATTATTTTAAATTCATAGATCATAGAATATCAGGATTGGAAGGGACCTCAGGAGGTCATCTAGTCCAACACCTTGCTCAAAGCAGAACCAATCCTCAGACAGATTTTTGCTCCAGATCCCTAAGTGGCCCNTGGACTACAGCCCACTTCTTCTTATGCATCCGAAGAAGTGGGCTGTAGTCCACGAAAGCTTATGCTCTAATAAATGTGTTAGTCTCTAAGGTGCCACAAGTACTCCTGTTCTTTTTGCGGATACAGACTAACACGGCTGCTACTCTGAAATTTGGACTTCCGTATCCCATGACGTGCCTCCCCTGCCACCAGCACCTTTCCAACCAACTCCCATTACCACCCATGAGGAGAGTGGATGGTAAATGGCTTTGCACCTAGAGAAAATCCCCGTGGTTCAGAGTAGGATGCTTTCCTTTCAGTACTACATAGCGCTTATACTGTACCTTTCATCCAAGGATCACAAAGCCCTTTATGGAGCAGGGAAGTACTGTCCCTCTTTTATTGGTGAAGAAGCAGATTGATAATTGATTTGCACAAGATTAAAGAGTTGAGTCAGTGACAGACTAGGAATGGAACCCAGAAGCCAAGTGCCTTCCTGTAACTATTAGATCACACTTCCTCCCGGGAAGGGTTTTGTTTGCTTTCTGCAGAAGCTCATTCTTCTATTCAGTTTCACCAGAGCACTGAGGCGGGCCAGAGTTCACACTCCTTAGCTGGGCTCTGGGTAGACAGAACCTTTGCTGCACTAGGTGGCGGTGAGGAAAATTTAAGCCCTCAAGCCACCATACATTGTATGTCCTTGTATTACAAAAGCAAATCAGCTCTGGGAAGCTCTATTTATTGAAGGTAGTTTTTGTGGACCAAAAAATATGCCATGACAGTGATGCTCTCTGCATCTATGGACTACATTAGCCTTTGGTAACCCACGAGAGAGGTGTGGAGCGCCAGATGGTCTTGTGAAGTTTTGGAGAGATGGCAGCTCTACAATAGTGCCTGGATTCGAAGGGGATGGGAACTATAGTAATAAGTAAAGGACTGAATCAAAGGGCTTTGGTGAGCTTTGGATCAGGCCCTAAGATAGGTAGATCTTCCATTTCCCCCTCCTTCCAATAAAATAAACTGTATCTGTCTCTGAAAATGAACTGCTACAATTTGCATTGATAACTGCACTTAACCATCTCCATATGTTTAATGGCTTGCCCAGTTTTGTTTACTCCTAACTTACGCATCCACAATAGCTCATGATCTGTTAACCTCAGAAGGTAACTCACCAAGCAGGACAGCTACTAGGTGGTTGGTTTGGAAACCTAGGGACGGGATACATTTCACAGGGTAGTGTGTAAGCTACCCCAGTCTGTGCGTGCTGTTTAGGGTGTATGTATGTGTCTGCATTGCTTGTTCACTGAGTCAAGGCTTCTGCACTCGTGTGCTGATGCTCTTCACTTACACCAGTGCGACTCCATTGATTCAGTGGAGTTATGCCTGATTTAGACCATCTTAAGGGGAGGAGAATCAGACTGTCAATCACCAGCTTCAGTTAAGTCCCTTATAACACATTTTGTTGAAGAAATATAAATTCTTGGCTCTCGGAAAGACTTCTCCTCACAGTTCTGTATGATTCAGTCTCTGCACAAACAACTACTGATACCCAAATATGCAATGGATTCTGAAGAGTGTGTGGTTCAGGGCAAGGTACTGAGAATTAGAGCCCTTGGATTCTGTTTCTGGCTCTGCCATTAATTCACTGTGTCCTTTGGTGAGTCTCTTAACCTCTCTCTGCCTTCATATCCCCATCTGTAAAAGACTGATTCTGAGCCTGCCTTATAGGGATGATGTAATGCTTGATTTGTTAATGGATGTAAAGTACTTTGGAATCCTGGGATGAAAGATACTACAGATTAGTTCAAAATAGGACTGTCGATTAAACGCAGTTAACTCACGCGATTAGCTCAAAAAGTTAATTGCGATTAAAAAAAATTAATCATGATTAATCACAGTTTTATTCGCACTACTAAACAATAGGATACCAATTGAAATTTATTAAATATTTTTGGATGTTTTTCTATATTTTCAAATATATTGATTTCAATTACAACACCGAATACAAAGTATATAGTGCTCACTTATATTGTTTAGGTTACAAATATTTGCTCTGTAAAAGTGATAAACAAAAGAAATAATATTTTTCAATTCACCTCATAAAGTACTGTAGTGCAATCTCTTTATCATGAAAGTGCAACTTACAAATGTCGATTTTTGTTGTTGTTACATAACTGCACTCAAAATGAACAATGTAAAACTTTAGAGCCTACAAGTCCACTCAGTCCTACTTCTTGTTCAGCCAATCACTCAGACAAACAAGTTTGTTTACATTTACGGGAGATAATGTTGCCAGCTTCTTATTTCCAAGGTCACCTGAAAGTGAGAACAGGTGTTCACATGGCACTTTTGTAGCAGGCATTGCAAGGTATTTACATGCCAGGTATGCCCCTTCATGCTTCAGTCACCATTCCAGAGGACATGCTTCCACACTGATGATGCTCATTTAAAAAAAAAATGCATTAATGAAATTTATGAATGAACTCCTTGGGGGAGAATTGTATATCTCCTGCTCTGTTTTACCTGCATTCTGCCATATATTTCATGTTATGGCAGTCTCAGATGATGACCCAGCACATGTTGTTGGTTTCAAGAACACTTTCACTGCCGATTTGACAAAATATAAAGAAGATACCAATGTGAAATTTCTAGAGATAGCTACAGCATTCAATCCAAGGTTTAAGAATCTGAAATGCCTTCCCAAAATCTGAGAGGGACAAGGTGTGGAGCATGCTTTCTGAAGTCTTAAAAGAGCAACACTCCGATGCAGAAACTACAGAACCCAAACCACCACAAAAAAAAAAAAAATCAACTTTCTGTTGGTGGCATCTGACTCAAATGATGAAAATGAACGTGCATGGGTCCGCACTGCTTTGGATCATAGTCAAGCAGAACCCGTCGTCAGCATGGACTCATGTCCTCTGGAATGGGGGTTGATGCATGAAGGGACTTATGTATCTTTAGCGCATCTGGCATGTAAATATCTCGCGACGCTGGCTACAACAGTGCCATGTGAATGCCTGTTTTCACTTTCTGGTGACATTGTAAATAAGAAGCAAGCAGCATTATCTCCTGTAAATATAAACAAACTTGTTTGTCTGAGCGATCGGCTGAACAAGAAGTGGGACTGAGTGGTCTTGCAGGCTCTAAAGTTTTACATTGTTTTATTTTGAATGCAGTTATTTTTTTGTACATGATTCTACATTTGTAAGTTCAGCTTTCATGATAAAGAGATTGCACTACAGTACTTGTATGCGGTGAATTGAAATATTTCTTTTGGTTTTTCAAGTGCAAATATTTGTAGTCAAAAATAAACATAAAGGGAGCACGCTACACTTTGTATTTGGTGTTGTAATTGAAATCAATATATTTGAAAATGTAGAAAACATCCAAAAATATTTAAATAAATGGTATTCTATTATTTTTAAAGGTGCGATTAATCATTTTTTTAATCGCTTGACAGCCCTAGTTCAAAATATTATTTTAGAAATTAAAACATACTGAGTTCCTGAGCTACAATAGCGCCGTATGTCAAGCTCTGTTTTCATGGAGGCTAGGTCCATCAATGGCTATTAGCCAAGATGGGCAGGGACGGTATCCCTAGCCTCTGTTTGCCAGAAGCTGAGAATGGGCGACAGGGGATGGATCACTTGATGATAACCTGTTCTGTTCACTCCCTCTGGGGCACCTGGCATTGGCAACTGTCGGAAGACAGGATACTGGGCTAGATGGACCTTGGTCTGACCCACTAGGGCCGTTCTTATGTTCTTATGAAAATGTTCCAGCACTGCCGGGCTCAGTAGAACTGTGAACACTTACTTACCACCAAGCCCTTGGTATAGTACAGAACATTGGCATGGCCAATATCAGGAGATAATTGTCTTGCTGCTATTTTGGAACATGATCAAGAATAATTCCTATTTCTCCCTTTCTCCTCCCCACAGCATACAGTGGCAGACTTCAAGGTTCGATTAAAGGCTCGACCGGAACTTGAAGAGCTGATTGCGCAAATGAGCTGAGCCAGTGTCCAGATAAAACTATCCAGTCCATTTCAAAGCCATCTTTGTGACGCTATAGCATCCCTTAATTGGCTCCTAGTGGCCTTCAAAGGCAACTCTTAATACAGTCTTAATGATATGTTTGTTGCTTGGAAGAGGTTTCTGCTGCTCTGTTAAGGAGCTTATTTTAATGAAGTCAAATGTACCCTTTGTGTATCTGACCAACTGGTGCTTTTTCTTAGAGAGATTTGCAGCCGGGTGGTGATGGAAAGGCTGGATCGCATGTCTGATTCCTTCACCCTCGTTCCTGTTTGTTCTGCCTTGGGTGCCTTTTCCACACCTTGGTTTAGAAATAGAGGGCCCAATCCTGCAGTCTTTTCTCAGACAAAATTCCCACTGCGGTCTAGAATTGCAGGCTTGTGCCTGAAGATCCTGCTTTAGCTCTCGCTGGAGGAAACAGGATTCTTTCCATTGACTGCTGCAGGAGCTGAGTCAGGCCCAGAGAGAGGGAGGCTAGACAGAGCTAAGATGGAAGGTAGTGATGGACCTCGGTTGTTACCAACTGCCCTCAGTGTGGAGGAGGTGTCTGTCTATTCTCAATGATCCAGGGAAAGGTGAATGTCACTATCAGGCGGCAGGGGAAAATCCCCTCCAAACTTCAGGTGTGATGCTCAATCTTATGCTGTTCCAGAAACACTGTAGGTGAACATTTGATCCCCAAATGCTACTAGTTTTAAAGCAGTTGTCTAGTTAATTTCCTACAGCGAAGGCTATAATAATTCCTTGCACTTGTATAGCCCCTTTCATGGGAGGTTCTCAAAGCGTTTTGCCAACCTGGATGGAGTCTCCACATCCCTGTGAGAGGTGGAAAGTACTAATCACAGAGGAGAGATCCTGGTTCATGAATGGCAGAACAATCACGAGATGAGTCCGCAACAGAAACTGACTTTGTCAAAGGCCAATAACAGTGAAGCTTGGACCACTGTCAACCAGTCAGATTACATAAGCAAATTACTCCTTGACTGGGCTTGTATCTGACTCTTATTATTCATCTCAGGTGAAGAATAACTTTTCCCTGGATCTGCCCTTCACAACAGGCCTATATGATTTTTTTGGCCATTTCCAAAACCATTCAGAACCTACATAACAATACATAGCTGGGACCTGGTTCTCCACTGCCTTGGAGCTTTGTAGTCCTTTCACTTGTGCACAGTCAGTGTAAAACTAGGGGTGAGAGTGGAGAATTCTGACTGGTAACATTTTGCACATGTGTTACAGACAACGTAAGTGACAAAAGAATTTGGCCCACTGACTTCCTGTTTGTGGTTAGCAAAGTACAGATCCGATTGTGTAAAACGGTTGTAAATTTTAGCAGAATGCAATTCCCTTACTACAGTGGAGTTACTCTGTATTTACACTGGTATAAAAGAGAGGAGAATCAGGTCCCTGTTGACCTTGGAGGTAAATAGTGATACTCCTCTTAACCAGCACAAGAAATAGAACTGGGCTTTCTCACATGGCAGTTGTTGCTATGACCATTTTTAGGGTCCCTGCTGGTCGTCCTTTTGACTTTAATTGTAAATGCGATGTAATAGCCACAAAAAGGTTGACTATGACAAAGTAGCTTTCCCAACCTCCTCCGTGTACAATCCGCCAGTGAGAGTTGACTCGGATATAATGCTTCTTGCCATTTCATTGGCTGCATGTATTGTCACCTGACAGCCTGCTGAGGCATTTGGGGGATGCTGGAGTGAGTCTGGTGGAATAGTTCAGAACTTTGTCTCTCTTTGCTGAGCCGCCAGTCACACCGATTGATTGCAGTGGAAGTTGCTTGGGCACTCAGCGTTTTAGTATGTCTACGCTGCAGTTGTATCCCAGCCTGGGTAGACAGACGCGCGCTACCGCCGCTCGAGCGAGCATGCTAAAAATAGCAGTGCGGCTGTTTCAGCACAGGCGGAGGCTCAGGGTAGCCACCTGAGCTCAGACCCAGGGGTCAGGTGGCCTTGGACTCAGGCAGCTAGCCCCAGCCATTGTCTGTGCCACAACACCCACACTGCTATTTTTAGCCCACTAGCTCAAACCTGCTTCTAGCTGCAGTGCAGACGTTACCCTCTGAAAAATCAGGCCCCGTATTTAGGTGCCTCAGTTCTTATTTAGGCACCTGTTTTTGAACATCTTGACTTAAAACCCACTAGAAAAGTGGGGGATTTATTTTGGTGCATTTGCCTGGGCCTCGCACCAGCAGATCGCTTTCCCGATGCCCTCAATTACTAAAGTAATACAGCAGCCAACATGCTAGTTGTGTCCAAAAAGCCCTGATGCCCCTGCATTATACGAAAGCTATTACAGGAGGTCGGAGTCTCACAACTCTGCACTCACCCAGGAATCCTGAGGAGCTGTGCCAAGCTGCCAATACCTTAACAAACCCTGTATCTCCCGTATACATGTATTTGCAGAGGGGACGAAGAACAAGAGACTCCGTTCATCTCTTTTTCTATTTAACCAATTCCCTCCCTCCCCCCAATCACATCAGTAAAGGGAGATAGCACCACCTGGAAAATGCATTTCTGTTAAGTTCCAGATGCTGGGTCTGTTCCTAGTTTGGGCCTGAGGAATACAGAGGGCATTGGTCCTACAGCAGAGCATTCAGCTTGTGTGATTTGACACACGTTTTTGGGTTGAACTGACAGTGGCATTGACTCCTTTCTTAGTCCTCGTTATCTTGGTTTTTCCAGCTCTGTGACTGAGTCCCCATATTCTACCAGGTGAGCATTTGCTTTTGAGTTTGAGCTGACCCTGAGTTGGGACCATCCCATCTGCTGCCTAATTACCCCACTTTTAGTTCTTTTAGGAGCAAAGCCAATGTCCCAGTTTTAAAATCTGAGTGCTGCTTTGGTGGGGGAAGGATCTGAACACTACGTTAGACGTAGACCAAGTAGAGAGGATAGAGTTGACACTCTCAGGGATGGTTCTTGTGAGGAGAGGTGGGGAAAGAGGGGCTGTTTGCTTCCCTACATCCATATATTTCAAGTCTATGCCCTACCTGGGGATCCACACAATGGCATTTTAGGGGTTAGTGGAGTAATAGGGTGAAATTCTGGCTCCGTTGAAAGTAACAGCAAAACTCCTATTGACTTCAGCAGGACGAAGATTTCACCCATAATGGTTTAGAACTGGGCCATAACCTGTTGTGTGTGTTGGTGCTGGACTATCATGCTTCATTCCTAATTATACCCCAGTTTTTCACCAGTCTGTAACTGGGCCCCAGCATTCTGCTGTGTTGGAGCCAACCTGGGGCTGGAAATATCATGTCTTGTTGCAAATGACCCCCATTCTCCAGCACTTATTTTATAAAGAGAGTCAGTCCCCTCTGTTTTAAAATCTGAGTCCTGGTTTAATCAGCTCAGGAGCGTGGCAGTAGATTTAGCATGGAGGTGATGCACTCCGGGATGAATAAAGGTGGGCCAAGAAGTAGTGCTTTATTCCCAGCACCCATATAGCTACCACGCTGTGCCCCACCAGGGGGAGCTATACAAAGATGGGGCAGGGGAATGGAATAATTGTTCCTATCTGGGCCGCAACATTCTACCTTCTGTCCTCATTAGCCTGCTTTTTCACACGTTTGTGACTGGGGCCCTGCATGCCCATTAGCCAGCTGGATGTAGGGGAGTCAGAAGCTATGGGGTGTATGATCAATACAGAAGACCACCAGGAAGCCACCCAGCCGAAAGAAGGCAGCAGTACACCTAGCAGGAACACAACGAGGCACTGGGACCTGGGCTCGAAGACCATATTTATGAGGCTGCAGTGGGCTGGTGGTAAAGGCCCTGTTCCTGCACAGGCTCTGTGTGCTAGTGACCTCTGGTTTGTGGAAAGGAAAGACAGACATGCCAACTCACAAATGGATCACGAAAGACGCGATTTGTGAGGAAAATGAAGCCTTGCTCACGATCTCGCGATTCAACTCTCAAATGTCAGGATTTAAAAAAAAATCTCTAGCCCTGGCACAAATGTGTTTCCAGTCAGACAGGAATTACCCCACTCTGAACAAAGGAATGTGGTTTCTCCACCAGGCAGTTAATTCCGAAGTAGCTTGAAAGACAATGAAAATTCATTGATATATCAGAAACAAGGCCCTCCAGCTAACTGGGAGGGACAAGAGACAGCGTGGCTACACCCCAGCAGGGATGAGAAACTTCACCTGAGAGAGAAGGGGGTGGACCTGCCCTCAAATGAGCAGTTGAATAAACTGAAAAGAAAAAAAACCCCTGACAGTTGAGAGTTCTAAAAGTGAGGCTTAATTTTACTTAGAAATCCTATCAGCTTCCCCAGGGGTGGCTGGGACTCCAGCTGTCAGCCCTGGGTTCCTGCTCCCCTGCCATCCTGGGAAATGGGAGAGGGGATCCCACTGCTGCCCACGGCCTGGCGAGGGTGAAGAACCTTAAGAGGAACAGAGCTGAGGCTGGGAGGGCTGCAGGGAGGCTGAAGTGAGGAGGGTGGGGGCTGATGGGGTGAGTGGTGGGAGGGTGAACTGAGGCTGGTGGGGTCAATGGGGTAGAGGAGCTGAACTGACGGGGTGGGGATGATGGAGGCTGGGGGGCTGAACTGAGGGGAGTTGAGTGGGGAGAGAACTGGTGGGGGGTGGGGGGTTGGGGGACAGGATTAATCACTGGGCAGGAGACGGGCAGATGTGGGAGTGAGAGCTCCTGCAGCAGGAGACAAAAATCACCTTCTATAGTACTTGTGGAAGTGTGGGCAACACCATTGTCACATGCACACACCCTGGGATGGGCAAGGGGAGTTCAACCATCAAGAGAATGACCTAAAAAACACAATTGAATTTTTTTTTTAAGGCTTGATTTTTGGGCCAATCTCATGATTTTGGGGGGTCTGACTCATGATTTGTGATCTCTTGAAGTTGGCAATACTGGAAAGGTGGAGCAGACATCACGGAGCGTGGCAGGAAGAGCACACGCTGCAGGACGGAGGTGTTTGGAGGAGGCACTAGGCAGGCCATTCGTCTGGTTTTAAGCTGGGACAGTTCTGCTTTTCTAAGGTGTGCCCCCTGTCCCAGATGTGGTTTTGTCTGGCATTAGATGGGGGATGCCATGTTGAAGAGTGCGCCACTCCAGACTCCACCCTCACTGGCGTGACCTCACCGCTCTTCACATTGATGTCCTTTGGGCGGCGCAGGTCATGCCAGCAGGCATGGGGTCATGCAGGTGAGGGTGGGGCGGCCCACCCTGGCAGGCCCACTCCATTCCCAGGAGCACTGCAATGTCCAGTAGTCTGGGGATGTGAGTGATCACCCTAGGTGGCCGTAGGAAGTCAGTCTGTGTGTGCATGGCTGGAATAGCTTGGTAAATAGTTGTAATAAAGAGCCAATTTAGTTTAACAAGCATGGAGCCCTCCTCTGTTATTACCTAGCACAGGGCACATAAAGCAAGTGGTGCCACAGTTCCTCCACCCTCTGCTGACTGTGCTGGATGCATGGGGCACTCCTGGCTGAATCCCTCCTGGGGCTGGGGTGGGGGGACACGCTGCAGCCTTGTATGGGCTCTTCCTGCTGTGGCGTACATTCCCCCCAAAGCTCCAGTGTGGCTGGGTCTGCCAGGCCTCTCCCAGGGTCTGTTGCTGCAGTGTGGCTCTTTCCCACCACCTGCAGGGCTCCAAGCCAATTCCTGCCCCACAGCGACTGCCATTGTCAATACAAACCAGCCACAGGCCTGGCGCTTTTGAGCCTGTGTCATTGCACAGTAGTGCCAGCAGAGGGCAGCGCTGGCACAGGAGTAGGTCAGCCAGTGACACCTCAGCCTCAAGGTTTGCAAAAGAACAGGGGCAAAGGGGTCCAGATCAGCGGTTCAGACTCTGCCCCAGCGGGAGGATTAGGAAGCCTGTGTCCCCTTTCGTGTAGGGGGCTGAGAAGGTGACCAATGCCCCGGCCCCATTCCTCCTCAGCAGCAGGAGAGCTCTCCCCTGTAGCCCAGCCTGGCTGGAAAGGGGTGAGGCACTTAAACCCTCTTGGCCAGCCTCTTCCAGCAGCAGTGTGGTTGGGGACAGCTGCTCCTTTTGATTTCTTCCTTTCCCACTGTCCCCAAAGGCCGGCCAATCTGCTATGGGAGTTTAGTGCCTGATCTCAGCAGCCCCCCCATCCTCTCCCCTTCTAGCCAGAGAAGCTTTTTAAAGCCTTAGTCTCTGTCCCACCCGCCCCCAGTGCGCGCACACGGCTCCCCACCAACCCTCTGCTGTCACCAGGCCCTTCCAGCTTCTATTCTGCAGGCTCTAGAGTTGCTGATTATTTAGCTGTTTGAACCTTCTCCCTCCCCATGTTGCCCCTGTAGATCTTCAGGCCAGGGCTATGGCTTTTCTGGTTGTTTTAGAAAGCACTCAGCCCACTTTGGGGCCTTGCGTATACACAAATGGTCGTCCTTCTGCCAGGAGAACCAGGAGTGAGGGGAAACCAGGGGCTTTGAAGGGGTGGATTGGAACCATTTGTCATATTGATCCTCGCTGGTTGCATTGTGTTCTAAAGCTTCTTTGTATATGGCTTTACGTGCCCTTTGATTACACTGTAAGACCTTTGGGACAGAGACTTACTTGCCACTGTTCATCTATTACTCTTGTGCCATGCTGTATAACCATGAATACTCTGTTATTTGTGTGGGACTCCTCTGCTTGCAGGGGTTCCTTTGACTGATGGCAACTTCCTTGCTCCAGGAGAGAGACCTGCAGAAAGACTTGCTGGCTTACGTAATTGAGGGAGGGGGAGACTCGAGCAGAGGACATTCTGGGAAATGTAGTCTTGCTGCAAACTAAGCCCTGGGAAACGTAGAGTAGGGGCAAGATTCAGCTGTTTAACCACTGTAAATCCATAGTAACTCCCATCTACTTCAGGGGTGTTACTCTGGCTTTACAGCGGAGTCAATGAGTGTGGACTTTGGGCCTATTACTTTCTAGAGAAAGTTCCCCAGAAATGAAGAGATGCGGGTTTTTTTCCAGGGCTCCTTCAGTTTTGCTGCTGGGACCAAGCACTGCCCCAGCCAGCAATGCTCGTGTTGTGGTTTGTCATCTTATTTCAGGGGCGTATGGGTTTGTCTGCTTCTGCAAGCACTGATTATTTTATACCATGATTGTCTCTAATAAAAAACGGATTTTAGATTCCTCCGCTCTCTAGCCTGGCTTCCCATAAACCCCGGGTCAAGTTCAAGGTCTCGGTTCTTCTCTTCAAGGTGCTTGGTGGCATGGGCTCAGGTTATCTATAAATAGGGGGCTACTTAAATCACAGAGAAATCATACATTTTTCATGGGTTGGTTACGGCATCAATAGCAAATTTTGCGGAGGTGTAACGTTTGCGAAATTTGCTATTTATGCCACGACCAACCCATGAAAAATGTGTAATTTCACTGCAGCATTTCTCAAACTGGGGGTCCCAACCCTTGGGTCACAATCCTATTGTAGGGGGGTTGTGGTATTGCCACCCAAACAGCAGTGCCACCCAAAGAATCCTTTCCTGATTTCTTACATAACGTGCGCGCACTGAACTGAGAATGTACCAGTGGCTGCCCTGGGTACAATGTTAGATCATCCTCAGCTCCTATATTACAGCGATGGGCACTACAGAACAACATGAGACAGAACAGGAATGACAGGATTGCCCGAAGTAGGAACAATAAATCCATTTATTTTTTCACCTGAAAATTTAAAATAAATTTTTACCTGATATTTCCACTGTAAAAAAAATATTCAGTGACACATCATCAGCAAAGCCAACCCCATCCTGATTACTATGATCAGTCCCCTTAATGTACGTGCCAAGTCCCAAGAGGGAGTAGGTTTTCTCTCTCTTTGATTCAGCAGGATACTTCTCAGCAGTTAAATTCTCCATGCTCTGGCTGAGTTAGACTTGGATCCCTTGAGCTTCAAGCTTGAGTCTTTTCTATCAGCTCTTGGCCTGGGCTAACCTTTGCTTCTTCTGCAGTTCCTCCATTCGTTGCTTCTGATGTTCCTTCATGCAGTCCTTGAAGGCCTGTACCTGCTGCTGACACTTCCTCCAGTCCTGGTGTTCAGCCATGCACTCCTGCACCGCATAATGGAAAGTGGCACAGCCAGTGCGCAAGATCATTTGATCCAAGGGATCCTCCTCGTCTTCTGACTTCTGGCTCCAGTTGTGACCTTGAGGGCTGGGACCAGACATCTTGTTGGATCTAAGGAGTGTGGGATCAGAGGAGAGTAGCAGAGGGGGAGGAAAATGTCATTAGAAAACCCTGTCACAAAAACTCAATCATAGGCCTTGTGCCACTGGGGAGTCATAAATAAGAAATGACGGGGTGGGAGGGGAGAAGGGCCAGTGGAGATACTGTACTCCCAGCCTTCACTCTGCATATCTATGCCCCCAGCGTTCCCTATTGCCGCCCCCACCTTGGTGGGACCTCCCATACTCCTTGTGAATATTTTCCCCTGCTATAGCATCTTCTAAGGAATTCAAAGAATTTTACAAACATGAAAGATTTAAATTTCACAATGATCCTGCAGGGTGTCATTCTACCTACCGTGGAGGAAACTGAGGCACTGAGCAATAAAGAGCCTGATTTTCAGAGCTACGGAGTAGCCACACATCCCACTGACTTCAGCTTTGAGTTGTGGATGCTCAGCACCTCTGAAAATTCAGCTCAGAAACAATTTGCCCACGTTACACTGTCAGTCCAGGCCAGTTGAACATCAGTGCTGTGCCTTAATCACAAGGCCATTCTTATTAACTACGATGTTGGTGAAGCGCACTGACTTAGTCATAGAGTGCAAATGGACACGGGATTGAATCCGATACACTGAAGCCCTGTCACAGGCAGATGCTTAATTTGTTATTACCTCAGAGGAATCCACCAGGTGCCTGTCCAACACTTGTATAAAATATAACTGGTCACACCAATAAAGTATTATCAACTTGAAATTAACAAGCTCTGACGCACTTTATAGCTTATTCCTTTCAGTTTGCTGTGCTGCTCCGAGAAGCTGGGGAATGAAGCAGCAGGGGTCAGAACACAGACTAAAGCGGTGATCTATTCTACTAGCGTATCAGCCCAATCAGTTCTCCTGGGATGGAAAAAAATCTATTAGGTCTGTTTCCTAAGAGTACAGGGTTATGACCTACCTACACAGTATATTCTCCAGTACTTTGTCCAGTCTAACTTCAAATGACTCAAACTATTGGATTCTCACTATTTCTCTTGGCAGATTACATGGTATCGCTCTTATGGCACTACTGTCTCATAGTGTTCCCATTAGCTATGAACCAAAATTCTGCTTTGAACTCATAAACATCTGATCCAGTGAACATTTTTTACATGCAAGAACCTAAAAACAGATCAAAAGAAGTTACTTTGGTTTCTCCTTTAGCTGGCTGACTGATTTTCATGCTGCTAGGTACTCCACATCCTGCCACCACTAGAAATACTAATACAGCTCATAACTCTTAAGAACATCTAGCCCAGTATCCTGTCTTCCGACAGTGGCCAATGCCAGGTTCCCCAGAGGGAATGAACAGAACAGGTAATCATCAAGTGATCCATTCCCTCTTGCCCATTCCCAGCTTCTGGCAAACAGAGGCTAGGGACACCCTCCCTGCCCATCCTGGCTAATAGCCATTGATGGACCTATCCTCCATGAATGTATCTAATTCTTTTTTGAACCCTCTCATAGTCTTAGCCTTCACAACGTCAAATGGCGAAGAGTTCCACAGGTTGACTGTGCGTTGTGTGAAGAAATATTTCCTTTTGTTTGTTTTAAACCGGCTGCCTATTAATTTTATTTGGTGACTCCCTAGTTCTTGTGTTTTGAGAAGGAGTAAATAACACTTCCGTATTTACTTCTCAACGTGTCATGATTTTATATACCTCCAATAATATCCCCCCTTAGTCATCTCTTTTCCAAGCTGAAAAGTCCCAGTCTTATTAATCTCTCCTCATATGGATGCCATTCCATACCCCTAATTATTTTTGTTGCCCTTTTCTGAACCTTTTCCAATTCCAATATATCTTTTTTGAGATGGGGCAACCACATCTACACGCAGTATTCAAGATGTGGGTGTATCATGGATTTATATAGAGGCAAAATGATATTTTCTGTCTTATCTTCTTTCCCTTTCTTAATAGATGTATTGGAGCATGAGCTTTCGTGGTTGAATACATGACATGCGTCTGACGAAGTGGGTATTCACCCACGAAAGCTCATGCTCCAATACATCTGTTAGTCGATAAGGTGCCACAGGACTCTTTGCTGCTTTTACAGATCCAGACTAACACGGCTACCTCTTTGATACTTGACACCCTTTCTTAATGATTTCCAACATTCTGTTCGCTTTTTTGACTGCTGCCGCACATAGAGTGGATGTTGTCAGAGAACTATCCACAATGACTCCAAGATCTCTTTCTTGAGTGGTAACAGCTAATTTAGACACAATCATTTTATATGTATAATTGGGATTATGTTTTCCAATGTGCATTACTTTGCATTTATCAACATTGAATTTCATCTGCCATTTTTGTTGCACAATCACCCAGTTTTGTGAGATTCTTCGCAGTCTGCCTGGGACTTAACTATCTTGAGTAGTTTTGTATCATCTGCAAATTTTGCCACCTCACTGTTTACCCCTTTTTCCACATCATTTATGAATATGTTGAATAGGGCTGATCCCAGTACAGACCCTTGGTGGCTACCACTATTTACCTCTCTCCATTCTGAAAAGTGACCTTTGTATTCCTACCCTTTGTTTCTTATCTTTTAACCAGTTACCAATCCATGAGAGGACCTTCCCTCTTATCCCATGGCAGCTTACTTTGCTTAAGAGCCTTTGGTGAGGGACCTTATCAAAGGCTATCTGAAAATCTAAGTACATTACAGCCACTGGATCCCCCTTGTCCACGTTTGTTGACCCCCCCTCAAAGAATTCTAGTAGATTGGGGAGGCATGATTTCCCTTTACAAAAACCATGTTGACTCTTCCCCAAGAAATTATATTCATCTACGTGTCTGACCATTTTGTTCTTTACTATAGTTTCACCCAGTTTGCCTGGTACTGAAGTCAGGCTTTCTGTGCCCCACGCGCACACACTGCCACTGAAAAGCGGCCACTGCTGGGGTGAGACGTGACCACAGGTTAACAGCGCACGGCGGCATCTCACAACAGGTTAGGACTCAAAGGGCTGCTGCATTTGCCCCCTGCTTGATTTGGGGAGCCCGAGCCCAGCTGGCCTGGCCGGGGTGGAAACAGCCGGACTCTCGGCCCCAGGGGCCTCCGCATCAAACACCCCCCGGCCCCCTCCACCCCCCAGGGCGGGCCCGGCACCGAGGGGCCCCCAGCACAGCGCCCCTCCGCCCCGCTCAGCACTGCCCCGAGCCCCGGGGTCTCCGTCCCCGCCACCCCTCAATTGCGAGACGCGGCCGGGCCAGACACGCACCGGGAGGAGGGGGGGTTTGCGAGCAGCCGCCGCTCACCTGAGCGCAGCAGGGCCCGTTCTCCGCTGCCGCCGCCTCGCGGCCCCTTTAAGGATTCGGTGGGGAGGGGGGAGGAGGCGCTTTCCTATTGGGTGAGCCTCCCCCAGCGCTTCCGGGTCAGGAGGTGGCGTTTCCGGTGCTGAGGGAAGATGGCGGCGACTATGCGGATCCAGAGCGATTGGAACCAGGTGCTGAGGTGGGAGCCACCCCCCCCCCC
>NC_048298.1:335658364-335890922 GCF_013100865.1 Trachemys scripta elegans
TGTTAGTCTTAAAGGTGCCACAGGACCCTCTGTTGCTTTTTACAGATTCAGACTAACATGGCTACCCCTCTGATACTTGACACCAATTTGAGTAATTATGTTCTGTTTTCCGTCAGCTGAAGACTATTCTTAGTTTTGTCCTTAACTGTTCACTGTTGCTACGATCTGTTACCCAGCTGTCACATTCCACCCCAGGAGTAGCTGTACTTTATCAGTGGGTGAAGTGATATGATTACACAATGCGTTACAAAACTACGTCATCCACAACTAAAATGCAGCCCCCTTCAGATTTGAAGAAGTCTATTTACCAGATCACAGCAATGATGCACAATATTTTGGGGAAAGACAAATTTGTGCAAGGATATAAGGCAAATGTTTGCTGTTACAAAAAGTGGTAAATTGTGTGGGAGTCAGTTTATCTACTTAATGAGGATGAAGTCAGCCCTACTAGAATTTAAGGTTGTGGCTGCTGGGTGTCTGAGTATTTCAAACCTGATGTTTTGCAGGTTTGGATCTGTTTTCCTATGCTCGCAAACACAATGCCCTTTCATGGCACTGGGAGTTAAGCAGAAGAGGCTACACTTAGGTACCATATTGTGTAAGGAAGGGAATATTGTCTAGTAATTAGAGCAAGGGACTGCGTCAGGATTCTAGTCTAAGCTCTGCTACTGACTGTGTTGTTTTGGGCCAGTTGTGTAACCTCATTACTTCAGTTTCTTATTTGCAAAAAGGGGTTTATGCCTACAGTGTAGAAAAATCCTGGCCCCTGTTCACCCCAAGCTAACCCAAAACTTGGTCTGGCCAATTGAAATGTAATTATTGCTATCCCTCCATGCTGCTGACCTGCCCTTCAAAATCCACTTGCCCATGCAGAACTCTGAGCTGAGCCAGAGAAAAAAATTAGCAAAGTCTCTGCTTGTAAATGCCACCAAATTGTAAGAAATTGAGGTGGTTCAAGTCAGATAATCCAGTTGGTCAACATGTCTGAATCCTGGGTTCAGGTCAGATCATACCAGCAGCTTGTCCTTGAGGGAAAGACATAGAATGTCTGTATAATACACCTTAATCAGGAAACACTCATTTTAGCTACCTATTCCCTTCTGTCAAGCCCCCTTCCCCCCCCCCCCCAAAGGGAGACAACCCCCCCTTTTTTTTTTGTTAGACTAAATGAGAGAGCCAAGACCTTGCTAAGCATATTCTTAACATTTATTAACGAGAGCCTCCTAACATCTGTGAGGCCAATGCCTGTAAAAGGTCTTGAGGTCCTCAAATGAAAGATGCTTTGTATGTGGAGAGTATTATCAGACCAGAATCGTTCAGCTATGCATGTGAAGTGATTGACTATGATTGCTCAGTTGCTATGGTGAAATCTGCAATATCTATACCTATATAGTGTTAATACTAAATGCTTTGGTTAGCAGGTCTCCTTCAGCGCAAAATTCCCTTGCGGGAGTGAGCAAAATAAGCATGTGTTTGCAGGGTCATGTAAAATGCTTACACTGTTTGGTGCTGTCTTTCCAAACAGATAATCTGCATTGATATTTCCAGTGGCGGGGGCCTTGGCGTATCTTCCAGCACTGATGGAACCATGAAAATCTGGCAGGCGGCTAATGGAGAAATAAGAGTAAGAACTTTGGCTCTATCTTTGGGTTCGTCTATGTTTTTTTGGTCTCAAGTTGATAGATTCTAGTGTCCTGCTTTGGCTCCTAACTAATGATGACTGTGCACTGAGGTCCAGTGTGGTTACGGTGTTGTCCTTTGAGTGAGACATTAGCATAAATTTCACTTCTGAGGTCAAAGATCTATTAGACTGTGGCATAATCTCCCAAGGGACGTGATGCTCAGAGGCCATGGTGATGAGTCCCAATATTAGAACATGGAGGGATAGTTAGAAGTGATGGTAGCTACGGTGCAGTTGTTCGCTGTCTGCTTCTGAACTTATCCCCCTGTAGAAAATTGGCCATGTTCATGGGGGATTTGACCATGTCCCCGATGTAGGTAGAAACACTATGCTTTCCTAGTACCGAATAACATAATACAGGATGGCATCGGGTGATAACAGTGGAACTAGCACACAGTTCTTTGTTTTTCCAGAGACTGTTGGAAGGCCATGTGTATGATGTGAATTGTTGCAGGTTTTTCCCGTCGGGCCTTGTGGTTCTGAGTGGGGGAATGGATGCCCAGCTAAAGATCTGGTCAGCAGAAGATGCCAGCTGCGTAGTAACGTTTAAAGGTCACAAAGGAGGTACACAAACTAGCCTTTAAAATGCTTAATTTGCTGCCTGTATAATTACATCACACCAGAGGGCTAAAGTTCAAGCATCAACCTATTACATTTTTGTGCTGTGCATTAACATTAGATGCTTCAGACTCCAAGCATTTGTATCTAAAACACAGACAAAAACGGCTGCTATTCTAAACACCTGAAGTTGTTCATGATGCATTTCAGGTTCTGAATCTGTATAATAGGGAAAAGAAGGGAGAACAGCACAATAGTCTGCTCGGAGTTGTGAACATGGAGTTAGGATAGCATTTTATTCCTCCTCTGTACAGTTGACAGTCGAACTCCTTGTTATCCTAAATAGCCTCGTATCCCTGATTATATGCATTATACTGAAAATTCCTTCCATTATAATTGCTTATTCAGCATTAATCAAGACATTCAGATAATAAAGGTTGTACCACCGTTGCTTCAGATGATATTTTTCAAATGTTCAATGTTGTAGGTGCCTCATAAAACAAGTAAAGACACTGTTCGTGCCTCAGAGCACGAAGTCTGTTTGTCATGCTGAATTTAGGGGATGGTCATTACCTGACAAGAGGGCAGGGGACAGGAATGGCATAATAAAAACACCTCCGTGAGCCACGGTAGCTATGTGGGTGGGAGAAGCTCTCCCGCCGACATAGCGCTGTGCACACTAGCGCTTATGTCGGTGTAACTTATGTCACTCAGAGGGCTGGTTTATTCATGCCTCCGAGTGACTTAAATTAGGTTGACACAAGCTGCAGTGTACACATAGCCTAAGTGGCATCTATCTGTCCAAATACTTGAGCAAATTGTTAATGCAGTATCTTTCTAGTCTCCTGCAGTGAGCCTACCGTAATTTTCTAGTCTCCTGCAGTGAGCCTACCGTAATTTTCTAGTTTCCTGCAGTGAGCCTACCGTAATTTTCACTTGACCTTTTTGTGTATTTTTAAAACGTGCAAAAGGCTTTGCGGATGTATGGCAACAATATTGTAAATTAATCTGACAGGAAATGTAGCAGAGCTGCAGTGAGAGGAAATCTAGCAGACTTCTGTTGTCTCCAAAATTGACTTCATCCATTGTGTGCATAATTGGATCTCAGGCAATCTCAGCAGCTGCAGTCAGCTAGAATAATTAAATTTGGTTTTGTCTGGTTGCAGTTGACTTTTGTTTGAAAAATAGTCCTGGCATTTGAACTTGCTGCCTTTGAACATTGCTTCTGTATGCGGACAGTTAATTAAATCTTGTAACTATTCAAATATACCTCTTTAAATGTTAGAAACAACAGTGATCTAAAATGGTAAGGGAACATGCTTTCCATGTTGCTGTATCTGGAATAAACAGGTATCACTAACCTGTCCAAATTCATGATGGGGTTATCTAGCTCGGGCCAGATTCAGTTCTGGTGTGAGCAGATGTAACTCCAGTGGGATTTCACCCAAACGGCCTACTGCCTGTGAGATTCTGGTGCATGATTTCCAGCTTTTTAAAGCAAGATAGGTGCCTTTTCCAACCTTGCTGTAACTTCCTCGCTTCTACCCTTCTGAGAGGTTTCTTTGCTTTGGTGTAGGTATCCTGGACACAGCCATTGTGGATCGGGGAAGAAATGTCATTTCCAGTTCTAGAGATGGCACTGCCTGCCTCTGGGATTGTGGAAAATCCGCTTGCCTAGGCGTTGTCGCAGATTGTGGTTCTCCTGTGAATGGCATTGCTCTGGGCGTTGCTGACAATACAATAAATCTGGGCTCACCTGAAAATGCACCTAGTAAGTAATATAGAGAGGTTTTCTTTTTCCCTTAAAAAGCTGTACAGTTCAGACATGCCATGTGCAGACTCTAAGGAAAATACGTAACTACTGTTATGAGAGGGGAATCCTTCATCGCTTGGGCAGCGGTCTCATCTGACAGCATAAACTCAAGAGGAAGGGAAGCGGGCCATCAGGGTTGCTCACTGGAGTCCTGAGAGAAGCTGACGAATACAGTTCCTTTTTAGAGGCTGATATAGACTAAAAGGTGTAGCCAATTATTTGATTACACTCCTAGTTCATTCTTAAAAATGTTTGAGACCAAATAACTGAACGTAGCCAGATTTATTGTCTAAAGACAAAGCAGTACAGTACAAAAAGCAAACATACATACCCTCCTTCTGGGAAGCAATTCTTATCTCGCAGCATGGTTACCCTACACTGGATGATTACCTGTTCTGTTCCATTCCCTCTGAAGCACCTGGCATTGGCCACTGTCGTAAGACAGGATCCTGGGCTAGATGGACCTTTGATCTGATCCAGTATGGTCTTTGTTTATACAGAAGCAGTGCTTCGAAGACAGGCATTTCAGCTAGTAGTATTTCTAGTATGATTTTACAAGTTACAAAAGTCTGTACTAAAATCCAGCCCACCGGTTCGTAACAGTTGTTGTTTTGTTCTATACTTTTCTTATCTCTGTTCTAGATAATGTTTTCACCCCTCAGCTCAGAGAGAGCCGAGAAACATCCCAGCCTGTGCTAGGACACACCGTTCATATATCTTAGCTTTGACAGGCTTCCCATTTTCTAGTGCCAAAGCTGAGTTCAGCTTTGCAAAGTGTAGTGGGATTTTTGACATGGATGAACTGAACTGTAGGGAGAGCGTAATACGTTTAGTTAACATAATTTCCCAACACTTATTTATTTGTGTGTGTATATCTATATATCTGTAACATGTATTATATTCATACTATATGCATAATACTCGTTAATGTGGTTTATATTACATCTAACATTAATGTATTGGCTAAAATTAGCAGGAGACTCCATTGGCTCTAGGATCTGTGTGATTATTGGTCCACACTGCCATTCTTGTTGTTTAGGGGTATGCTTCTGCTCCACAGGGAGCTTTGGCATGGGTTTCAGCAGGAGTAAGATTAGGCCCTATATAATTGAGGCCTTTGGAAATGAGAATTTTGTCTGTTGGTACATGAATCTCCTTGCTTTTCCCTCCCTAGTTAAAAAGGTGTTTTCTTCCCCTTTCCCACCCCAAAAGCATCAGACATTTTGCCAAACCAAGTACTGGTCTCAACCTCAAAGGGACCTTCTGGATTTCCATGTAGAAAGAGGTACGTCCTATGAGCGTCTGGTAGAGATTTTGGTACCATCAGCATAAGCCTCCCCAGTTCTGTTGCTAAGATGCCTTGCAATACTGCCAATAATGTTAACAATTAGAATTTTAACAGGTGAACGAGAAATTGGGACAGAAGGGAAAATCCTGCTGTTGGCTCGGGAAGACAAAAAGCTCCAAGGTGTGGGATTACAGAGCAGGCAGCCGGTAAGTATCTCATGAGACCTGTTCACTACTGTCCATTCAAAACCTCTTGGCACCTTTTGACTTATAAGGGGAGGGATAGCTCAGTGGTTTGAGCATTGGCCTGCTAAACCCAGGGTTGTAAGTTCAATCCTTGAGGGGGCCACTTAGGGATGTGGGGCAAAGGCAGGGGGCTGGACTCGATGATGTTTTGGGGTCCCTTCCAGTTCTATGAGATAGGTATATCTCCATATATTAAACCCATCACAGGGTTCTTTCTTATGATAAATAACTATGTTATAAGATGAAATGTTAACAAGCATTTGGAACTCATTTAATGTCTGTTTGCCATACACTTTTTCTCCTGACTTCATAACATACAGGTGTGCAATGCACCAGTTAAATATTGGAGCATGCATATCAGGAGTGTGATGCATTGAAACCAATGCAGTGATTACACATTGAAATGAGGATATGTAACAAATTCCATTGTGTATAATCATTTATTTTTCTAAAGGAAATTAAATGCAAAAACTGCTTGTAGAAGTTTGCAATTTTTAACTACAAAATTCAGAAAATGTGGCTATTACACCTGTAAATTAAGACATAAATTTAACACTAAAGGGGCAGAGGTGTGGTAGCAGCTGTAACTTTGCATTTCCTCCCTTTCCTAAGTTGTGATCTAGATTTTAATGCAGAGGTTCAAAATGGTCTTTTTATTATGTGTCTAATCCCAAAATGCTTTGCAAATTATGCATTCAGCACTGTTGAAATACAGCCTTCTCCAGGGGGGATGGTATCACTGACAGTATAAAAGTGGAAGGGCAGGGGTGTGGAATTTTTGCCAAGGACCCCAGGGCAAGTTTTACAAAAAGCACAATGGAATTCTTAATGTCCACACACATTTTCCCTTGGATTTTAAGGCATCCCCTTTCAACTGCCTGGTGATGTATGTTTTATGTTGGTTTTATGTTGTAATACTAGAAAAATGCCTTAATGGCTTAAGAAAGAAAAACATGGGTACAATCTCTCTAAAAACTGTGGTTCTGTTTGAAAGCCCAGTGTAAAATCAGCCTAGCATAATCTTGTTAACTTGCATCCATCTCTTACATTTCCCCCCCAAAAAATCCTTCATAGAAGTACAGTCTCCGGTATTGGGACAGGTGTTTGCCTTACACAGTACAGGTTCCTTTCTTTATGGTATCTCCTGTACACACTTTTCCAAAACATGGGCCAGATTTAAATCCTCTTATAAAATTTAAATAGAGGACAGAGACTGAAGAGGTAGAAACACGGGAGAACCATCTGAGTTTGGAAAAGTAATGGAGAGATGGCAAACGCTGCATTGGAGAAGACTCTTCCACCAACTGTAACACAGTTGTGCCTGAAACAGAGGGAGGTTGCTGCAAGATTAGCAGGGAGAGGAGAGATTTCTAGACCCTGCAAGGAAGGCTGGAGGAAGACCATGGGGGTATTATATGCCCAGTATTGTCCCTGCTGTCTCTGTATGATGTGCTACCTTCTCTCTCCAGGAGAACCCCAGCAGTATTAACTACATGTATTGCCAATGCTAGTATGACAGGATCATTCCTGGAGGCTTTCTTTGCATTATTGCTTCTGGATATCTTGGGATGAAGCAAAGACCTGTTAGCCCCATGTTGCATCTGACAGGTTGCATATAATTGTTTGTGATAACTCATGGAAGTGACCATATTCATGACTTCCTAAATAAATCACTCATTCCCTTTTCCCTGGGACGCCTATTAAGAATAAAGCTGCTGGGTTTTGTCTTTCACACTACCTGTGAATAAACTGATATTTAAAGTCTTCTCTCCTTTCATTCCCAGGTGTTTCTCTTTGTTGGATCCGATGCATTTAACTGCTGTACCTTCCTCTCAAGCATCTATCTCCTAGCAGGGACTCAGGATGGAAATATATATCAGCTGGATGTGAGAAATACAAAGTGAGTGGCAGGTGTGGTGGAGTGTTTAAAGCAGTGAATTCAGTGTTGGTGAAAGGAGCTAAATTGACAGCCGTGGTGACTGTAGAGCAGGTACAGCACAAGCGCCAGTAGTGCTGATATCCCTGGGATGCTGGCTCCTATAGTTAGCCACAGATCAGGCGTATCAGAGTCAGTTACTGTTCAGTCTTTTTCTTAGTGCACTATCTCTGTGCTTCAGGCCTGATCTGAAGGGACTCCTGCTAGAAGTGAGAGAACAACTTGATCTCTCTGGCCTATTCAGCCCTTGGTATCTCTACAGAGATGACCAATGAGGATGCCACGTGTGTTTGTGGTGGTTTTGTTGTAGACTCTCTTCCACTAGGAATTGGACTGAGAGTACAATATGGATTCATTTTATATAGACTGCTGAGATACTGAAGAATGGAATTTGTCTTGCTTTATGTAGATTTTGGTTTTATGCTGAGTGTGCGCCACTCCAAAGATCTGGATACTCTTGACATACACTTAAAATCACAATAATGTAGGAGTTAAATATAGAACAGTTCAAAGCAGCAGCACTTCTTCCTACCACATCATTTTATCGGCTGTCATGCAACCAGTGCAGCTTTAAACGCCTTCCACCAGACGGAAATCCCATCCCCCATTGCCTCCGACAATGAGCTTAGATATAACAAGCCTTTATAAGTGGTGCATTCTGCTTGCAATATGATTCTCCCGTCCAATTTTTCAATTGATCTGCCCACTGCCAAGTGTTTCCTTTTTCTGAAAGCTCTTAGTCAAGCTCGTACATTCAGTGCAATGATTAACTTTGTTTATATTAGTGCCAAATGCACATTCCAATTGGGAGGTTGTCCAGATGATACCTTCGGATGAAGACACGACAGAATTTAGCATTCCATGTCTGAAAAATTCCTTTTCTGTTATTGGAAAGTCTCCAAGCTTTCATCTATTTCATTAAGGATAATCTCTTTAAATTCTGCATGGAGGGAATCCTGGTGCTTGCCTACAAACGAACTAGCATTTAGATCCCTTTATCTTCTGGAATTGCCTCTGGAGGAATCATTGAGGGTGGGAGGGATAGCTCAGTGGTTTGAGCATTGGCCTGCTAAACCCATTGTTGAGAGTCCAGTCCTTGAGGGGGCCACTTAGGGATCTGGGGCAAAATCAGTACTTGGTCCTGCTAGTGAAGGCAGGGGGCTGGACTCGATGACCCTTGAGGGTCCCTTCCAGTTCTAGGAGATAGGTATATCTCCTTATATTACTATTACATTGCCCTGATCTAGCCACTGAAGGATAAAATATTGGGCTTTGCAGACTGGATGTGTCTCTCTTTCCAGTTTTTTCCCTTGTCCATGGTGACTAACCACCAGCTTTCCAATCTCACTCTGTATAATTCATGTCACCCTAATGGTTGTCTGATACATCTTTAATCACTTCCTTCTCTGTTCTGTTTGCTTGTTCTTTATTATGTTGCATATGGGAGGTGTCCTGACGGTTGGGCCTATAACTTTTTGCCTGTTTGGGAATTAACCATGAAAAATAGGTCAAGTTATCTTTAGTAAAGAATGTTATAAACAGGTGCAAGAAAACCAGACACAAAACTGAATTAGTCCAACAAAAAAGCCTACTGATCTAGCTCAAGGACTGTGTTGAAGTCAGGTTTGTAAACAAGAAAATGTGGGTCCTCAAATTAATGAACCAAAATTGGTGTGTCAAAAACTAGGCCTAATTGATGGACAAAATGAGGGGTTGGGCTGTTCCACCCGCCGCTCCCTTTCTGGGTGCTTGGAGAAAGAAACTTTTTTGGGGAAAAGAGAGAACAGAGGCTACTGAAGCATCATGGGTGCCACCATTTCCTGGGGCCCTGGGTCTTTGTCACGCTAACCCTGAGAGATGTCCTGACCAGACTGAGCCAGAGAGAGGGACCCAGATGACCATCACTATCACCATCAGCTCCAGCTGAATCCCAGACATCACATGGGATGAAACGGGATCAGAGTTTAACAACAACACTTCCAGCCCATCTCAACTAAAGTCTCTTTTCGCCAAAGGACAGTTATTGCCCTCTTTGATATCATCTAAGAGACTGTCAAACACAAGGAGTTTTCCTTCTAAAAACTCTTTCCAGCTAAAGAGAGAGGGAACCAGGGATGTTATTAAAATCAGTCTTATTTAATACTTTACTTTTCAAATGCTTTGACTGTGTTTTCCTTCTTTTCTTTATCTTTATTAAGAGGTTAAAAGGATATTAATGGTGTGTTTGCCCTGGTGCTAAGAAAGCCGAGGTCTATACCGAGCCTTGTTTAACACTGTTTAATGTTAAACAGTGACCGGGTTATGTTAACAACTTTGGCCCATATATTCCATCTAAATTAATGCAACAGTGTGGTCCTTGATTATAATACTTGGATCTTGTTTTTGCTGGTTTTTCTAGGGCTCCAGTTCAGATCATTCATCGATCAGGAGCACCAGTGCTTTGTCTGCTCCCTTATAGAGATGGATTTATTGCCAGCCAAGGTAATACAAGAGTTACTGAGGCAACAGTGTTTACTTTGCAATGTGGTTACCTTAATCGTCATCCTCGTAAGACACTTTTGCACATTTCTTGCAGTGTGTGGACACGTCAGTTTCTGCTTGCGGTCACCTGAAGCAGAGAAGAACTGTTAAAGGCATTTTTATAAAACAAGGGCCTGATTCTCCGCTGCCTTGCTCCTCTTGGAGTCTCTTACGGCTCTGCAAAATGGGTGTGTAATGCTACTGTTCTGTGTTGGGAGCGTTTCCCACCCACTTTGCAGAGGTATAAATCTATACCAGGCTGTTCAGAAGCAGGCCCCCAGTGAATTAAGAGGATGTGATGAGTATGTTCTGACCAAAGACCAGAGCTTTTAGATCGTATCTATTTTTTTTACCTCTTGACGTGTTTCCAGTCTGGTGCTGGAGAGGAGCTTCCAAAGGGCTAGCTGGAGTTGCTCTTGTCTCTCCTCTTGGATATGTTCACATCCCTCCATATGATCACCCAGTCTCACTGTGATCATGCAGCTCTGCTTTCTCTGTGAATTCCTGGGTTGTGGTGCAGGGTGATAGCTGGCTGTCCAAGTGACATTTTGGGTCTGTGTACACAGGAGTTGGAGACGTAATTTCCAGCTCGAGGCGATAGACCTGCACTAGCTTACTAGAAATAGGAGTGTAGCTGCAGGGGGGCGAGCGGTGGGATCATAATCAGGTGGCTAATCCCTCCCGCTGTTCACATCCCCATGGCTACGCTTCTGTTTTTAGCGCACTAGCTCGATCAGAGCTAGCATGGACATATCTGCTCGAGCTGGAAATTACACCCTTAGAGAACATGTCCACAGCAAATGGATGACAAGTGACATAATGGGAACAATGTTAATCAGTGTTTCATTAACTTCCTAACATTTAATGTTCTTCTGTCATCATTCCCCACTGGTCTCCCAAAACAACTCTTCCATGAGGTACCCCAATCTTCTGAGGGTCTGTCTGGCCAAACTGCCAGCCCACAACCCCTATTCAAAGGACTCTGTTGGCTTTGTGTAACAAGTGCAGTTCTTCTTCATTCTTATGATTTAAAGCAAGGGTAGGCAACCTATGGCACGCGTGCCAAAGGCGGCACAGGAGCTGATTTTCAGTGGCACTCACACTGCCCGGGTCCTGGCCACCAGTCCGGGGGGCTCTGCATTTTAATTGAATTTTAAATGAAGCTTCTTAAACATTTTAAAAAAATCTTATTTACTTTACATACAACAGTAGTTTAGTTATATATTATAGACTTATAGAAAGAGACCTTCTAAAAACGTTAAAATGTATTACTTAAATTAGAGTGAATCAATGAAGACTCGGCACACCACTTCTGAAAGGTTGCCGACCCCTGATTTAAAGCAATGATGGGGCTCTGATACAAAATGGTTCCTGTATATGCCAATCTGCATCAGTTTGTAGTTGTGAGAATGTCTTATCTTGCAAGCAGTTCTATGTTCCTTATCTGTTTCATTTTTCATCTAGGTGATGGAACCTGCTTTATTATTCAGCAAGATCTTGATCATGTAATTGACCTCACAGAAGCAGACTGTGACCCTGTATACAAGGTAATGGCTAAGTCTACTTACTATTGGCCTGAGTACCAGCGAGAGGGAATAAAGGTGCCACTCTGCAATGGCTGCCAGTGTCTGGTGATTTGGCAACCAGCAGAGCTGGCACCTTTTTGAGAAGTGAATTTTTAAATTTACTTTTTTTACTTGAATAATAACACTTCACACAAACAAATCCTCATGTCATCTGTCTGAGGAACAGTAGCGTAATTTCTCCCCTCAGATGGGGAACTGAGGCAGAGAGGTTAAGTAACTTGTTCATTGTCAGAGAGAGCTCTGATTAGAACTCAGGGGCTCCTACCTCAGCATTCAGGCGTGTCTATTTAGAAAAGTGACTAATGTAAAAATGGCACAGTTCTTACCCAGCTGAGCTGTCCACTGTGCATATTCCAAATCACATCTGTTGATTTCAGAAATCAGAGTAAGTTTTTGCTACTCTTTATTCCCATAAACCCTGCTGAGTCAACACAGCTCTGGGGGAGAGGCACTGGATTAGGATCCAGCTCCGTACAGCCACAGTGTTGAGGATGATGCTTAGCGCTCCTTCTAACCAGGTTCCAGTTGCAAAGTAGGGCTGTCAAGCGAGTACAAAAATTAATCGCTCAATTAATCACACTGTTAAGCAATAATAGGATACCATTTATTTAAATATTTTTGGATGTTTTCTACATTTTCAAATATATTGATTTCAGTTACAACACAGAATACAAAGTGTACAGTGCCCACTTTATATTTATTTTTGACTACAGATATTTGCACTGTAAAAAACAAAAGAAATAGTATTTCAATTCACCTAATACAAGTAGTTTAGTGCAATCTCTATCATGAAAGTTGAACTTACAAATGTAGAATTATGTACAAAAAAATAACTGCATTCAAAAATAAAACAATGTCAAACTTTAGAGCCTTCAAGTCCACTCAGTCCTACTTCTTGTTCAGCCAGTCGCTCAGAAAAACCAATAATGCTGCCTGCTTCTTCAGAGTGTCACCTGAAAGTGAGATCAGGTGTTTTCATGGCACTGTTGTAGCCAGCGTCGCAAGATATTTACATGCCAGATACGCTAAAGATTCATATGTTCCTTCATGCTTCAACCACCATTCCGGAGGACGTGTCCGTGCTGATGATGGGTTCTGCTCGATAACAATACAAAGCAGTGCGGACCGACATGTTCATTTTCATCATCTGAGTCAGATGCTACCAGCAGAAGGTTGATTTTCTTTTTTGGTGATTTGGGTTCTGAAGTTTCCGCATCAGAGTGTTGCTCTTTTAAGACTTCTGAAAGCATGCTCCACACCTCGACCCTCTCAGATTTTGGAAGGCACTTCAGATTCTTAAACTTTGGGTCGAGTGCTGTAGCCATCTTTAGAAATCTCACATTGGTACCTGTGACGAACTGGAAATGTTCTTAATGTTTTCTCTGAATACTGTGTGGGTGCCTCAGTTTCCCCTATGCAGTTCTTAAGTATCTAGGTGGTGGGATAAGGGTGTATAGTTGCTGCAGAGCAAAGGGCCAGTGTGCATAAATGCCCAACACTCTGTCTCCTAGCAACTGATGGCCTGGGCCCCTCCTCTGCAAGGTACCAACTAAAGGTGTTGAAAACAAAAACCTTCTGGCCCGGGAAAAAAACAAAGGCCAGAAAGAAGGGGCTGGAGGGGTTTTTCAGTTTGGAGCTGGCTGGGGACTAGGAGTGAGGGCAGACGGGGGTATCGGGCTTGCTGGGCCCCAAAATTGACCTGGCAAAGGGGTCCCGTTCGCTGAACCAACAAGCCCTGTTTTAAACCATGTTCCTGTCATCTAATAAACCTCTGTTTTACTGGCTGGCTAAGAGTCACGTCTGATTGCGAAGTGGGGGTGCGTACAGGACCTCTGGCTTCCCCAGAATCCCACCTGGGCGGACTCGCTGTGGGAAGCACACGGAGCGGCATATGCTAAATGCTCCCAGGAAAAACCCAAAAGGTAAAGCCGTGTAAGCTTCTTGCCCTAAAAACAGTCTGCTCTATGGAAGAGGAGGCTCCCCAAAGTCCTAACTGGCTTTGAGGGGAGCAGTTCCAAAGCATCGCCTGGGAACTCCGTAACAGTACCTTCTTTGCATTTTATCAGATCTGCAGCGAAAGTGTTCTTAAAATGAACAACATGTGCTGAGTCATCATCTGAGACTGCTATAACATAAAATATATGGCAGAATGCAGGTAAAATAGAGCCGGAAACATACAATTCTTCCGCAAGGAGTTCAGTCACAATTTTAATTAATGCATTCTTTTTTTAACGAGCGTCATCAGAATGGAAGCATGTCCTCTAGAATGGTGGCCGAAGCATGAAGGAGCATATTAATGTTTATCTCATCTAGCACCTAAACACCTTGCATTGCTGGCTACAAAAGTCCCATGCGAACACCTGTTCTCACTTTCTGGTGACGTAAATAAGGAGCAGGCAGCATTATCTCCTGTAAATGTAAACAAACTAGTTTGTCTTAGCGATTGGCTGAACGAGAAGTAGGACTCAGTGGACTTTTGTAGGCTCTAAAGTTTTGCATTGTTTTATTTTTTGAGTGCAGTTATGTAACAAAAAAAAATCTACATTTGTAAGTTGCACTTTCACGATAAAGAAATTGCATTACAGTACTTCTATGAGGTGACTTGAAAAATACTGGGTTTTGTTTATCATTTTTACAGTACAAATATTTGTAATCAAAAATAATAAGTGAGCAGTGTACATTTTGTATTCTGTGTTGTAATTGAAATCAATAATTTGGAAATGTATAAAAACATCCAAAATATTTAATAAATTTCAATTGGTATTCTGTTGTTTAACAGTGCGATTAAAACTCTGATTAATCACAATTAGTTTTTTTAATCATGATTAATTTTTTTGAGTTAATTGCATGAGTTAACTGCAATTAATTGACAGTCCTATTGCAAAGTCATATCTTGCCATCTGTTCCAACAGTATACCCCACTGAAGGCAGTGTAGGCCAGCACACCCAAGGGCAGAATTTGGCCTGCAGACTTTTAACTGGTGGTGATCCGTGAGCAAAAGAAATCCATCTTCTCTCTCAGATCTGACAGAAAAGCCCATCTTGTAAATGGAGTGCGTTTGGTCATCCTTGAAACAATTTCAAAACCCCCAAAAAACCTTGTTTCTAAAAGTTGTTGCTGAATGACTATAAAGCTTTTAGCTGTCACATTATAGACCCCAAGTGCTGTTACACAGTCATTTTTATAATGGCAAATCTGAAGAAAAATGGACACCAAGAAACATGCCCAACAGTGCTTTTTAACAGGACCACCCACCATTTACTAATGTGTCGTCTTCCCTCTTCCTCCAGTTTTCCTTCAGGGAAACTGCTGCATTTTCAGCTAAGCCAGTGTTGTTCTATGGCTAGCTTAGGAGATAATACTTTTTCCGAGGGCTGCTGATTTCGTTCCTTCCCATCTCAGAAAATAAAAACATTCAAATGTTCCCATTTCTCTTCAGACCTTTGCTGAGTTCAGAATCCACTATAATATAGCATTTGGGGAAGTACATGAGCTTCTGTCAGTAGCAAACTGCCCTGTCCATGGTGGTACCAGTAGGATTTTCAATTGTTAACACGGAGATACCAGTGTAAGCAGATCCTCTTCAGAATATCCTAATGATCATGCCATTGTAATTCTTTGTGAACATCATGGGGCAATTACCCTTCCAAGAATCTCTGGCATCACCTTGAAGTCCTAACAGTCAAGGGAGAGGTTAAAGGCCATTCACTAGATATTTATATTGTGGTAGCTCATAGAGATTCCAGTCAGGGATCAGGGCCCCATTGTGCTGAATGGGGAGGGGGGGGCGGAAGTCCCTGTCTAATATGGGTATGTTTCTATTGTGAGTTGTCAAGCAGCCCCAGCTGGTCTTTCACCTTGCCAGTGGCAAATTATTGTGATTTGTAGGCCTCATGAGAGAGGGGTGTTTTAAGGATGGATTTAAGAGGAAAGAAGTTTTTCCCCACCCATACGGGGTTGCATAGGAAAAAGCACTAAGGCGCTTGTGAGAAAAGCAGATGAGGAGGATGATAATGTAAGAGGTTTTCTTTTTAAATAATATTTTCATTTCCCTCTTCTAGGTAGCTACATGGGAGAAACAAATCTATACATGCTGCAGAGATGGGATGGTGAGGAGATATCAGCTTTCTGACCTCTGACCATTTGTGGTGTGTGGGAAACGGATGAACAAAGAAACAAGGCTAAAGTCTAGCTAGGTTAGAACCTAGGCCATGTAGCACTTCCAAATAAAAGCAATGCTACCTTTCTAGGACTGTACAATATATATGAAGTGTGTATATATAAGCTTTGAGAACATTGTTGTGATAAAATCTAAGAATAAGGCTGTACATAGAATTCTTGATCTTGTGCTGCTTCTTACAACCCAAAGTTTAGACCATTCTCTTCCAGTAAGCAGCTTATAGAAGATGTTAATGCAAGACCCTTTGTATCTGCAATATATGTACCGAACTGTTTTCAACATTCAGTGGACAATTTTGGTATTTCTAACAAGACTATGATCTTGGGCTGGGGAGACACGAGATCTGGAGGTGACCATACTGCAGAATTGATTGAAATAAAGGGATTGACTTTTGATCACCCCTTTTCTAGAGAAGTTTGTGCATTTTCAAGACAGTTAATTTAAAAGCAAAACGACTGTCCATGTCACATTCAACACCTCATAACCTTTCTTGTGACTCTATTCTACAATAAAAAGTGTGATTTTTGTGAATTTAGTGAGTAGCCGTGATTTGATCTGACTAAATTTGAGATTTCAGTTTGATCTCCACGTGAATGAAATACGTATGTTCTTGTGCAGTTTAAAAATATATTCAGTTGTAGTTATAGCTATTGTAGTGAAAGCCACATTAAAATTCCACCAGTTTTTGTTAAATCAGTAATTACATAGCTCTTATAGTATGGTGAAAAGCATCTTTTTGCCATAGGATTTCAAATAATAGCGGCAGACTGCCATTTTCATGTAAATGTTAAGTTTAAGGGACAAATGTTCAGTCCTGTCAACTCTGATCTACCTCCACAGTTTGGGTCCGGGTGTTTGTAAATTCCTGTTCTATCACATGCTATCAAAGAGTGAACAGTGGGCTAAGATTGAGGAACTCCAGAGATCTGATGCAGCTCTGCCACTGACTCACTGTGTGACCTTGAGCAAATCCCTTTTAATCTCCCTATGCCCGGTTTCCCCATTTGTAAAAGGGAGTGATCCATAACTACCTTATAGCCAATCAAAATGGTCATAAGAATTTAGCCCACATACAAAATCTGCTTTCCCACTTTCTACTTCTCCTGAAAATCTGCTAATAAAACCCAGTAGAATTGGTGATGGCTGAGTTAACCTGTGTAAAGTACTCTGAAGACAAGGAACCATTTACTCTTAAATAACTAACAGGGTACATGCTGTAGTGTCAGTGAGCATTTAGGAATATAGGATTAGCTTATCAGAATGCAACAAGGCCCCATCCAATCCAGTTCCCTGTTCACCTGTAAGATTTTTGTCCTCCCTCCCTCCCTCCCTGTCATTGATATATGTGAAAATGAAATACCCTCATGCCCCAATACTGCTAATGTGTATGATGGCACATTGTGTGCTGAGCTGGGCATTGTTGGTAAATGAATGCACACCAGGAACTGTGCTGGGTGGCCCGTGGCCCCACTCCCTGCTGCAAGGAATACCCCACAACGCAGTAGCCATTCACACACCCGCTTCAGTAGGCCAGGAGTTTGGGAGGGCTCATTGGTGAAGGCTCTACAGAAGAAATGGATGGGGGAAGAGGGGAAGTGAGACAAGAGAAGCAGGCCCTATGTGGAAGGGGCAGCGTGGAGGTAGGGTTGCCAGCCCTCCAGGATTGTCCTGGAGTTTCCAGGAATTCAAGATTAATTTTAAAATGAAAGAGACTCATGTGATGAAACCTCCAGGAATTGGTCCAACCAACAGTGGCAACCCTGGGTGGGGGAAGGAGCGGGGTCAGAGCTGCTGGGGGGTGGGAGGGTGGAGGCCCTGGGGGTGGTTCCCAAACCATACTGAGCCAGCAGGGCCACTGCCCCAGGAGCTGGGGGGTGGGCAGAGGCTGCTGTGGGTGAGGGTGGGGTCTCTTAGCCCCCTCCCCAAACACACCCCCACTTTGGGGGCAGTGGGGGCGGGGAGAGGGCGGGACCTGTAGTCCGGAAGTGACCGCTGAGGCGGGAAGTGGTGCGGGGAAAAGAACTACAACTCCCACAATGCCGCGCGGGGCGGCGTCCATAGCAACGGGCGAGCGGGACAGCGCGGGCCGGGCGCCATGGGGCAGGATTACTACGCGGTGCTGGAGCTCAACCGCAGCGCCAAGGACGCCGACATCAAACAAGCGTGAGCGGGGGTGGGGGGCGCGCCCGCCGGGTCCTGGGTGCCCCGAACAGCCGTGCCCTGCCCAGGGGGCACCTCCGCCAGGGGCCCGTCGGTGTCAGGGGTGTGTGAGTGTGCACCTCCATCATGGTGCCCATCTGTGTCAGGGGTGTGTGAGTGTGCACCTCCATCATGGTGCCCATCTGTGTCAGGCACGTGAGTGTGCACCTCCGCCCTGGGCCCATCTGTGTCCGGGGTGTGTGAGTGTGCACCTCTGCTATAGATGGTACCCATCCTGTGTCAAGGGCACACCAAGGTGCACATCTGCTAATGGTGCACATGAGTGTGCACATCAACCTCATGTGCACGTGTGTCCGTCTGTCTGGTGTCTCTATGCTCCATGCGTAGGTATTTCTCTACCACACCTCCATGCTGCATGGACACACACTTACTGTGCCATTATACAAGCAGATGTTTGGGTGTGTGTACAGACATGCAGGCACCTCGTGGGTTGGGGCTAATACCGCTGCACACTGCTCTGAAGGCGCTAGGTGGTAGTGTGTATCCCCCCTCTGTGTGTGTGCACAGCTGTATTGTCTGAAGTGTCCTGGTGCAGCAACGCACTGCTGTGAAGACTAGGAGCTTTGGGGAAAAGAAGTAATCCCCTTGCTTTGTGCGCACAGCTGTATAGCTGCATTGTGTTCACCTGCTGCTGTGATGGCAAGAGGAAGGGGCTGAGTCCCTCAGTTCGTGTGCATCTCTCTATTGGGTCCAGCGACTCTGTGTATTGTTGGGAAGGGCTTCACAGATTCCAAGGCCAGAAGCGACCATTGTGATCATCTAGTCTGACCTCCCGCGAAACAGGCCATGCGACTTCCCGGAATTAATTCCTGGTTGATAGAGCATACTGGGCTCAGAGCATCTGCATGCAGACATTGATCTCAGAGAGGCACACCCCAAAACACACAACACATCATCCATTGCTATTTGCAAGTGCAAATATCTGTGATGGCCTGAGGTGCTGGATCTGCTAAACAAAGGGGAATGCCAGGTGATATCTCGAACTGTGGGGCAACTCAAGAGAGGGCAGGAAATGGATCTGTCATTGGCTGATGTCTCTCACCTTGAAAAGCCCAATCCTGCAAGGATTTGGACCCAGATCTTCAATGGGATTTCGGTGTCTAACTCCCTTAGAAACCAGTGGGAATTAGATGCCTAAATACCTTTTAGGCTCTGTGCCTTGAGTGACCCGGTGACAGTACTGACATACCATCCACTCCCTCTGAATGTTCAGCACTTTGTAGGATCAGGCCACAAAGCAATGCAGAGAATTGCGTTTAGGTTCTACTGATTTCCCCAGCCGCAGCAGGGCAGACACCGAACCTTGGAGCCAGACCTTGCAATATGCAAGAGAGGAACTCAGTTTGAAAACACTAATGTAAGGCTTTACCTTCAAAGAAGGGCAGGATTGGGCCCTAATTGCATACCTCCATTCTGCTGGTGGTTTGGGATCTTAAACATTTGAAAAATGCACTTAGGTGAAAAGCGCTGTAGATGGCATGTCAGAACGGGATCTAACTGCGCCCACCATGGGGCTGGACCTCCCTGGCTTCTCTTTTGCAGCTACCGGAAACTAGCCTTGAAGAGCCATCCTTTAAAAAATAAAGAACCTTGGGCACCGGATAAATTCAGGCAGCTCGCAGAAGCCTACGAAGTGTTAAGTGATCGTAAGTAGGAACACGTTTCTCTTCCCACAGATAAATGTGCAGTTCAGGGATAAGGCCTGGAAAGTCATATCCAAGTACAGAGTTTACTTTCTGCAGGGGGATTTCATTAGGCACATCATATGGTCTGCTTTGCTGCCATGCTGGTTAGCTGGTGTATCCTCTGTCTGGTTATTAACGTCAGTTACTTAATTGTTTATGTATTGCATGCAGCACTGATCCCTGCTCCTGCAGTATGATCCAGGCTGGAGAACGTCTGTGTGTGTTTGGAGCCCCATTGACAATGCTAGCATGGGTGTAAGGGCCCACCTGTGCCAGTCAGATTGCAGGAGCAGGGACCAATGCAAAGCTGTGGCCAAGAGAACTAGCATGAGCCTTGGATGTATACGCAGGGGAATATTAAATAGAAGTAGGGAGGTTATATTACCTCTGTTTACAGCATCGGTGAGACTATTACTGGAAAACTGCCTCCAGTTCTGGTGTCCACACTTCAAAAAGGATGTTGAAAAATTGGAGAGGTGCAGAAAAGAACTATAAGAACAATTCACGGTCTGAAAAATCTGCCTTACAGTGAGAGTAAATACATTTTAATCTGTTTAGATTTATCAAAGAGAAGGTTAAGAGGTGACTTGATCATGGTCTATAATAGTGTCTCTTAACCATCCCAGACTACTGTACCCCTCTCAGGAGTCTGATTTGTCTTGTGTACCCCAAGTTTCACCTCACTTAACAACTACTTGCTTAGTTCAGTACTCAAAGTCAGACATAAAAATACAGAAGTGTCACAGTGCACTATTACTGAAAAGTTGCTGACTTTCTCATTTTTACCATAGAATTATAAAATAAACCAATTGGAATATAACTATTGTACTTACAGTTCAGTGTATAGTATATAGAGCAAGTCAATGTCTGCATGAAATTTTAGTTTGTACTGACTTCGCTAGTGCTTTTTATGCAGCCTGTGGTAAAACTAGGCAAACATGTAAATGAGTTGATGTACCCCCTGGAAGACATCTGCGTACCCCCAGGGTTCGTGTACCCCTGGTTGAGAACCACTGATCTATAAGTACGTACATGTGAAGAAAATATTTCTCTTTAATATAGCATAGATTCATAGATTATAAAAACCAGAGGGGACCACTGTGATCATCTAGTCGGCCTCTCTGTATAACACAAGTCCTTGGACTCCTTTGAATTAATTCCTGTTTGAACTGGACATATGTTTCAGAACAACACCCAATCTTGATTTTAAAATTTACAATGAAGGAGAATCCACCACAATGCACAGGCACAAGGAAATCTAATGGCTGAAAGTTGTAGTGCTCTTTCTCTCTGCTTCTGTTGGCAGATCGCACCTGTAGACATCTAAATCTGACTTTCCATACCCTGCCCCCTTTCTTCTTTGTGGCTTGCTGTATGTTTGTAATCTCTCTGGGGTCTCTCAAGAGTGTAAGGACTGGAGATAGAGAAGATCGTAGTCTTTGTAGGAATATAGGCCCACATCAGGCCTAAGCAAACTATGGTGTTAACTTGAGTTTGGATTTTAGCATGAGTGATAGGCCCGAAGCATGTAGAAGGATGAGTCGAAGAGAAACAAAAGTTGTTTGTGTTTAAACTTGTGGTGACACTTAAATATCAGTGTCATCTTGTGTAAAGTTTGGGTTGAGGTCACAGAAATAAAGAAAACTTGGATAATTGGGTACCAGGTGCTGTATATAATTGGTTTGTTTAATTTATTATTTAAAAATGTGTAGTTTAGTAGTTAGAAAGAAATATGGCCAAATGAGATAAGAAAACCTCGAAAAAAGAGGCCCAGTCATTAATCTTGTCTTGACTGGGGCAGAAGACATTGTTCAGCCCTAACTGCTTTATCTGTCCTTAGTTCAGGTCCAACACTACCTGTTTGTTACAGTGTATAAAAAAGCAAAGTTTTCTAGGGGTTCTTTGTCAGAGCTTTTCCTAACCCCTCTGGAGTCACGCTATGATGGCAACGTACCTCCCAGGTACCTGATCTTGTTGTGAGCATTTTGACCAGTGCTTGTAACTATGTTGGCATTGGGATATAGAATATAGGCATGTATATGCTTATGTTTGTATTTTGGATGTAACTAACACCAAGCGGCCTTTGGGACTAATAAAGGAATCCTTGTGTGGAAACTGAGTTGTGGGAAACCTTAATGAGCTTATTAGGAAAATGATTTGTAACCATCTTCTCTGCGGTTTCCATTCTGTGTATTGGATGACTGGCTGGGTAGGGACAGGAGGGCATCAGCCGCCTTCCCCTGGATCACTCAATGTATCACCTTCCCCAGCTGGAAGGATGCGCCTTTGAGATTGCTTCTAAGTATGAGACTCCTATAGGTAGTTGCTACTACACTGATGCAATAGCATCCTTTCTGCTACTTCAGCCTTTCTGCCGGCAAGGAGACTGCTTACTGACAGCTTTGGGTGACAGGTCCCAGGATCAAGCAAAGACCCGGGTCTAGAACTATATACTTTCATCTGACACACAAATGATCAAAGCATATGCACATCTACTGATGCCTCTTTCTTCCTTAGCTGTGAAGAGGGGCATCTATGATAAATTTGGAGAAGAGGGTCTCAAAGGAGGGATCCCCCTGGAATTTGGGAGTGAAAACCCCTGGTCTGTTGGCTATGTGTTTCACGGCAATGCTGAAAAAGTCTTCAAGGAGTTCTTTGGAGGTGATAATCCTTTTGCTGGTAGGTATAATTCCTTCCTGTGATGCTTCATGTTGTGTTTTTATGGTGAATGCCCCAAGCATAGTCTCTTCAACAGAACCAGCCCTGTGGTTGGCAGGAAGTAGGTTAAAGTTTTGTACAGTCATCTGGAAACCAGACCCTGCCTCTGTGCCTTTGCCACCATCAGCCCTCAGAACCCCAATTTGAGGATTGTTTCTCCTGCAATTGGCCTTGGTTTATGTGACCTGTCACCCCATCCCATGTCTCCATGGGAGCGTTGCTGGGCAGTGCTTTAAACCACACACATGGGACAGAACAGTCACTCCAGGCTGGGCTTGTAGCGTCTTCCCCTGAGCCCGTCACTTTCTCCTCTTGAAAATCCCCTGGCTCAAATAATGACAACTGCACCAGAACCTGGAGACCCAAAGAGCAGGCAGCCTCCACAGAGATTTTAATGCCATGCTGCAGTCAGCCACTAGGTGGTGCTGAAGAGTGCTACAAGCTGCCTCATCTATTTCTCCAGAGACTGGGACCATCAGTACTGAGACATTCCTAGCACCAGTTTACTCTGGACCCGTGTCCCTGGATATGTGGGGCACATTGTGCTCTGAGTGGAGCTCAGGACACTCACGAGATCTGATTGAAAGGTTTCTTCCCAATCTGGTCTCTTGGTGAAGTTTTCAAACTAATGAAAGGCTTAATATTGTAGACTGCAGGAGTGAATTTACACTCTGTTTGGGGAGATCACAGGATCAGGTCCCAAAGAACTTACAACAAACTGCCATGTTGGAAACAAGAAGGATGGTCTTAGGGGCATGGCACATGTCTGGCGATCAGGCGACCTAGGTTCTATCCCCTAGTCTGCCACTGACTCACTTGGCAGCCTTGGACAAGTTACTTAACTTCTTTATGGCTCAGTTTCTCTGTCTGTAAAATGGGGTTAATAATTATTAGTGTGCCACCTCATAGCGGGGTTGGGGGACTTACTTCATAAATGTCTTTGGTCCCTGGATGGAAGGCACTAGAGGAGAGCAAAGTCCAATTATTGATTTTACAGCGTAGGGGGTAGAATAGAAACGTCTAATGTTTATGTTTGGTTAAAAAAAGGGTGGGGGGGTTAGCAAACTCCCTCAAACAAAGGTAGTGACAACAACTTCAGGGATTCCCGGAGGAAAGCAGGAATTCCCTTAGCATGGTAATAAACATGTAATAAATAAATAATAATTCATGCTTTTCATGGTCAGAACATTTTGCAAACATTCACAAAGTTATCCCAGCTGGTAGAGCGGTGAGATCACCCCCATTTTACAAATGGGGAAACTGAGGCACAGGGAGGCCGTTTTGGAAATTGCCAAATTGCCATCAGTGTCTTGGAATGCCTCACTTGCTGGGTGGCTGATGTGAGCCACCTTGATCCTGATTTTGAGAGGCACCGAGCACCCTCAACAGCAGTTGAAATCAGCAAGAACTGGGCAGGGGGAAGGTTTGTGAGTGCCATGTTCAGCCCTGCATGTCATTGAAAAACTGAGACACTTCTGACCTAAGGTTCTTGCCAAGGACAGAGAGGGGAGTTAGTTTCAGAGCTGGGACTAGAACTCAGGAATGCCTGGCTCCCAGACCTATGCTCAGGCCACTAGCTCATGCCACTCTCAGCTGATGGTGTGATTGCATCTAACCTTTTTCTGGGTCATTGAACATAAGAAAGGCCATACTGAGTCAGATCAGTGGTCCATTTAGCCCAGTATCCTGTTGTCCGACAGTGGCGAATGCCAGAGCTTCCAAGGGAATGAACTGAACAGGGCAATCATCAAGTGACCCATTCCCTGTCATCCAGTCCCAGCCTCTGGAAGTCAGAGGCTTAGGGATACCCAGAGCATGGGGTTGCATCTGTGACCATCTTGACTAATAGACACTGATGGACTTATCCTCCAATAACTTCTCTAATTCTTTTTTGAACCCAGTTATAGTTTTGGCCTTCATGACATCCCCTGGCAAAGAGTTCTATAGGCTGACTGTGCGTTGTGTGAAGAAATACTTCCTTTTGTTTGTTTTAAACCTGCTGCCTATTAATTTCATTGGGTGACCCTTGGTTCTGGTGTTATGTGGAGGGGTAAATATCACTTCCTTATTCACTTTCTCCACACCCGTCATGAGTTTATAGACCTCTATCATATCCCCCTTTAATCCTCTCTTTTCCAAGCTGATCAGTGCCAGCCTGTTTAATCTGTCCTCATATAAAAGCTGTTCCATCCCCCTCTTATCATTTTTGTTGCCCTTCTCTGTCCCTTTTCCTTTTCTAATACATCTTTTTTGAGATGGGGCCACCAGAACTGCACACAGAATTCAAGATGCAGGCGCACTATGGATTTATATAGCGGCATTATGATATTTACTGTTTTATTATCTATCCCTTTCCTAATTGGTCCTAATATTCTGTTCGTTCTTTTGCTGCTGCACATGGAGCGGATGTTTTCAGAGAGCTATGCCCGATGACCCCCAGCTCTCTCTCTTGGGTGGTAGCAGCTAATTTAGACGCCACCATTTTATATGCACAGCTGGGATTCTGTTTTTCATTATGCACAGAGTTCTTTGCCCCAGATGGGTCTGAGGTGAACACGGCATTCGGGGGGCTGCGGGGAAAAGGGGTGGCGAAGCAGGACCCGCCAATTGAGCGAGATCTCTACCTGTCACTGGAGGACCTGTTCTACGGATGCACCAAGAAAATTAAGATTTCTCGCAGGGTAAGGAAAGATGGGGCCTGGATGAGAAGTGGCGAGAGGTGAGCCCGAATCAGTGGCGTTAGGAGCGGGACGGCCGCCCGAAGGGAGCCTGTCATGGAAGAGCTGTTCTTTCCCATTGGGCTGGGTTGTATGTTTCACTCACAGGGCATTGGAAGTTTCACTGAAATCCATGGATGTGACTGATCACTATATTCTGTGATAGCATCTCCCGAGTCCCAGCCGATGGGGAATGAACAGGAGTAGCCTGCTCCAAGGAGTGGGACAGGGTAATTGAGAAGAGCAGGGTGGGGTGAAAGCGCATGGCCCCAACCCCACTCAGTCTCCACGGCAAAGGTGCTCCTGCGGCTGTGCAGAGAGCAGCCAGGGATCCATCCATCCCTGCTCCGGCAGCGGCCTCTCTTTCATAGCCAGCCACAGCAGCAGCTCACAGGTGCTGTACAGAGCAACCAGGTCAGGCAGGGCTCCGCCAGCCAAAGTTTCCGTGCTCTCTCTGGTGCCGTGGGACCCCGCCCTGCTGCCGGAGCCCTTAGACAGCACTGAGCAGGGGGCAGGAAAAGCTCGGGCTTCCGTAGCGTTAACAACTCAGGTTTGGGTCTCTTTGCCTGCCTTGATCTTAGCTATGTGGCCTCTGCCGTCAGCAGGGCTCTGACGCCCCGGGTGGGTTGTGCTGGCACTCAGACTGCCAGACATGAACAAAAAACAGTCCCCAAACAGTAAGCCAAATATATAGGTCCAGTGACCCCATTGCTACCCCACTAAAGTCAGAGGGAAATTAAATGCAAATGTTAACCTCCCTGGCAGACTCCAGTGAGGTAGCACAGGGGTAACTGGGAGCTGCATTCGTCTCCACGCAGCCTGATTTTCCATCCCATTGTTCCCTCTGTGTGTTTTGCCCCTTTCCCCCACCCTTTGTCTGTCATGGGGCCCAATCTTGGTTGGTCCCTCAGCACTACTGAAATAACCATGATCCTCAGAGCTGCCTGGGGACAGCAGCTCTGCAATTCAAGCCAGAACTGATTTTGTTTCCTAAAGACAGTTGCCCACAAGGCTGGTGCAGTATCACTGGCATCCTAGCCAATCAAAGGCCCAGCTCTCCTAGATACAGACCAAACCCAACTGCCCCACTCAGCTGTTTCAAACCCCAGGTGATGAATGAAGACGGTCACACGTCCACCATCAGAGATAAGATCTTAACGATCGACGTGCAGCCCGGGTGGAAGCAGGGCACCAGGATTACCTTTCAGAAAGAAGGTGACCAGGTAAGTTCTCGAGAGACCGTCGCATGGCAAGATTTCACCAGTTCTGACAGGCTCATTCATTGTTTGCTGTAATGGGATCTTGTGTTTCTGTTGCACTTTCCAGCTGAAGATCTCAAAGTGTTTGATGGACACTAATCAACAAGCCACACAAAACATGCCTGAGTAATTATGCATATTGTGAGATGAGGCACAGAGAGGCTAAGGGGGAGATTTTCTACATTGCCTAAGGGATTTAGGAGCACAAGTCTTAGCTCTGACACGGACTCCTGCCATGGCCTTGAGCAAGTCACATAACTTCCCTGCCTCAGTTTCCCTGTCTGATAACTCTCCACTTCCTCTGCAGGGCATTGTGAGGATTAACTAGTTCAGGGGTGGGCAAACTGTAGGCCGGATCCGGCCCTTCAGAGCTTTGGATCTGGCCCATGGGATTGCCCCCTGTGACTCCACGGGCCCCGCACCGCTCTCAGCAGCGGCCATCCCTGCAGCCCCCAGACCCTTGCCTCCAGACACCGCCCCACACAGCTCCCATTGGCCGGGAACGGGGAACCGTGGACAATGGGTGCTTCGGGGGAGGTACCTGGAGGCGTGGCAAGACAGTGCACACAGAGCCCGCTGCCCCCCCTCCCTCGGGCCACAACGCTTCCTGGAGCGGCGCGGGGCTGGGGACAGGGCAGGCATGCAGGGAGCCTTAACTGGCCCCGGTGCGTACCGCTTCCACCCCGGAGCCTGAACCCCTTCTGCCCCCTGCCTGCACTGCGCACCCCTCCTGCACCCCAAGTCCCTGCCCTGAGCCCCTTTGTACACCCCACACCCCTCCTGCACCCCAGCCCCCTCATACACCCCGCACTCCTCCTCTGCCCCAATCCCTTGCCCTGAGCCCCTTCCTGCACACCGCACCCCCTCCCATACCCTGCACTCTCTCCCACACCCCAACCCCCTGCCCCGGCCCTGCATACAATTTCCCCACCCAGATGTGGCCTTCGGCCCAAAAAGTTTGCCTACCCCTGAACTAGTTAATGTTTGTAGAGTGCTTTGAAGATGGGGGCCTGATTCTCCACTGAGATCCAGGCCGGGGCTCTGCTCAGGCAGTGTCGAGGGCCTAGAATCCAATTGTACGTAGCCAGCCAGGCATTCCCCTGGCAATGGAGAATCATAGAAGTAAAACCGCTGGCAAAAAGCTGACGGAGGTGGCCCCTGCCCCTGGCACAAGAGAAAGGGGAGCCATTCCAGTGGGATAGATTAGAGCAGTCTCTTGGCTGCTGTCACTCCCACTGGGGTTGGGGCTGGCGCAGACCAGCCCTCAGGATCAGAGAGCCGTAACTGAGAATCAGGCCCCGGATATGCAGAACGTTAATATTGTCGGGTGAAATTCACTCTGTGCACAGGGCGAGCACCAGGCCGAGGCATCGCTTTACACCCTATTTGAGGGCTTAAGTGGGACTTAGCTGGCACATGTGACTTGTGCTGGCCCTCTGCACAGGGGTGAATTTCACACCCCAGGGAGAGCACGCAGCAGTGGTCAGTACCGAAGTTACACCCGAAAAGCTACATTAAAAGAACATTCTTAAGGTTGCAAAATCAAGCTATTAGCCAAGATGGTCAGTGATGCAATGCCATGCTCTGAGTGTCCCTAGCCTCTGTTGGCCAGAAGCTGGGAATGGGTGACAGGGAATGGATCACTTGATGATTACCTGTTCTGTTCACTCCCTCTGGGGCACCTGCCATTGGCCACTGTCGGTAGACAGGATACTGGGCTAGATGGACCTTGGTCTGACCCACTAGGGCCGTTCTTATGTTAAACACTCAGTAGCTCGTCAATTCCAGAGTTAAGGTTGCCTGTGCAAGAATATTCTTTCGGTGGCTCGAGTAATTGGCTTTTTGCTATATTTGTGATCCTTCATGTAACTAGTACAGGGGAAGTGACCAGTTCTCCTGTAGCTGAAGCGGTCGTCTTACTTTATGATATTTAGAAATATTTTAAAGAGTCCTGAAATAAGGGAAAACAAAAGGGTTCTTGTCTCACTTTGCTTTTTTGGGATGCACAGTGGAGGTTTGGGAGGGTTTTTTTTTAGGGCTGTCAGTTAATCACAGTTAACTCACGCGATTAGCTCAAAAATATCATTGTGATTAAAACAATTAATTGTGATTAATCGCACTATTAAACAACAGAATACCACTTGAAATTTATTAAATATTTTGGATGTTTTTCTACATTTTCAAATATATGAATTTCAGTTACAACACAGAATACAAAGTGCACAGTGCTCACTTTATATTATTTTTATTACAAATATTTGCACTGTAAAAATGATAAACAAAAGAAATAGTGTTTTTCAATTCACCTCATTCAAGTACTGTAGGGTGATCTCTTTATTGTGAAAGTGCAAGTTACAAATGTAGAATTTTTTTGTTGCATAACTGCACTCAAAAACAAAACAATGTAAAACTTTAGTGCCTACAAGTCCACTCAGTCCTACTTCTTGTTCAGCCAATTGCTCAGACAAACAAATGGTATTCTATTATTGTTTAACACCGAGATTATTCGTGAGTAATTTTTTTAATTGCTTGACAGACCTAGTTTTTTTCTATTTGTTTTTACCGCAAGAATCCCAGGAATGTAAAATCTGTTCTAGCAAGAGGACTCGCTGAAGGGCTCAGTGGGGACTTTCTTAACCTTTAATGGAGGGGGGAGTATTAGTCATAGAGCTTACGGCAGGCAGGGACCACCAGATCATCTAGTCTGACCTCCTACATCGCACAGGCCACCAATATCCCCCAATACCCACACGCTAACCCAACAACTGAAATGAGACCCAAGTATTCCAGCCCACTGGACTAAACTATGATGTGCCACAGGCAGAGAAGAGGAGGGACCGAGGTGCACCAAAGCCCAAGGCTCCTGCAATCGCAGGGAATTGATTAAATGAAATAATCCCAGGAAGTGACCCGCATACCACACTGCAGAGGAAGTTGAAAACCCCCCAAGGTCATTGCCAATCTGACCTGGGGGGAAATTATTTCCCAATCCCACATATGCCAATCAGACCCTCAGCATATGAGCAAGAACCAGCCAGCTGAGAACCTGGGGCTTTAACAAAGACAGCTTTTGTCCCAAATGTGTGTGAGATGTTTGGGTTTAAAAGGCATGAATAGAAACAAAGAAAAAGCATTTTAAACAATTTGATTAATATCCTTTCCCATTCTCAGTTGCTGAGGTTTCACTTCCTTGGAGTTGTGATGTCATGACCTTACTACTTCTATCTTCCAGGAAAAACAGCGTGCTAAGAATCTGAGCAGCCAGTGTAAAGGCAATCAGGGAAAACGTATTTTGTTAAAAAAAAAAAAAAAAACACACTTCCCAGGCCTTCTGGAGACATCAGAAAGAAGCAAAAAGAAAAAAGGCAAAGACCTGATTATCTTTCTCAGTAAACAGTGCCTGTCTCTGTTAGATACTGACTCATTTCCTGGTTTATTTCTTGTACTTTAGGGCCCAAACATTATCCCAGCTGATATTATCTTCATTGTACGAGAGAAACTGCACCCAAGGTTTAAAAGGGAGGATGACAACCTGCTCTATGTAGCCACCATCCCCCTAGGGAAGGTAAGGATGTTGATGATTTCACTAGGAAGGTGGTGAAGCACTAGAATGCGTTACCTAGGGAGGTGGTGGAATCTCCTTCCTTAGAGGTTTTTAAGGTCAGGCTTGACAAAGCCCTGGCTGGGATGATTTAGTTGGGGATTGGTCCTGCTTTGAGCAGGGGGTTGGACTAGATGACCTCCTGAGGTCTCTTCCAACCCTGATATTCTATGATTAGGGCACTTGGGGTCTGATCCAACTTGCATGCAGGAAAAGGAAGAGATGCACATTGACTTCAGTGGAGTTGGATGGTGTCTTCTCCTTTCTTACCTTCCCAAGAGGCAGCGAGGTTTTGCAGAAGGACAACAAATTGCATTGGGGGTGAAAGGAATCAGCAGTTTATGATTGGACCAAACAGAGTCTGGGCCGGCCAGTCAGACTGCTGGGAGGCTGCTGTTATTTATCATCTTCATCCTCAATATTTATGGATTAGCTGTTCTTGAATTAGCTGACTTCATCATTGGTCACTCCGGTGAGAACAGAAGAGCCAGGGGCCTGATTTTAATGCATTTGAGGTATGGAATTTTGCATCTGTAGATACTACCATCATGCCTGCAAATGCACCTACTCATCCCTCTGTGCACACAGTTACTTAGTGTGTGTCTGTCTGTGTGCACGCACATACCCCGTCATGATAACTGCGCGTGCCAGTTAGATGTGCAATGAGGGTGACCAGATGTCCCGATATTTAGTTGTTTGTCCCGTGTCCCGATCAATGTACACTCGGGACGCCATTTGTCCCGATGTTTTGGCTCGGGGCTGGAGGAGTACACTGGTGAGCGCTCACCTGGGGTCCCAGCAGTTCTTATTTGGGCAGCTCCCAGGAAACGGCGGGCAGCAGGACCCTGCGGCCCCTAGGCACAGGGGCGGCCAGGGGGTTCTCTGCGTGCTGCACCTACCACAAGCGCTGGCTCCATTGCGGCCAATGGGAGCTGCGGGCGCAGCTGCGGGAGTGCAGAACCGCCCCCCCCCCCCTGCTGACCCTGACCCTGACCCTGGGGCGCTGCATGCTACTTACGCCCCCAAGTAAGTCCCGCCCCCACAGCTTCCAGCCAATGGCAGCTGGAGCTAGTGCTTGTGGCAGGCACAGCACGTGGAGTGGAGACCCCGCTGACCTTAGGAGCCAGAGGAACCTGCCAGGTGCTTCCCAGTGGGTGGGAACCATCCCCCAGGTAAGCGGCTTGCAGCAGGGCTGCTGGCGGGGTCCGGGGCCACGCGCCCCCAATCCGCAGAGGGGCTGCAGCCGGAGCCAGGGCCCTGCGCCCCTGACCTGTGGCGGTGCTGCGCCCGGAGCTGGGGCAGTGCACCCCCAACCCGCAGCTTCCTCAGGCTTTGTATCCCCCTTCCCCCATGGCTCCAGTGGGGTGGGGGGGTGGGGTGAGCCTATGGCTGCCCCCTCCCCCCCAATGTGTCCCGCTATTTTGTTCTTGTCATCTGGTCACCCTATGTGCAATCACAAGTCTCAACTGTATGAAAATCCCAATAATTCAACATCTCCAGTATTTGTTATTTATTTAGTGCCCCAAAGTGTGCTAGGCTCTTTTCAGAACATAGACTTGGTCCTTGTCCTAAGACAGAAGTGGGCAAACTACAGCGGCCCGCGGGACCATCCTGCCTGGCCCTTGAGCTCCGGGCCAGGGAGGCTCGTCCCCGGCCCCTCCCCTGCTGTCCCCTCTCCCCCGCAGCCTCAACTCGCTGCGCCGCCAGCACCCCGGCCCGTCGCTCCTGCCGGGCAGCGCGGCGGCATGGCTGACTCTGGCAGGGCTGTGAGCTCCTGCTGCTCTGAACAGCATGGTAAGGGGGCAGGGAACGGGGGGGGGGAAGGGAGGGTTGGATAAGAGGCATGGGGTCCCAGGGGCAGTCAGGGGACAGGGGGCAGTTGGATGGGGTGGAGGTTCTGGGGGGGGGCAGTTAGGATGGGGAAGCAGGGGGGGTTGGATGGGGCGGAGGTTCTGGAGGGGGCAGTCAGTGGAAAGGGAGCAGGGGGCAGGGATAGGCGTGGGAGTCCCGGGGGGCCTGTCAGTGGGTGGGAGTGTGGATAGGGGTCGGGGCAGTCGGGCTGGGGAGCGGGGGGTTGGATAAGTGTGGGAGTCCCGGGGGGGGAGGGGAGTAGGCTGTCAGGGGTCGGGGGTGTGGATAGGGATCAGGGCAGTCAGGGGACAGGGAGTAGGGGGAGTTGGATAGGGGGTGAGATCCCAGGGGGTGGTTAGGGGCGGGGGGTCCCGGGAAGGGGCGGTCAGGGGACAAGGAGCAGGGGGGTTGGATGGGTCTGGGAGTTTTGAGGGGGGAAGTTAGGGGGCGGGAAGTGGGAAGGGGTGGATGGGGTGGGGGCCAGGCTGTTCGGGGAGGGACAGCCTTTTCTACAGTTTTGCAACCCTGATGTGGCCCTCAGGCCAAAAAGTTTGCCTACCCCTGTCCTAAGAGCTAACAATCAAATTGATTCTCTATTTATGGCTAATGCCTTTTGCTTCTGAATGGGCACTGCCACACCAACCCGAAACAGGGCACCTCACCAGTTTTGCAATGTCATACGTGGTAGGTGGAGGGAGAATTCCTTCCTGACCCCTTCCGTTGTCCATTCATACCCTGAAGCATGGGCTTAGGTGACCCTGATCTCCACTGACTGTACGATTACTGGTGGTGTATTGGTCATAATGTTACCCAGCTCTCTTAAAAATCCAGTTACAATGTCCTATGGATTGGTCAGTCTGCAACAAGCCAGAACAACAACACAAGGAGCAACTGTACTTCTACTGCACTGCCACGCAGTATCCAGTATGTATAAGGAAACAGGTCCTTACAGCTAAAATTCCACTGATGCTGGCAGGTGCTAGAGTTAGCTCAGACACTAACTATAATTTTTCCAAAAAGTTCCTTATTTAAAATCTCCACTGCTAGGTAGTTCTGAATGTGGTGTTCATTAATGACACAGGAGGCAATGTGGCCTAGTTTCAAGTACACTGGACCAGGACGCAGGAGCTTTGAGTTCTGTTCCCAGCCCTGCCACTGGTTTGTTGGGTGATCTTGAGCAAGTCACTTCACTTCTCTGTGCCTCGGTTTTCCAACTGTAAAATGGGGAGAATGACACTGCCCTTCTTTGTCAAGTGCTTTGAGAACTACAGCTGAAAAGCCCAGTGGAGGAGCTAGGGATTATTGTTAAGTCACAATGCTCTGTTCTTAAGGGCTCCACACTTGCTCTGGCCCCTTTGGGAAAAGCGTGTCCCTTCGTGCATTGCATTTCTCTTTGCTCACCAGGCCTCTGAAGGACAATGGCCTCACTACTCTCGTCTCCGTCCTCAGCAAAGGCGAGCGATTTCGAAATATCTTCAGCTTCTCTCCCCCTTGCTCTCAGGAATGGACTCAGGGGTACTTTGCCACTCTTCACACCAGACTCTCTGCTCTGGTCGATGTAGCTCGAGGGAGGGGGTGTGCAAAGGCGGGGTTAAGCCCCTCAGTTCTGGGTGGGTTGTGGCTCGATCTGATCCCCCCCAGCGTAATGTAGATCAGCTTGGGGGCTGCACAAATAGCTGGAGGCCACCCAGCGTTACAGCCACACACCCCTTTTCTCGTGGCAGAGGAGCCAGGCTGCTGGCTCGGCACGGTCCGAACTCAGAAGATCCCTCTCCACTGGGCTGAGCCTCTGGTGCCTGGAGGACTACTCAGGGTGTAAAGGCCCATCCGGAGTAGCCTTACCGAGGCTTCCATGGATCACAAATTATTCCGCCTGTGCCTGTTATTTGGAATAACAGAATCACAGGACCGACAAACATCTTTGCTCATTGCCTCGCTCTGTCTTTTGCAGGCTTTGATTGGCTGTACAGTGGATGTGAGAACCCTAGATGACAGGCTGCTTAATATTCCCATCAATGACATAGTCCAGTAAGTGCCGGAGCAGAGAGAGCCCCGTATGCAATCAGCGAGGCAAACTACCCTGCTCGCCCGGTGTCTGGAAAGGGTCTGTTCTCACAAGGGAAGGCGAGCTGTTCACTAGTGATTTGGGAGGCTCAAAGGAAAGCACCTCGAGACCGTCCAAGGGCGGGGGCTCAGTGCTCTCTGGGACTCAGGCCCCTTTAAGGGGTCTTTGATTGGGCACCCCAAATCACTAGTTGCTTTTGAAAGTCTTGGCCTGACTGTAAAAATGACCCCTTCGTAGTAAGCAGCTCTGCTCGTCCTGTGCCTGCAGAGCGACATCTAGTTACAGCACAACCACCACCAGGGTTACTGTTTTTTACTCCTGCCAGCCCTGCGGCGCCCACACAGCTCCAGGAGGGTGACCCGGTGCATTAACAGGACTTTTAGCTCAGAGCTGAATTCTGCCCACACTGGTACCCAGACACCTCCACTGCAGGCAGCTCGTTGCAGCCGCACAAACCCCTTGCCCTGGTGTCACTCAGGGCAGACTTTGGCTTTGCAGAACCGCTCTGCCCAATGGCAGTGCCTGAGCCAGAATGAACTCAGCTGGCCTTTCAGATGCCAGGGCAGTATTGGAGGAAAGCCAAGAGGAGTCACTGAGACAAAGTGAAGAGAGCCCCAAAGCCCATTTTTAGCATCATGCTTCAGAGAACAGCACGTTAAAGAAATAGTTACATGTGTTTTTCCAAGCTACATCCATCCCCCTTAGCAGGCTTGTTAGAGCCAGCTCCTGCCCTCCCAGGGAGCTGCACTGGTGCACCCGGAGGCACAATTTGCTCCTTAATAAAATTATCCCTCCCCTGCGCTCCAGCCAGGCGTGTGTTCTTACTGCAGCCTTAGGGAGGTTACTCCCTGTACCCTCCTGCATAACGCTGGCCTTTGCTTTTCTAGCCCCAAGTACTTCAAAATCGTGCCGGGGGAAGGGATGCCTCTGCCCAGTGACCCCACCCAGAAAGGGGATCTCATCATGTATTTTGATATCCGCTTTCCCGAAAGGCTCACACCAGCCAAGAAGCAGCTCCTGCGACAAGCACTCCTGACTTAAGGATGCTGTGAGTTCAGCTCCATGGGACCCAGGGGAATAAAGCTTTCTAGCTATTCGTACAGATTCGGTCACTGGGTGTATGTTGTTGGTGTTATAAATGGCTCCCCCACTGCATGGCGTCTTTGAAACAGTCCCTTTAATGACGGCAGGGAAGGGCAACGAAAGCAGCAGCTCGGGTTATTGACAAAACTGAGCTCTGTACTGGTTAAAGTTCAGCAGTACTTTTTATAGCAGCAGGGAACACTGCTGTCCTGGCCCCATGAAACTCCTCCCTGCATTTCAAGTGGAGGCTGATGTTCTTCACTTTGTCCTACACTGCAGGTTGTAGCTGCCCTCTTCCACCCCAGAGGTGGCTGCATTTCCATAGTGGCTGATGCAATGAGGAAAGCCTTTAGGGATGAAAGATGCTAGAAAAATGTAATTGATCAGCCTTGTGCAAAGTACAGTTGCATGTAGAGAAAGAAATGCCTTTCATTCCCCTGCTTGGGAACCCCACTGCCCATCCCTGTGTCTAATGCTGGCCTGAGCCCTGGAAATCCTCCCCACCACTGGCCTCCCTCTGTCCAGCACCAAACAATGGGTTGATTTCTCTTTGCTCAATTTCTATTCTGTCCAGCCTCCCCACCTGTGGCTCTTGGGCACCACTAGGGAGCTGCTAGGGGTCTTGTTTGGTGGGGTAGGGGGGCAGAGCAGACATTGGGGGGGGGGGGGGGAAGAGAGAGAGTTTCCACTTCCTCACAAATACTTAATGGCCATTTCTGCTGCTTGTAGGGGAAAGTAATGCTGCTTAATCCAGGCAATGGTGTTTTGCTGGGTCTCAGGCCAAAACTCAGTTGTATGTGTGTGGCTGTGGGGGGGGGGGTATATTCATGGGCCTTTGAATCAGTAGGAATTCTGTTTAGTGGTAATGGAAGGCTGATCTCCCCCTCCCTATACACCTCCCACTACTTCCATCCCCTGGGCCCTGCCAGGTAAAGGGGCAGTACTAAAGGGAGGACTACTAATGGAATAGGCAGAGGCACTGCCTGCCTCTCACCAGGAGAGGGTCAAAAGGGGGCAAAGTCAAAACTGATCAGAAGAAATGTTTCCCTGATCTGTAGTTAGACTGTGGAACTCACTGCCACAGGAAGTCACCAAGACCATGGTAGGATCACTTGCTATAGGAGATGTATAATCAATGATAACATGTAATCTTATGCTACAGGTTTAAGCCAGTTTCTGACTGGTAGGGAGCATTTGCTACTGGGTGGTTTTTAAACCTTCCTCTGAACCAGCTGCTGTTAGCCACTGTTGGAGCGAGCTGGGCCTCAGCTCTGATCTCGTTCCTGACTTCAGCTCCTGTCACTGCTGGATCATCCTTTGGGGCTGAATGGGAGGGGTTAGCCCGACAACGAGACCAACAGCCTCCCCTTCCAAATCGTAACCCCCCCCTTTGTGCCAAGAGAGGCAGGCTGGTTGGTAGCAAAAAGGGCTCAGTGGACCCAGTTGGTGATTTTAGGTGCCCAGATGGACACCCCCCTTCAAGGGGCCCCATTTCAGGAAGTGCTCTGGTCCAGCACCCAAAGCCAGAGGGCTGCAGGTGAAGGCCCATTCAGTTCAATGCACTCCTGAGCAAAGAGCAACAGCTCAATCTTCCCCTCCACAGCAAGTTCACACAAGGAGCAGGCAAGGAGTTTGACTCCAGCTTTATTTTAAGACACGAAGACGCAGCTGCTGTCCCATCACAACTGTGTTAACTGCAGGAAACTTAGGGGCCCACCAACATTCTCTCCATTTAAATTAAAAAAATTATATATATATATATATTAGTTACTAGGACTTAAAAACCTATCAACCTGCCTGACGCACCTGTTGGCAGATGCTACCGGTGTGGTGCTCTGCTTTCTCCTCTGTTGATATCACTGGGCTGCGTGCGTGTGTTCCCTCTGTGTACTGTCCCAGCTCTGCAGATAGCGGATACAGCAAACCCGACGAGAGCCCCCAATGACCACAGAGTCCAGTAAAGTATGAAGGCACCTCGGCCAGGTTTATTGCGACCTTGGACACAATTGCAGTTCCCCGTAGATTACTTAGTCTACCGGGCATACTACAAGAAAGTGCCTCTTGGCAATGGACCCGGCTCAGCCCGTGGCAGGACTTTCCACTGCCCCCTCGGCCGGACAAAGACACCACCTCAGGGATACATTCTTTTACACAGGTACAGACAAGTTACACATCACTCCTGACGTATTAAGGTGCAACTCCTCTATGCAGCAAGGTACAACCCTTCTCTCACCTTGTACACGTTGGTTCGATCAAAACAACTCTATCCATCATTTTCCCTTTTGCCCCTGTCACTGGGATGGGTCAGCCTGTTCCATGTTATCTGTGGAATGTTCCCGTATGATATGTCTTGGTACCATGTTTATACTTTAACTTTGCTAGGTGAATATATATATTTATGCAACATCAGCCCTTTCCTTGCCAGCTTCTGTGAGCAGGGCCTGCCTCTGGCTCACAGCTTAACTTTGCATTATGTTAGCAAAGTCTTGACCATTACTCTAGTTCAGGCCTCATACTGGGCCTTTATCAGGGCCTTCACTTACTACACCACCCTCCCCAATTTCCCAGCATCACTGCACTAGAATTCTTACTCCTTGCCTAGACCTGGGAACAGCTGCTCCATAAAGCTCTAGGCCAGCATTTTAAAGTGTTGGTGCGTAGAAGTCACGTCCCCTAATCTGTATTCAGGCATGCACATAAGTGGCTTGGCCTTCCAAAGGCACCAAGAATCTGCCCCTTCTGCTGAGCTGATGGGAGTCGAGAGCTCTGCAGCTGGGAAAGTAAAGCACTTAGTCACCGAAATACAGAGTAAGGCAGCGTAATGTTCAGGCCAGGCCCACAAGGCTGAACACGTTGTCTAGTGATTAGCCCTTGGAATGATCCAACTGAAGGTTGCCCTCAGGGAAGGATCTCACTCCCTGATTGAGCGATTTTACTGCCACGTCCCAAGTGCTACCTCCAATTCCTGTCTCTTGCACTACAGCTCAGAGGGTTTCATCAGCCTAGGTCCATCAGATCTTGGCACAGGGGGGAGAGAAATGGTACATTTGGAAGAAGCAAACTTGCCATTAAAAACAAAACCCCAATTTAAAGGGTCAATGCTCCCAGGGGATTACAGCTACAGGCCCAGCTTTGTTCCAGAAGATGAGCAGAAATAAAGAGCTCAGAGCCTAGAGGCCGACATGTTAGTGGCTGGAGGCAGCGTGGAAGAGGCCAGAGACGATCTCCGAGCGCAGACAGGACAGTCAGTGCTAGCGAGGGCTCCTGCCGTGGGTGCAGTTTGCAGACGTGGCAGGCTCAGAAAGGGGCCTCCCAGGAGCCACGGGCAGCCATCATCGCGCGTTTCAGCTGCTCGTAGGTCACAAACATCACCACGTTCCAGGATCCCAGCCGCAGGAACGAGGGCATGAACCTAGAGCCAGCGAGAGGGGAGAAGAATCACAGCTAGTTCCGGGGGATGAGACTGCTCAGATCTCTGCCTGTGATTCACTCCCCCACACGTGGGGCAGCCCCAGGAGGAGATAAGCCAGCGAGAGTGACGTTGATGTGAATTAAGTGCTTCTTCCGTAGGGAACGGGACACCTGGATTTAGCCAGATCAGTCTCACCTATGTGCGCAGTTCAGCTGCAGACAGACTAGAACAGGTGGGACGGGGCTCCAAGAATCTTAATTGGCAGGTCAAACGGGTTCAGTTTCTAAGCAAGGCGGTCGGAGTTTGCAATGCTGACAGCTAGCCTGGAATCAGAGTCAAGCCAGACCCTTCCCTCCTTATACCTCACCAGCAAGGAGGGCTCAGTTATTCCCTCCGTCACATCAGTGGCAGCCCTTTGCCTCCAGGTGTTCATGGCCCAACTTAGGGCTCCGTTGAAGTGTGAGAATAGGGCAGCTAGCGCTCCAGCGGCTGGGCTGGCTCTGCAGGGCTCACACCGCTTGCTGCTGGTTTACTCCTTTAGTATGGAATCCGCAGAGCTGCCCCTGGACCGCACAGGAACAGATCCGCAATCAGGAACGGGCCCTTCCTGCACACGGTTCCTTTGAAATACAACTGCCCCATCAACTCAGCCACCGGCATCCAGATCCACCTCTGAAGGGCTGGTCACCGCTGGGAATGGATCCATCCAAGGATGGCTCCATCCTCTTCCCTTCCCCCTCCCAGTGCTCTGTGGGTATCAGTTCGTCCCTGATGTGCTAGCCTGGGCCAGGGAGCCCCACACTTGAAGTCACGGGCTTCAGATCCTCCAAGCAGAACCATTCTGTAGCCCAAGGTTTTAAAATCCTCCAACACTTGCAGCTTCCCTAGCCTGGGGGGTTTTTGCTTGCGGTCTCAGTGCAGAGCTTTGCCATGCACAGATCAGCTGCTGGGGCTCCACCTCAGAGGTGGTTGCCTTTCAGTGGCAGGTGCAGGGACGCTGGTACACCCAACACAGCCCTACATGAGGTGGGTGGCATAGAGCTCCTATTGCTTGAATTCTCTACTCACCCCTTGTAGAAAGCCATGGGCCCCTCCTTCCTCAGCATGGTGAGGGCACAGCTGACGGCACTTCCATAGTGGCCGGGGGCAGAGTTCATGTATCTGGTCTTCACTACATCGACGGGGGAAGCAATGAGCGTGGTGCAGAAGCCAGCCCCGAAGGCAGAGGTGAAGTGACACGGGAGGTTATCTGCCAGACAGGAGAGGGGACGGGCACCTGAGCATGCATGTCAGTAACCTGGCCCACAGCTGCTCGTGGGCTAATCTAGCACCACTATTGCCAAAGCGCTCACTAGGGGACAACACACAGCGTCAGGCCAGGCAGCACACCCTGACCCCCTCCCTCCTGGTGCAGTTCCACAGGACTTTCTGGGAGCCTGTCCAGGAGGCAGGCAGCCCTGCATGTCAGGTGCAAAGCTCTATGGGATCTCCCAGCAGGCCAGGCTAGAGCCAATGATCTGCTGCTACCTAGATCCACCTGCCATTGCCCCCTGCACGGCAGCCAAGGACTGGCTCCACTAGCCCCTTGTGGCCTGGGAATGTTTCTTCTCACTCCACCCTCTGAGCCAGCAGCAGCCCCTCTTTTCCAGCTGTGCAGGGGAGAATAAGCCAGGCATCTCTTCTGGCCAATGCAATAGGAGATGGGTGGGTCATTCCAGCCGTGCAATAGTTACAGTGCCTGAGTAAAGCCGGCTGATTTCCAGCGATTGCTCAGGGCAGGCAGGAACATGCTAGCAGATGTTACTCTGGCATGACTTCCCACATCTCACTTAGGACTGTCGCAATCTCCCTTTTTAAGATTGGGAGTCCACGTTCTCAGTCAGAATTGGGTCCGTCCCTATCTAGCCCTGGATGGCCTTTAGCCCCCTCACCACCTGGTGAAGTCTGAACTGAGAGCACTCAGACACAAGGTCAGCATCCTGCACTGGCGAGCCGGAGTTTTAAGGGACCCTGCTGAAGCAGGCCTGACACCCACCAGTCATGAGGTTGTATTTGAGCAGCATGTCCTTGATCAGGTCGTAGGTCACCAATTCCGTGCAATTCACAATCGCGTTACGGGCCACGTTGGGGGATGTTCCTGTAGAACAAGGAAAAAAAAGTTGTCAGCAAAACGGATGCTCTGGGTACGTCTACATTGTGTAAGCTCACGGCAGCAAGACGCAGAGCCCAGGCCACCTGACTCAGGCAACAGGGCTAAAAACAGCCATGTAAATGCTCCTGGGGTGACCAGACAGCAAGTATGAAAAATCGGGATGGGGGGGTAATAGGAGCCTATATAAGAAAAAGGCCCAAAAATCAGGACTGTCCCTATAAAATCTGGTCACCCTAAAAACTCCTGCTCGAGCTCTGAAACCCAGCGGAACGTCTACACTACTATTTGTAGCCCCGTAGCGCACGCCCCAGTCAGTTGACCCAGGCTCTGAGACTTGCTGCCGCAGGGTTTTTGGGTAGTGTAGCTGAACTGGGTGTTGGTTTAGAACCACCCCCTCCCACAGAGGGTTCGGGAACCACACAAACCTTTCCACAGCCCTTTGAGTCCCTCCTCCTTGGCAATGGTCTTATAGGCATCCATAGTCCCCTGGTATTGCCTGCCACCCTCCACTCGGGCCTGGGCCTGGAACCGCACTTTCACCACGTCCGTTGGCTGGGCAACGGCCACAGCCATCGCTCCGGTGGTACAGCCAGCCAGGAGGCGGCTACCGATGCCGGCACCTAGCGAAGAGAGCAGGGAAGAGAGTGAGAGGCCAGAAAGGAAGGTCAAGTTAACCCAGGGGAGCTGCTGACTCTACAGGGTTTAGCTTCTGTCCTGGGTCCACACAGGGCCCCCAGTCAGTGCTCTGTATCTGAGCCCCTTGCAATCTAGTGTCACCTCGCAACACCCCTGTGAGATGGGGCAGGGCTGTTACCCAGTGGGCAGATGTCACAGAGCCTGGAGCAGAAGGAGGAACTGAACGCTGGTCTCCCATGGCCCAGACTAGCCCTCTAACCACTGGGCCATGCTTCCTCTCCACCCTTTCCTAGCCTGCTCTACCCCCAGGAGTGGAGTCCCTTGAGTACGGTTATCCCCATTAACTGAGAAACAGAAGCAGAGGCGGGGTTAAGTGACTCACCCCAATGCCACAGAACAGCTCCCAAACCTCCTACTTCCCTGGGCCTTACCCACAAAGCCATCCTTCCCCTCAGGATGTTGGAGCTACACCCAACCCTCACGTAGCAACTGCTGTCGCCACCACGAGCAGCCGTGTGCACAGCTGTGTGCACAGCCAAGCCTCTACATGGCTCCATTATTGGCTGTCTAGAACAGTGCCTGTAAATACACAGGCCTCTCTTGGGATCTCTCAGCAGAGCCCAATTGCCACCTGACCCCAACAGAAACGAATTTCAGCACAGCTAACCCCACTGCAATGGAGACCCTCCAGGGCACATCACGGGGACTGAACCCACGACCTCTGGATGGAAGAGCAGGAGCCTTTATTGCCTGAGCTAGAGGACCTGGCCCATTAGCTTGGAAGCCTTAGCAGCTGCAAACCTTTACCCACTCCAGCCACTAGAGGGAGACAAAGGCCCACCCCAAGTTAAAGGAGGCTAACGGGCACTCACGCTCTGATCCCCTGGTGTAGAACTGCTTCACCGAGTCATACAGCCCGATACGGACTGACGCGAAGCTCATCTGACGCTGGAGCCCAGCCACCAGGCCGTTGTACAGGCTCGTGGGACCTTCCGTCTTCACCATGGTGGCAATGGTGCCAAAGACACCTTTGTACTGAGCAGCTTTTGTGTTAGCTGCTGACTTGGTCTCTCCTTGGATCTGTACAGGAGAGAATGGGATGAAGAGGCTTTACAGGGATTTGGGGCCCTGGCCCAACTCACTACCCCAGCCCACGAGCGGCCTGCGTTGAAATGCGATCCAGATTCCCCTCCTGGAGACCGGGGGCTTTTCTGCACCTTCAGGTCCTTTATTGTTAAAACACAAATTGCAAACAGACAGAGCGGTGAGTCAGGGGGGCACCGGCCGCCTAACGCGTATCACACAGTAGCACAAGTTTACAGCCAGAGCGGGCCGTGTCCCAGCACCCTGGGTCTGGGCCGACGTCCAGTGCCCCGTACAAAGGGGTAGAGGGTTAAATTTAAATGAGCTCTGAAGAGTCTGGGGGAGCAACTGCCCACCCGGCCCCATAGCAAGTGACACCCCCACTGCTGGCCTTAAACTATGAACGAAGCCCCATCACCCCAAATCTGAGCCGAGTGCAGAAGCCAGTCTCAGAGCCCCACTGACCCAAGCCGGGTTTGCACAAAGAGCCCAACCCAATTCACGGCCATAGAGGTCCATGCAGCCCATCCCCTGACGTCCAGGAAAGCCGGCTCAGGCTTTAGACGAATCACAGCAGCTTCTGTTTCCCCCTCCTCCAATCCAAGGTCCTCGTTTGGAGAGGCACGGCACTCCCTCCCCGGCGGCGGGGCTCGTGGGCGTGCTCAGTGCTTGACAAGAAGCGCTCAGCCCCTTGCAGGATCAGCCCCATGGCTGAAGGGTTAAACGTGCCCGGCTTAGCTATGCAATGGGGGGGGGGGGGGGGAAGTGGACTACACATTGTTAGAGGGGTACGCACCAAGGAGGGGGCAGTACAAATGGGAAGAAGGAAAATTCAGACAGACAATCAGGAGCAGCCTGGGATCTACACTAAAGTGTATTCGACTGTGGCACTACTGCCCAAGGAAAGTGGCAGCACCATTGGTTAGGCTCACACTCTAGCACGCTCGCTGGACTGGCTGAGAACACACGTTGTTACAGATTAAATACTAAGGCACATCTGCCATTGCTCAGCAACGTGCAGCGACAGCAGCTCAAGCCGCGTCCGCCACAAGGAGACGGAGCTCAGCATGGGCCCCGAGACCCCTGTGCATGCGCCTGCAGAAGTTCTCACCTGCAGTCGGACTTTGGCCGTGTCCAGGGGGAAGGTGATCAGATCTGCGATGCACGCGGCCGTCCCAGCCCCTAGAAACTTCACTGTGGCTGTTGGGGGGACATCGGTGGGCTTGAATCCAACCATTCTGCAAGCTTCTGAGTGGCTCTGGAGATGCCAAGTGATGCACGAGGAGCGGAAAGGAGGCAAGTTGCGTTCCGATGTAGTGAAGGGCAGGACAAACGGACTCTGCCCCAGTCTAGATGGGACAGAAACAGGAGTGGTAAATAGAGCTCTAAAATCCGGGTGTCACCCTACCACTTTCTACACTGCGTCCGTCAAGGATCACCACACACATTAAGCAACGCGCCACCCCGGCATCTGGTTCTCCGACCACGGGATACAAGTGACTCCCATGTATTCCAAGAGGAGATGCTTCTTTCTCAGGGGTCGGCAACCTTTCAGAAGTGGTGTGCCGAGTCTTCGTTTATTCACTCTGATTTAAGGTTTTGTGTGCCAGTAATACATTTTAAGAAGGTCTCTTTCTATAAGTCTATAATATGTAATTAAACTACTGTTGTATGTAAAGTAAATAAGGTTTTTAAAATGTTTAAGATGCTTCATTTAAAAATTAAATTAAAATGCAGAGCCCCCGGCCCGGTGGCCAGGACCCGGGCACTGTGAGTGCCACTGAAAAATTAGCTTGTATGCCAACTTTGGCATGCGTGCCATAGGGTGCCTACCCCTGTTCTATCCCGTGGCAGGAGAGACAGGCAGAGGGCTTTTGCCATTCGTAACACATGTTTTTCAAATGGGCAAATGGAGTCAGAATCAACAGCAGAGCAGAGACTAGCAGCGACAGGAAACCTGGCTGCATGTTCCCTGCTCTAACCACTAGACCACACTGCCTTCTGCTTTGGCTTCCATGCTAAACTTGGATTAAACACATTTAAGTATCTAGCAGAGAGAGGAGTTAAGGCATTGCTGCTTAAATAGGTTACTAGCCTGCTAGCTAAATGTAACCTATCCTGTCTGCATTTACTGCCTCTGGGGGTTTGAGAGACACCCCCTCCACTCTGGCCCACACTGAATACTGGTCCTTAGAGTTTAGGGTACTGGGCTGAAATAGCCAGTAGTCAGCATTTGGTACATTTGTGTTTATTATCTGGGCCATGCAAGACCTGCCCTGAGCGATCCATTTCCCCGCTCTTGAGAGCGGGAGTTTTGCAAAACTCCTGCAAATAGGGAAGTTGTCACTAAGCAACCAGCATGTGTTTTTTTTTAAGACAAAAGTTTTGGGGCGTTGAGGATTAGCAGGTGATTTCATTGCTAACCCAACCCCCACTCTGGGTCTGTCTGGTCAGGCTCTCATTCAACAGTAACAACATTTTTATTTTTAGTTCCTTAAAAACAGGAGGAGAGTTCTTCCAAGTTTGTTTTGATGAGACCATTGGATGCCAGACTGAGGTGCACAGCCTCAGTGCAAAACCAGGGCGGAGGTGGCAGACGTGCTTGTAGGGCGGCATCAGGACCCAGGGCCAGTCAAGTCCAGTAACCCACGCGGATGGAAAGCTGGAGATGAAGGCGATTTGTTTCGCCAGTTGTGGCTAACATTTCCCCATACAATGACATCACTAACCACCCCCAGCTAGATTCTAAAGGCTTGCTTTGTTCCATGGAAAGACTGTTGTCCTAGTGACTGATGGGGTTGATACAACATGCATCAGCCGAGCATGGAGCTCAGATCTGACTGGGTGCACCGATTGCTAGGCTGTGACCAGCAGAGAAACCTGGCTGCCATTGTCCAAGATGTGGTTGCCACGTGGTGGTTAGACAGCTTAAACACGCAGCCCTTCCCCCCTGGGACAGTGACCAATATAAGGGATCAAAACTCCACAGCTTGACTTTGCACAGATCAAAGTCGTTTTAAACAGCACAGATACAGAACGAGCCTGGAAACTTCAGAGTGGTGTAGGGAGAACTCCCACAAAACAAGCATACACCAATGTGAGCGTTCATAATATCCAGGAGCACCGAACACATTCGGAGAGAAAAACTGGATTAACTGTGACCATGGTAGAACTGCTTCCCACAGGGATCTGGTGGAGAAAGAAGCCCTAGTCCATGATGGAGTGATCACCTCATTAAAGGTTTGACTGCAGGGGCTCGCAAAGCAGCCTGCTACAAGAGGAGGTGGTAGAAGATTCTTGTCCAGCAAAGGAAGGATGATCTCGTGGTTAAAGTTTAGGACTAGAAATCAAAGTCTGGGCTCTATTCTCAGTTCTGCCAGAAGAGTCACTTAGGGGGACTCTACATGACAGCTGGTGCAGTGCTCAAGGGCAGCACAATGCTACTCGACCTAGTGCATTAAAAATAGCCTGGCCCCATCGGACACTAGCCACCCACGTTCAAACCTGCCCGACCTGCTACCCCTCGCTGCTAGTTTTAGCAGGCTGGCGCCAATGAAGCTAGCACCGGTGCTGGACAGCAGGCTTGCAGCTGCAGTGTAGACACATCCCTAGCCTCCCTGTGAATGGGGAAACCAACATACCAAACTGGAACGACTTCTCATGGGTGCTGTAAAGAACAGTTCAGTCTAAAGTGCCCCTAAACAGGCATCGAAACAGATCCAGACTGAGGCACCTCGATAGAGCTGTAGTATTGAGACACAAATCTGAACATTGGGGCCTGTGAAGTGCTTTGAGAGCCTTAGATGGAAAACGTTACAGGTTGTTAGTCCCTCACAGGAATGTCAGGGTTATTGTCCGTGATCAGGTTTCTTGTATCTTTCTCCAGAGCACCTGGTACTGATCCATAAGCTAGTGTCTGGCTGCAGTAAGCGGACCCACTACTGGCCCACCCTGCTATGGCAATTCCTGTGTCCCTAAAAGAAAACCCTCCGACATTGCATACACATATCGGCATGTCTAGCTGTAGGACTAGTCCAATACACACTGGCATCAGGAGACCATCTGTATCCAAGTACAGTTTCTGCTGGCTGCGTTTCCATGACCAATGCACGTCCTGTCCCAGAATCAAGCTGTAGATTCTCTCTCCCCTGAACAGAAACTGATGTAGATGGGACCAGTGGCTACCCAGATGGGAGGCCAGTCACAGATCTAGGAATCCCCTATTACGGATAAAACCTGCCTTTATCTTTATCTGAGCAGATAGCAGCAAACTGCATTTCAATAGTGTGTCCAAATGGACACCAACAGAGCTGGGACATGATCGTGGTAGCAGTTGGGTCCCACGTACTCCAGAAGATGGGTGGGGGAGGGATAGCTCAGTGGTTTGAGCGTTGGCCTGCTAAACCCAGGGTTGTGAGTTCAATCCTTGAGGGGGCCATTTAAGGAATGGGGGTAAAAATCTATCTGGGGATTTGTCCTGCTTTGAGCCAGGGGGTTGGACTAGATGACCTCCTGAGGTCCCTTCCAACCCTGATATTCTAGGATGCTAAGATCAAGCTGCCAGGTGACCGTTCTTGGCATGGCAAAAATTGTAGTGTTGTCTGTGAGTGGCATTTTTCCATATCCCTCAGCACTGGCCTCACTCTGCTCCAGTGGGCACAGAGCTAGGCCAACAGTGAATGCTTTTTAAAAGCCAATCTGTAGTTTTATAGAACTGTTTCAAAAGGAGGTTCTCAGACAAGCCAGTCCAGTGGCAAGAGCTGCAGTAGCAGCTGGCTAGTAGCCACCATGCTGGAGCACAATCCTAGCTAGGGTAGGACACTTCTGGTCCCAGTGTGGACAGGATCTGCAGTGGCCTTCACTAAAATTTTCCTACATGGGTGGGGTTCCCCATTGTAACCACATCATGGCTGGAGATGAGGCAACAGGAACTGAGAACTGTCACCCTCCGTGCAGCAGGGTGTTTTCTTGCTGACATCTCTCTAAATGGGGTAATTACCACCCTAAATTAATGTTTCCACTGGTTAGAAGGATGAGAGAGAGGGGCACCGCTTTATTGCCTCCTGAAGTCGCTGTAGAAAGCAGGGCTGTTGGTCAAGCTAGGCTAGAACACGTGGTCTGAGATCTTGCAGAACGACCATTTCACAGAGGTCTAGACTCATATACAACCCTCTGGTTGCTGGAGATTAGACTTTGGCTTTATGGACTCCACATATTAAAGAGACTTGCAGCGTACTAAATTAGAGACCAGTAATGCAGCCCTCATTTTGTGATCAGCAACTGCAATCAGACCACCAACCTCAAACCTGGTGAGGCTGCTCTTTGTAGAGTTAAAAGAGCAGGAGTACTTGTGGCACCTTAGAGCCGGGGTCGGCAACCTTTCAGAAGTGGTGTGCCGAGTCTTCATTTATTCACTCGAATTTAAGGTGTCACGTGCCGGTAATACAGTTAACTTTTTAGAAGGTCTCTTTCTAGAAGTCTATAATATATAACTAAACTATTGTTATACATAAAGTAAATAAAGTTTTTAAAATGTTTAAGCAGCTTTATTTAAAATTAAATTAAAATGCAGAGCCCCCCGGACGAGTGGCCAGGAGCCAAGCAGTGAGAGTGCCACTGAAAATCAGCTTGTGTGCCACCTTCGGCACATGTGCCATAGGTTGCCTACCCAGCCTTAGAGACTAACAAATGTGAGTCTAAGCTTTCATGGGCTACAGCCCACTTTGTCGGATGCATAGAACGGAACACACAGAAAGATATTTATACATACAGAGAACATGAAAAGGTGGGAGTAGCCAGACCAACTGGCAGAGGCCAATCAATTGAGATGAGTGATCATCAGCAGGAGAGAGAAAAAAAAACACATTGAAGTGATCATCGAGATGACCCATAGAAGGTGTGAGGATATTTTAACATGAGGAAATAGATTCCATTAGTGTAATGACCCAACCATTTAGGGTGACCAGATGTCCCGATTTTATAGGGACAGTCTTTATTTTTGGGTCTTTTTCTTATGTAGACTCCTATTACCCTCAACCCCTGTCCCGATTTTTCACACTTGCTGTCTGGTCACCCTACAACCATTCCCAGTCTCTGTTCAAACTCAAGTTAATTGTATCTAATTTGTATATTAATTCAAGTTCAGCAGTCTCTTTGTTAGTCTCTAAGGTGCCACAAGTACTCCTAGTCTCTCTTTTGAGTCTGTTTTTGAAGTTTTTTTGTTGCAAAATTGCATTCATGAGTAGAAATCCATTTAACAATCCCACCTGAAAGACGAGACTTTTAACCGAGAGGCACCTAGCACGGATCTACCAAGTCAGAATTAGGTTTTAGCTCAATTTGTTTTATGAAGTTAGTGCTCAGACTTTAGTCCCAGAGGCAAGAGTGCTACCAACTCTGTCAGATGCAGCCAAAAAGCACTACGGAAGACAGTCTCTTGAAGCGTTACCTTAGTCAAGGAATTCAGGACGACTTTCTGTTTGATCAGGATTCTCTAAAGGTGTCCCGCTCGTCAAATTTGCTTAGTGCAACGACTATCTGATCCCCCTGGTTTTCCATAGAAACTCGTTTAGAAACAAGACACTTGATAATCATAATCCTTATCCTGGGGAGGGAAAGGAGAGCACACATTGGAGCAAAGCACATTTCACACGGCTAAGTTTTGCAAGTATTCAAGATAGGACAGTGACGCAAAAGTGGCATCTGAACAGCGGCCAGCGTGCAAAGGAAACGTAATCCAGCATCAATCCGGACCCGCTGCGTATTGATCTGCACGGAGACCCCGCTCTGCAGTTACAGCTATATCAGTGCCTGGGGTCAGAACCAGCGAAGACCGGCGGGTCACTGCAGCAGCCCGCAGGCAATCAGACAGCATGAAAAAGTGAGACAAAAAGCAGGAAAAGCCCCGCCCCACTAGTCTTGTGCCCAGGGTGGCTCAGGGATCGCGGATCAACACCTGGATCGTCTCGCCCACGTGACTAGGGATTTCAAAGCGCAAGGCGAGTCACTTCAAGCCCCGGTTTGCCATCCTCGGGCACACGCGGGCTGGATCGGCGTCTCCCTTAGACAGCGAAGACTTGGGCTAGTCCTTGCGACGTGAGGGCAGATGTGGGGGTCGAGGGGCACTGGGGTCCTAAATCCTCTCGGCGCGTTGGGAAGCCTCCCCCCAACCCACGCGCCTAACCCCAGACAGAGGTTACAACGCCGGGCGGGGGCAGCGCGTTCCGGACCTTTAGCTCCGCAAGGGAAGCCCCAGAAACCATCCCGCGGGGAGCCCGGGCGCCTCCCGCCCTGCGCCCCGCTCCCCAGCAGCCCCAGCGCCGCCCGGGGGGCAATTCCCCCTCTCCGCCCCCCAGGTCTCGGGTCACCAGGGCAGAGGCAGCGAAGCGCTGCAGGGGCCGGAGCCCACCCAGGGGCGCCCAGGCCGGAGGGATCGCGGCTCCCAGGGGCCGTGGCGGGATCAGCCCCGCCATGCGCCCAGCTGCGGCTTCCGGGGGCGCCCGGGACAGGGACTGACCTGAGCCCGAGGGGGAGAAGCGGCAGCGGCACCGATCGCAGGAGGAGGAGCCTCCGGGTGGCTGCCGCTTTATACCGCCCCGGGAGCCGGCATGAGCCGCCCCGCCCAGCCCCCGCCGCCGCTCAGCTCCGTCCCGCCCCCATGACAGGGGACCCCCCCCCATGAGCGGGGTCTCAGGGACTAACAACCCCAAGAGGCGGCGAAGGGGGCCGGTGAGAAACCCCCTTCCACGCGGGGTGTGTGCGGGGGCAGCAGGTGCCCAGCACCGGGGGGTGCGATTCCCCCACGTGCGCCGCCAGCGACCGTCTGACCCCCAGCGCCCCACTTCCCGACGGACTCTTGAGAGTCACCCCCCTCACCCCAGCAGTCACCCTATTCCCTGCCCTCCTCACCCCACTGATCGCCCCACTCCCTGCCTGCCCTTCCCCCACTGATCGCCCCATTCCCTGCCCCCGTGTTACCCCCACCCCACTGATCGCCCCACTCCCTGCCTGCCCTTCCCCCACTGATCGCCCCATTCCCTGCCCCCGTGTTACTCCATCCCACTGATCGCCCCACTCCCTGCCTGCCCTTCCCCCACTGATCGCCCCATTCACTGCCCCCGTGTTACTCCATCCCACTGATTGCCCTATTTCCTGCCTGGGCTGATCGGGAGACAGGGCAGCATCCCACTGCCCTAGCCAATGGGAGAGCAGTGCTAGGAAGGGATGGGAGCAGGTGCTCTGATGAAGGTTAGGAGGCTGCTGAGGCAGGGCTGATGGCCCCGCCCTGGTGCAGAGGTGGGGTGAGTGTTATCTGTCAGCACAGCTGAGTTGGCGATCAAAGGTTGCAGAGGGCGACTGGTCCCATGAGGTGACACAGGCGAACCAGCTGGAAGCAGTAAGTCCATGGCAGGGAGAGGTGAAAAAGGCACTGCTCAGCTGTTCCCTGGGCTATCCAGTGCCGCTGCTGAAGTCAGACACTAACAGACCCTGACACGGAGTGTAGCTTGTCTCTCTCTCTCGGTTCCTCAGGAGGTCAGTCAGTTGGAGAGTTCAACCAACCAAGCAAAAGTGAAAACATCCTGCAGAGAACAACAAAACAATGGCCAGGAACTTTTTGCCCTGGGGCTTGACCGGCTCAGGGGGCTGCTAGTGGGACAAAAAGTCTTTCGCCTCTACAGCACTGGTGCAGGTTTGGTGTAGATTGGCAGGCACCCAAAGTTGCCACCATCTGATGGCTACTCAGTGGCCTGTGCAGCGGACAAGTGCCCACCTCACAAAACCCACCCTCAAAGAATCCAAGGGACCTTAAGAGGTCAACTAGTCCAGCCCCCAGTAACGAGGCAGGACCAAGTAACCCTAGATCTCACAGGTGTTTGTCCAACCTATTCTTAAAAACCTCCTAGGGACTTCACAACTTCACCTAGAGGCCCCAGCGAGATGGTGACATTAACCAAAGGATGTAACAGACATGGGGGATAGATGCTCCTTTGAACCCTAGAAGTGGTCCTTTCCAAGTCAGCAGGGGTCGGTGGGAGGAGGTGCTTCTGTAAATGAAGCTTGCACTCTGCATCTCTTGTTCTGTTGTTAAGTAGGGGAGTTCAGGCACTACGAACCCAGCACTTTTCAGGAACATGAAATTCACTTGAAACCCCAAACAAAATGAAAAGGGAGGGGACAGAATGGAGATAAAAGACGGTGTAGCCGGCAGCCTGTGAGTTCATATTTCTGCTGTTATTCCAGATCCTTCTGGTTCATCGTGAATTGTCTCCGTGATACAAATGTGGCACCGTAAACCAACGGCAACTCGAATTGTGTGTGTAAAACAGGCGCCAGAAGCAAAAAGACTAAAAACGACTAATAGTCTATGGAGATTTCCCAAGTGTACCCTCATTCCTATACAATCCATCCTTATGGGCTAAGAGCTCTCTGTTTTCCGTCAGTCTCTTCACTTATAAAATGCACGCACGCTGTTCTTATTTCTAGACAGTGCTTTCGGCTGAGCTTCTGTTGCTCAAATAACCCTTGGTCAAAACACAGTCATAATCTGATATCGTCCAAGTGGAGACGATTTATTTGCTCACACACTTTCCCTGTTTAAGAGGTCTGGGAAAGATCTGTTTCCAGGGGATTGCTGTTACAGAATTGCCTGAAAAATGGAGGTAAGATTCTGTTAGCCATTTAAAATGATTTGTCTCATGCTACAGGAGACACAGGCAAGAAGTGGAGGCTTATGTTCAACCGACTGCATCCTTCTAATCACCAGAAAGGACCCCTGCTAAGAACTGTCCCTGGAAAACAAAATGATTTTGAGACATCTGTGAATCTTTTTATTGAGTTTGGACCGAAATCAGCCCTGACATAAAGATGGAAGTCAATAAGAACTGCATGCGTTCAGCACCTGGTTGCTTTTTTAGATGCCTAAGTATGGATTTGGGTGCCTCACTTTAGATGCCTCACCCTGCTCTACATCCAGAAATTGCCCCAGTTTAACTAACTTAGTTTCTACATTAATTTAGTTGAATCCTTGCCAGCGTGGACACTCGTTAATCAGTTTGAGTGCCTTAGCTGCATTCCCAAATTTGAGACTATTGGCCTTTCCACCCAGTCGTTAAGAACAGTAGTAATTGTTTTAATTACCTGAATCCTCAAAGGAATATTCAATCATGTGCATGTTCCAAGCTAGTCCTATGAAATAGCCCGTCAAACGACTGCAACATGAGGACATGATGAGTGGGATAAAATGAGCTGGAGTTTTCTGGTCCATGGATTAGCATTGTCAAGGTGAACAAGGGCTCATGAAGTCTGAGGCTTGACAATGAAGAGCCCTTTGAGATGAATAAGGAGTGTTCTCATTTCTTTGTGCTATCGTTTCATTCTCTTTCCTGATCCCCAAAAAGGCAGTGGTTACATTTGAAGGTTCCCTTTACAACCAGAAGGGCTGGACAACGTCTAAGATTTGATGCCATAGAGATCAGAACCCCTCTTGAGTATTCTGGCTTCTTTTGCCTCTTCCTTTGAACTCAGGACTTTAGTAGCCTCTCTGTTGGGATTGGTTGAGGAATATTGGATTGGAAGGTTACTTCATTGTGCCTCAGCGCAGGCAACGGACTAGTTGACCTCTTGACATCCCTTCCAGTCCTGCATTTCTCTGGTTCTCTGAAAGTTGGGCGTAAGCAGAGTTGCGATAAATTGTACGAAGGAGCTTTGTTTTTTAAAAAGAGTGAATTAAAGACACTGCATTGAAACACACCCAGCAGAGTGCAGCGGAGTGAGGGATTTCAAAAAACAGGCAACACTTTAAAAAACAACGGAACCTCATTTCGCTTGAATTCCACAAATGGAGAAACCAAGGCACAATGCAGGTGATTTGCCCAAGTAACAGCGTAGCACACTAGGGACTTTAACCCTTGCCGACCAGGAGTTCCCTAGCGTAGATGGAGAGTAGCAAATGGAACCCAGGTCTCCTCACTTTCAGACTCTGACCCAACCTCTACCTCAGAATTAGAGTTCTGATTGGCTGGTTGGCTCCTTTTTCAGGGATGTTGCCACCTTGGATCAACACCCAGAGGCTCACATCTGGGGACTGATCACTGAAAAGGGTCACGAATGAGCTGGGACTCACTAGTGCTTTGCTTAGCTTCAGCCAAAATATCCCCCCACTGCTACATTTTGAAGAAACCTTCTAAAAAGCATCACTTTGCTCCACAAGGAAAAGGGACCAGATCCCATCACATATGTTAACTCCTCAATGCTTCTTTGAATGGTTTGACGCTATCTGTTCTACTGCTTCCCACCACTGCAGAAGAGGGCATCAATAAAAGACACTCTGGTGTGGCTTAATTCTTTAATGTCATCATCATAGTCCAGTTAGAAGTAGAATTGAATGTTGATGTATCTGTCTTAGAGTTTTCTATTCTGCCCATCATTGTAGTATCTAAGGCAGTGGTTCTCAACGAGGGGCACACGTACCCAGGGGGGTACTCAGAGGTCTTCCAGGAAGTACATCAACTCATCTAGGTATTTGCTAGTGCTTTTTATGTAGCATGTTGTAAAACTAGGCAAAGTCAGTACCGAGTAAAATTTCATACAATGACTTACTTATACTGCTCTATATACTATACGTTGAAATGTAAGTACAATATTTATATTCCAATTGATTTATTTTATAATTATATGGTAAAAATGCAAAAGTCAGCATTTGGTCAGTAACAGTGTGACTGTGACACTTCTGTATTTTTATGCCTGATTTTGTAAGCAAGTAGTTTTTAAGTGAGGTGAAACTTGGGGGTACCCAAGACAAATCAGACTCTTGAAAGGGATACAGTAGGTTGAGAGTCACTGATCTAAGGCATGGTCCGCCCTTGAAAGTTATATCAGCAGAGCTACATCAGTCAGGAGTATGAAGAAAACACCCCGACTGATGCCGACCTAACCCTCAGAGTAGATGCAGCTATGTCAACGGAAGAATGCTTCTGTTGGCGTAGCTAATGTCACGCCGGGAGGTGGTGTTCCTGCACCGACAGAAAACTCCAGGCTGCGTCTGCACCAGGGGGCTGTGCTGGGCTAATCTTTATGGGTTATGAATTTCAGTGCTTGCAAAGAGCGTGGGGCTGTTGGCTGTGGGTACAGAGCAGCTGTGCACGGAGGGTGAAATTCACCTCTGTGCAGTGAATCACAGCAGAGTACGCAGCACGTATCCCACTTGGCCTGGAGGGTGCGTCCATCCCAGTTAAGTGCTGCATGAGCCTTGTACTGACTGCACAGGGGTGCTCTGCTCTGGCTGCAAGCTCTGAGTTAGTGTTGCTACTAGGTGTAGCTCAAGCTGGTGATTCTGATCTGCAAAGCCCTGTATCATTTGGGATGCCATTTACTGCTCCACCGGGACAGTTAAAGGGGACCTGCGAAGGATGTTTTTAAGAGACCCTTAAGTGTGGCCCTTGTTGATCCTTTAGGATGTGAACCACGGAGGCCGGAAAGGGGCCGGTGCTGCTGGAGCAGACTTCCCCAAATCACTCCTATGAGCTCAGCACTGAAGGGGAAATTCAGCACAAGGTTTCTGCACCTGGACCGGGGTGAATTCCATGCCACTGCTCGGGTGGGGGCCTGCCTGCTGTAGTTGCCACTGTCTTTCATTGACCAGGGCGATGCTGTTGCTTTGGCCTTGGGTTAGTGCTTTCGGTGAAGCAGGTTCATTTGTCCAGCTCAGAAAGATTCAGGGTGAGCTGATCCCACTAGGATTCAAGCATTGGGATCGTTCTAGGTATTTCTAACCCGATGCTTAGATCCCTCAGCCGTCCCTTCTGGGTTTGCTCCACAGGCCTTTCAGCATGGGCCAGAGAGGAAAAAGAGAGAAAGAACTAAATCTGCCAAGGAAAAGCCAGGAGACCCGCAACGGGATCCCCTGGGGGCCCTCTGAGTTCTTTTATTAGCAATGGCTGCAAGGTGGCAATAACAATGACACAGTTGAATGGCCACTATTCCCCTGTGACACGAGTGATCCACATGGGTGGGCAATGTTCCTCCAGTAACCCCCTCTCAGTACAGCTCCAGAACACGGACTAGTGTGCACTGCAGACAGCTCGGGTTGGTGTCCTACTGCAGTTCCATCTGTGGGCGGTCGGCTCTGTGGGAGGGAGGGAGGGAGGAACTAAAGTTACCGTGTCTTGGTAGGCATTTCTTTTGCATTAATGTATCCCACTTCTGCTTCCCAGCACATCAGCTGAATCATACAGAGACCAGAGATGGAAAAGACCTGGCAGGTCCCAGCTGGTTGGTCCTTTCACTGGGCTTGTTCCCTAAAGTCTATTCATCAGTGTATAATCCAGTCTAAGGCCTTGGCTACCCTGCAAAGGGTTTGCCAGTATAGCTTTGCCGACAGACCAGCAAGAGAGTTCTTTTCCCAGTACACCTTGTACCTGTTCTCCAAACAAAATCAACTATCCTAGCAACAGGCCTTTTTTTGCTGGTAAAACTGTATCTGCACTGGGGCTTTTGCTGGCCAGTTGATTTAGTTGGGAGGAGAGCTGGGGGCACTGGAATAAGCTATGCTGCCAAGACACAATTTTGCTGCGTCCACACGAAGAGCACTTTGCTTATCTAGTACGCTGGTATACCTATACCGGTAAAGCCTTCCACCTGTTGACCTGGCTCTATTCAGTATAATTATGGTGGTAATATTTCTGCTTGTAGACCAAGCCTACCTTTAAACAACTTGAAGGATGGGCCTTCCACCACTTGGGAGCCAAGCTCGACCCTCACTGTTAGGAAACCTTTCCTGATTTTTCTCCTACGTTTTTCTTGGTTTAATTTCATCCCCTCACTCGCAGTTTCCTGCTCCTCTCAGACCACCCTTACCAAATCATCCCCTTGGTGGTGTTATCCAGCTCACAGTAACATCTGAGTACCTCCTCACACCCCTGTGAGGCTAGGGAAGAATTATCCCGGTGCCCGCAGCAGAACAGGGAATTGAACCGATGCTGAATCTCATTGGGTTACTTCTTTCTAGAGCTGTCAGGAAATTATTTTTTTCCACTATAAGATTTTAAAGGTTTTTTTCCCCCCCAAAATTATTGTTTTGATAAAACCCACCATTTTTTTTGACAAAAACAGAATATTTTTTTGCAAAAATTTCTCATTTCTTCAAAAAATTTAGATGGACATTTTTTGACTATTTATTTCTTCCCATGTCCCAGGTGTCTCTAAGTTCCTTTGAGTTATTGCTCCGATCTTGCTGCTTGCCAGAAAACTTAAAAGAAACAAGCATAAAATGATCTAAAAACCAGCCCAACTCGTTGAGGGGCACGGGTAGAGAGCAGTGTGGGGGCGGGTTTGTGTCCTCCTGCTGGGCAGGGGGCAGAGCACGGACCATGCCGCATGCACCATGAAAATAAAAAGCCCAGAGAAAAAGTGGTGCCTAGAGTTAAGCAGAAAAACCCACCTGGGTAAAGAACCCACCAATCTGTAAAAAGCTAAGCCCAAAGTCACTTACTCACTACACTGGCAATTTCCGCCGTTTGCTATCACTCATGAAGGCTGTTTAATCCTTCTGAAGATATTCAATAAGACTAAACCTAATGCTGACCCCTGTGCTTCCCCATCAAACTGCTCTCCCATCCCCCAAAGCGTACCTTGCTCTTTATCATCACCCTGGGATTATGCTCCAGTTTCCTGTCCACATGGCAGCACCTGGATCCAAGATGGTTCGAAGAGCTCAGAGGCCGTATCGAAAGTTTGGCTTCACTGATGGTTTGGTTTTTTCTAGTCCTTTTTCGTCGCTTCAATATCTTGCATCCCTTGGGCATGTTTAAATAACGTAATATATGTTGGCATCTCACCGACTGTGACAAGTGGGTTTTGAAAAGCCAGCTGTTGCCGGACAGTCCATCCAAAGCCGCATGTCCCCACCTCAGCGGCTGGGAGTGTGTGTCCCGGTCAGAGTTCAGCCGAGAGAGCCAGCTTTGCCTGGGAGAGGAGAACCCACGGGAGCCCCCAGGCTGTCCTCTGTCGTCTCATCCCACAGACCTCCCTGGGGCTTAGGATGGAGACGCCTACGTCTCATGGGCCAGCATCATGACGCGTTTCAGCTGCTCGTAGGTCACAAACATCACCACGTTCCAGGATCCCAACCGCAGGAACGAGGGCATGAACCTGAGAGAGGGGACAATAGACATTAAGCGATCCAACAGCGTAGAGGCTAAAGAATTTCCCCTTCATCCCCAACCAGGGTACTCCAAGCCCCTGGCAACCAACAACAAGCTGTATCTCGGCTGGTGGATCCCCCATCCACTAGCTCCCTTATGATCCCTGCTATCCATGGATTCCCCTCTGTTGCTCTCCTGCCTGGCATCACGCACCCTCAGCCAGCTCCCCCTGCCACTCCTATTCTTTAACACTAGCCTTGATTCCTGCCTGGCCCGACATTGCACCCAACCCTGGCTAGAGACACCTTACCGGTTGCTCTGCACACACATGGTGCTCTGTAAATAATGAGACCGAGCCAGGTGAGCTTGACTCTTTCCCGTGCTTCGCAAGCACAGCAGAATATGAAACCAGACTAATCTGTAATACTTAGCCCTGGGCTAGGCCCAGATTCACAAAGGCACTAAATTCCCACTGATTTCAATGAAAGTCAGGCACAACCTTTGAGCATCCGGGCCCTTACGCTCATCAGCTGCAGATCTCAAAGTGCTTTACAGAGCTGGGTAGGTATAATCCTCGCCTAGGGCACCAGGATTTGCGGGGGGCCGCATTTTGCCGCCCTCGGTAGCAATTCGGCGGCGGGGGGGTCCTTCCGCATTCCGGGTCTTTGGCGGCAATTCTGCGGCGGGTCCTTCACTCAGTCCGGGACCCGCCGCCGAAGTGCCCTGAAGACCGGGAGCGCGGAAGGACCTGCCGGCCGCAGAACTGCCGCCGCTGACCAGGAGCGCGGAAGGACCCCCGCCTAGGGTGCCAAAAACTCTGGTGCCGCTCCTGATTCTCCCCATTTTACACACAGGGAAGTGGAGGCGCAGAGAGCTCCAGGCTCCCATGTTGTAAAGGCTTCTGGGTGTCTTGTGTTTTGGATGCCCGGGCTGAGAGCCTCATGCCTGCTCTGCAAAGGTACTAAGCATCCACCACAAGCCAGCTGAAGCCAGCAGGTGCTTACGGGACAGACTGACAATGTCCTGGACCAACCTCGTGGAATGAAGATAAGCTTATAGCAGACTGGATGAGGGTTGATGCCTTCGGGGGGCGTTGCGTTAAAAAGGCAATGGTGTCTGTGGCACTGTGTGGCACTCCTCGAGGAGGAGGAGGAGGATACGAATGTCATTGCTCCAGTGGGTGTTTGGAGCTACCCCCTGGGGAAGTGGAGTTCAGACGGGATTCTCCAGGGACCAACAGACAAAGGAAGGGTTGGGGATAAACAGCCTGGTTACAAATAGGCTCAGGGCCATCTTCCTGATCCAGCAAGCAGACAGGACCCCTGGTTCCCGGAGGGCCCCAATCCTTCGGGGAGGGTTGGGCCTACTGGGCGCTTGTTCTGAGGTAAAGCTGTGATGAACTTGAAACCCCAAGGAAACCCTGTGGGTGGGGGGTTGCAGGACTGCTCCTGCCCGAGCCCATGCGAGGGTTGGGGTGATCTCTGGTGAGCTTCTTAGCTTGTGTGCAAGTTCTTTCCTTGTTTTTAATGTGTTTTCTCTGTAGCACTTTTACCTTAAGAATAAAATAGACATGCACAGAAAGAGCGGTGGGGTATCTATAACCGGGGCCGTCACACTGTCAAGCAGCTCTGAAGAGAAAGCAAGCAGGCCTCCTGGGGCAGGCTGAGAGTAACACAGTGAAGGCAGGGAACAGCTCAGCCTGGAGATGCTCCGGGCAGAAGGGCGAGAGCTGCGTGTTTCCACCCAAGAGAGGGGACAGCCAGGGGAGCCGGAAGCTGGGAGCGGGCCCTTACGGGATCACTGAGGGGAACCAGAGGTGGAGTTGCCCTGCCCTGTGATGCTTATCACCTCTGAAAATCTCAGGCTGGAGGGCCATGGACCGAGCCACCCATTAGAAGCCGCTTTGGAAAAACTGTCCCAAAGTGACTTGCCCATCGTCACATGAGCTGGTAGCAGAGAGCGGACGAGAACCCAGGTCTCTTGACACTCAGCCCAGTGCTCTGTCACTGTCAGTCTCCTCTGTAGACTTGTTAGATGAACACATGCGCTGCTCCTTGAATAGGCCATGGGCTCGGTACAGGCCTGGATACAGATTTGTAGCTGGCTCAGTGCCTAAGCACCACTTACCCCTTGTAAAACGCTGTGGGTCCTTCCAGGATCACCATGGTGAGCATACAGTTCAAGGCATTTTTGTACTGGCCACGGGTGGAATTCATGTATCTCGTCTTCACGACGTCGACGGGCGAAGCCACCACAGTGGCGCAGAACCCAGCTCCGAAAGCAGCGACGAAATGGCAAGGAAAAGTGTCTGGGGGTGGGAAATGGGTAATAGGTTTTGGGGTAATGGAATTTTCCACTGCAAACGGGATGCTTTTGCCTTTACGAGCCACTTGCAATTAGTCATTGGTGCCATGCACAGCAAGGACCTCCGTTCAATTTACAGACATCAATTAACCTACCCTCTCCCTGAGAGATTGGGAAGTATCTCCATTCTCCACATGGGGGAAACTGAGGCACAGGAGGTTTGACACTAACTTTGGGATGCACACCTTGAGACTTTTGGGGCCTGATTTTCAAAGCTACAGAGCCAGTTGTAACGCCAGCTGAAGTCCATGAGAGCTGCGAGGTCTCAGCACCCCTGAAAATCAGGCCCAAGATGCTCAAAGTTGGATGCCTCAAAACTGAAGTACGTAAACTCCACGAGCACTTCTGAAAATTTGGGGCTAAGCACCAGGTTCCCAAAGGGATTTAGGCACCTAGTGGGATTGTCTAAAGTGTGTAGGCACCTAACTCCCAGTGGGAGTTTTTGGAAATCCAACTAGGTGCCTATCTACACCTTTAGGTGCCTGAATCCCTTTGAAAATCCGTCCCTAAGTGACTTGCCCAAGGTCATGCAGGGAGTCTGTGGCAGAGCTGCGAATAGCTCTTAGGTCTTCTAAGGTCTAGTGCTCTGTACTAGACCATCCTTACCACCATGCTACTGAAACCTCCAGCTGACGTCTGAAGCAGCATGGGTAGCCGGCTCCAGCCCTCTGCCAGAGTGAGCATCACCCATTGCGGAAGGCCATTGGGAGGAGAAGCAATGGAGAGGACTCAGAGAGACAGAGCTCTAACCACCAGGCTCCCCAGATGGAAAGGACGAAGGAAAGACACCCTCACTCACTCAAGGCCCTGGTTCCCTCACCTGTCATTAGATGATATTTCAGCAGCATCTCCTTGAGGAGGTCATAGGTAACCATCTCTCCGCAGTTCACAATGGCGTTGCGGGTGATGTTGGGTAACGTCCCTGAGGCAGAAGATGCAAAGGATGAATGGTTTAGAGAGTGACTCTGGCCATGTGAGCTCACACTGCTCTTCTGAAAGCAAAGTAGGGCAGGTGATGACCATGACTGTATTATTATTAATCGTGTTCATTACCCCTGTGCCTAAAGGAGCTCTACCAGATGGCAGGAGTTCTGTGATTTACGTGGCATTATTTATCCACAGCGGTCAAAACACTTTACAAAAGTGGCCAAGACTCATTATCCCCATTATACAGTGGCGGAGAGAGAAGCTCAGAGTTACACAACAATTCAATGACAGAGCAAGCGATGGATCCTGGGAGTCCTGCGACTCAGTCCTGGGCTTGGATAGTTCGATCACAATTCTATCTCAAGTTTCAGAGTAACAGCCGTGTTAGTCTGTATCCGCAAAAAGAAGAACAGGAGTACTTGTGGCACCTTAGAGACTAACAAATTTATTAGAGCATAAGCTTTCGTGGACTACAGCCCACTTCTTCGGATGCATATAGAATGGAACATATAATGAGGAGATATATATACACACATACAGAGAGCATAAACAGGTGGGAGTTGTCTTACCAACTCTGAGAGGCCAATTAATTAAGAGAAAAAAANGACTGGGAATGGCTGAGCCATTACAAACGTTGACTCTATCTCCCCTTGTAAGTACTCTCACACTTCTTATCACACTGTCTGTACTCGGCTAGCTTGATTATCACTTCAAAAGCTTTTTTTCTCTTAATTAATTGGCCTCTCAGAGTTGGTAAGACAACTCCCACCTGTTTATGCTCTCTGTATGTGTGTATATATATCTCCTCATTATATGTTCCATTCTATATGCATCCGAAGAAGTGGGCTGTAGTCCACGAAAGCTTATGCTCTAATAAATTTGTTAGTCTCTAAGGTGCCACAAGTACTCCAATTCTATCTCAAGCGCACAAGGAAATGGGGAGCGAGTAAATGACGAGGCAAATCTGTTATTGCAGGTCTGTGGGCTTGCCAGGAACCTTATTTCTGTGACGCAAGAGGAAAAAGGACATTCCATCTCGCCCTGGATGGGATGTGCCCCCAAACCATCGCAGGTGAGTGCTGACATAAAATCATCATTAGCGTCACCATTGTTAATGATTTGATCTCTGATCATTTGGGTAGAAGTATCCCACGGTTCTGGGGTCGGGGTGGAGTCTGGGATTGTGAGTAGGGCCTGAATAGAACACCCCACTTTCCTTTTTCTGACCAACCAGCCCCCTCATTTGGGAGGGGGGTGGCGTTTTGGTTTGCTCTGCTCTGGTCTGTGATTGGTTGTGATCCGCCCTTTGGGATCTAACAGTCAGTGTGTTGTTGTGGCTTATGCTACAAGGAGCCAGTCTGGGAAATGCATCCCTCTCTCCTGTCTCACCTTAAAAATACTACCTAGTGGTATAAAATCCTGCAGTGGTAGCAGATTATAGGTGAAAGTCCCATCCTGTGCTGAGCCAGTGGCTAGGTACCACTCAGGTCCTATTTTAAGCCCTCTTAGGGCTGCCCTAACCTGCAACAGGGGCAGCCAGCCCCAGGATAGAAGAGCAGGCCTCCTCCCCACTGTGCTGGAGCAGAAATGGGGATCTGGGAAGCAGGGAAGGGAATGCCATCTGGTCACATGGACCTGCCAGTGCTGTTGCGTGGCCACTTTAAAACCAGCTGGCCCTGTCCTCCAGGGATATCTGCAGAACCCGAGGGGCCAGAGCTGAATTCTGTTAGCTGGGCTTGCTCTGTTCACCTTCATCTATTGAATACTAAGGGCCATGGGAATTAGGGGCCTAAATACTTTTGAGGAGCTGGGCCCAGATTCTTAACTGGTGTAATCTGGCGTAGCTCCATTGACTTCCATAGACTGACCTCAGTGGAGCTACCCTGATTTACACCAGTGGGCAATTGGTCTGGGAGGCTCTCTCGCTCCACACAGATAAATCCTGTACCTTTCCAGAGGCCTCTGACCCCTTCCTCCTTGGCGATGGTTTTGTAGGCATCCACAGTCCCGTTGTATTTCTTGGTTCCATCCGTCAGCCTCACGTGGGCTTGGAATCGCACCTTGACCACGTCGGTCGGCTGGGCACACGTGACTGCCATGGCTCCGGTGGTGCAGCCCGCCAGCAACCGGGTGAGAACGCCGGCATCTGAATGGGAGCGAATAAACTGGGTAGCAACGCACAGAGCTGAGTTTTTCTCAGCCTCCCCACTAAATCAGAGTGCCTTTCACCTCCCTTGCTAGGGCTGGGCGCGAGCATGTCCCCTCCATCCAGCACTGAGGCCACAGGTGAAGGCCGACTCCCTGCATGGCCTCGGGGAAGTCACTTAGCCTAACTTTTCAGGTGGCCTCTAATTTGGGGGTTGGCCTCAGTTTTCTGGATGCCCAACTTTAAACTCTCTGGGTCTGGTTTTTAGAGGCGCGGAGCAGCACCGGAGATAGCAACCATCAGGAAGCTGTGAATAGGGTAAGAGAAGGCCCTGCTCACCGTGTCCCACTACACCCTCCCTTTGCACCCCGCCAACACTGACTGAGGCCCCCCCCACGCTGATCCAGCTGCAGACTCTGGCTCCAAAGAGAGGGAACTGCTTGTCACACGTTTGGTTCTGAAATGTAGTTTTTAAATGGGAAGGACCAAGCTCTTTAAACCTGGCCTGAATTTTTGGCCTGCCATTGTTTGACGGGGCAGTGGATGTCAACAAGACATCGAGTATCTGATCACACCCCAAAGCAAGTGCTCAAACATCTAGTTTAGCTGCGCTCAGGGCACTGCAGGACCTGGGTGAGACTGGGATCCTATGTGTAGCACGTTTACCCCATTCGTCATTTGGGATCTCAGGTTATTCAGCTCACTGTAAATTTTTTTTTTTAAGTGGCAACCTCTAGGATAATGGGCCAGAGCCTCAGTTGGTGTGAATCAGCGGAGCTCCATTAGTGTAGATCATCAACTTCCATGAACTGATTCACACCAGCTGAGGATGTGGCCCGACGTTCTGAAATAGAGGTTGAGAACACGGCCCCTGGACGCGCGTGTGGTGCCAGCACTCACTCTCCGACCCTGTGGAGGTGTAGAATTGTTTCACGGAGTCATACAGCCCGATACGAATGGAAGCGAAGCTCATCTGACGCTGGAGCCCAGCCACCAGGCCGTTGTACAGGCTCGTGGGACCTTCCGTCTTCACCATGGTGGTGATGGTGCCAAAGACGCCCTTATAGTGGATGGTCTTCACGCTCTTGGTAGGCTTGGACTCTCCCTGGATCTTCAAGATGGACAGACAGACATCATTATTAGTAGATGGCAATTTGCCTCTAGTGCAGCCAACTAGAGCCTGCTCCTGAAACCTTTATTCATGTGAGTAGTTCAAGCAAAGTCAGGCATGAGGAAGGGTTTGCAGAGATGGGCCCTTAGCTAAGAGAGTTCATGAGCTAAAAGCTCAGTTCAAGGTAGTTTGGGGCATGGACTGACCTAGGAAGGTATTAAATTTGTCATTTCTATGTGCAGTCATCCTGCAGCTGGCGTTTTGATCAGTGAACTAGTTGCAAGGCGATAATTGTCATACATTTACACATCAGCTTCCATCCAGCTGGATACCAAAGGACTGTGCAAGCAATATACCGTCTTCATCTCTTTGCTCACCACTGAAATGCAGCCATCTCTGGGGTAGAGTGTGGCAGCTGTTTATCAGTCTACAGCAACATTACAGGCCAAATCAAGTCAGGAACTGAACAGGACTCTACCGTATCCAGCTGAAAATGGTGGAGCAGCTAAGTAGCCTAGATGTAATTATCAATGATGGGATTTGGCCAGAACAATGGTGGGAGGCAAAATTCATTCATGTTCGTAAAGTGCTTTGAGATCAGATAGAAAATGCTCTCCAGTATCAATGCAAAGAGGATGAGATTTATCCTGGTGCAGGGGGTCAGCACAAGGCCTAGGTACCATTTCAGATCCACTTTGAGGGCTCGGGGCAGATCCTCAGCGGGGGTAAACTCTCAGAGCCTCGTTGACTTCCAAGTGACAGTTTACCCCGGCTGAGGTTCTGGCCTCTTAAGTGGTCCCTCGCTCTTGTGCTGGGGGCTCTGCATGGTGTCGATGTCACTCAGAACTATAATCAAGTCGTGTCTGTAAAAAAAAGTGATGCCTGATTTCCGTTATTCACATTCCAGCAATAAAACAACCTGGACTTGCTGAGAAGAATACGACTGAGACATCTCTAGGAACCCGCAGATCTGCAGGGTACACAACAAACATCATCTGAAATCAAACCAGGTATGTTAGAGCCTGATCCAACTCCCGCTGATGTCTTTACATTAACTTTTAATGGGAGTTGGATTGACCCTTAAAGTTAACAGATGGGAGGCAAAAAGACCTAGTCTGTTTCTCAGCAAGAGCTGGATTTGTCCAACGATTTAATCTAAAATGCCTTTCACTCCATTTGAGAGACCACGTGGGTCCGAGGATTGGGACTTGGAAGCGCTCGATTCTGTGCCCAGCTCTGCGGCTGATCTGCTACATGATTCTGAACAAAACTCTTTGTCTTGACTATTTCGACTGTTGTCACATTGGAGCAGGGACTGTCTCCCACTACGTGTCTATACATTGTACCTGACACAGCTGAGTCCTGGTATCCTTGTACTATAGGAATACCAACAAGGACGTTTACCTGCAGTCTGACTTTCGCCGTGTCCAGAGGGAAGGTGCAGAGATCTGCTATGCATGCTGCCATCCCAGCACCCAGGAACTTAACAGTAGCAGTTGGAGGGATGTCAGTGGGCTTCAGTCCGACCATTGCTTCCCTGGGTTAGCAGGAATCACAGTTCAGCAAATAGATTCTCCTCTGGAAGCAGCGTTGAATCTGCAAACGATGGACGGCAGTGATATTCTCCTTGGAAGATACGAATGAAGCTGTAAATATATTAGGGCTGTTAAACGATTAAAAAGATCAATTGTGAAATTAAAAAAATCACGATTAATGGCAGTTTTAATCACACTGTTAAACAATAATAGAATACCATTTATTTAAATATTTTTGGATGTTTTCTACATTTTCAAATATATTGATTTTAATTACAACGCAGAATACAAAGTGTACAGAATGGAATGGTGGCCGAAGCAAGAAGGGGCATACGAATAATTAGCATATCTGGTCTGGCACGTAAATATCTTGCAACGCCAGCTACAAAAGTGCCACGTGAATATCTGTTCTCACTTTTAGGTGACATTGTAAATCAGAAGTGGGCAGCATTATCTCCCATAAATGTAAACAAACTTGTGTGTCTTAGCGATTGGCACAACAAGAAGTAGGACTGAGTGGAATTGTAGGCTCTGAAGTTTTACATTAGGTTTGAGTGCAGTTATATAACAAAAAAAATGTCTACATTTGTAAGTTCAACTTTCATGATAAAGAGATTGCACTACAGTACTTGTATGCGGTGAACTGAAAAATATTATATCTTTTGTTTATCTTTTTTACAGTGTAAATATTTGTAATTAAAAATAATATAAAGTGAGCACTGTACACTTTGTATTCTGTGTTGGAACTGAAATCAATATATTTGAAAATGTAGAAAAACAACCAAAAATATTTATAAAAAATGTAAATTGGTATTCTAAGATTGTTTAACAGTGTGATTAAAACTGATTAATTGTGATTAATGTTTTTAATTGTGATTAATTTTTTAAATCAAGTTAATTTATTTTGAGTTAATCGCTTGAGTTAACTGTAGTTAACTGACAGCCCTAAAATATCTATAATGCATCTCTGGATCTCAGTCAAATGGATAATAGATGGACAAGGAAAGAAAATATTTGACACCCATTTATTTATTTATTAACCATGGCTGATCATCACTTAGCTCTGCATTCGGGGGGAGTGTCCTTTGGAATTTTCCAACTCAGCTACCTACACACTGGATGGATTTGGACAAGTTATGATGTCCCAGATACTACTGATCTTAGGGATGTTTGTGGCCCCTATGGTATCTGGTATCAGGGGATTGCCGTGTTAGTCTGTATCCACAAAAACAACGAGGAGTCTGGTGGCACCTTAAAGACTAACAGATTTATTTGGGCATAAGCTTTCGTGGGTAAAAAAACTCACTTCTTCAGATGTGGTATCTGTGGTATCTGAGCACCTCACAATCTTGATTGTATTTATCCTCACAGCCCAACATACCTGTGAGGTGAGGCAAGGCAGGGCTATTAACCCCATTGTGCTAACGGGGAACTGAGGCACAGAGAGGGTAGGTGACATGCCCAAGGTCAGGCAAGAAGTCTGTGGCAGAGAAGGGGATTGAATCCAGGTCTCCCCAAACCACAGCTAGTGTCCTAACCACTGGATCATCCTTTTCCCTTCCTATGGTGCTCATTGAAGAATGGCGTGAAGAAAGTAAATAAGGATGTGTTATTTATCCCTTCACGTAACACAAGAACCAGGGATCACCTGGTTGAAATTAACAGGCAGCAGGTTAAAACAAACATAGGGAAGTACTTCACACAATGCACAGTCAACCTGTGGCACTTGTTGCCTGGGGATGTTGTGAAGGCCAAAAGTACAACGGGGTTCTAAAAACAATTAGAGAAGTTTCTGGAGGATAGGTCCGTCAATGGCTATAAGCCAAGATGGTTAGGGATGCACCCCCCTGCTCTGGGTATCCCTAAGCCTCTGACTGCCAGAGGCTGGGACTAGACAACGGAGGCTGGATCACTTAATAATTGCTCTGTTCTGTTCATTCCCTCTAAAGCACCTGGTATTGGCCACAGTCGGAAGACAGGATGCTGGACTAGATGGACCATTGGTCTGATCCAGTATGGCCGCTCTTATGTTCTTATGAAGCCAATGGGACTGCTTGTGGGAACAGATCCCCGTCCACACTGGCAGTACCAGCTTGTTTTTATAACCACCCAGGCTAGGACACCCTCATCTGACCTGGTTACCGCAACTACTCTTGCTCTTAGCTCTCTGGAGAGCCAGAGAAATCCTGCTCCAGATTCCCCACTGGTGGAAGCAGACTCAGCGTTGGTGACTCTCAGCGGCAGGCCGGAGCAGTGAGATGTGAAAATTAGTGCAGGTGTGGTGAAAGCCAGTGATGCACTCACTCCAAACGGGACAGACTGCATGAGGTTCTCACCCCTGGGTGCTTGGAGGGATGAGGCGCCGTGTTTGGGGGTGACAGAAAGGGAGCTGCATGCAGCACAAACACTAAGCCAACCTCTGCCCTGCACCTGGTCAAAAGCCCCTTCAAATCTATGGGCATCTCTCCATTGCCTTCAGTGGGTTTTGGCGCAGGCCCTTTCTGCAGTGGGGCTGCTGAGATGTAAATGGGGGCACTTACTTAGTCAGGCTTCACGCAGGCAACACTCTCCCGGGCACGAGAGCAGCACCAGCACCTAGGTAGCTAGATGCTGATGGCAGTGGGGGAGGAATGAGGAGGCAGAGCAAGGACTGCAGGGTTCAGCCCACTCATAATAACGCACAGCACCGCTGAACACTTAGCCTTACCTTAGAGATGCAGCTGTCTGAGTGCACTCCGCTCCTTGCCATCCTCTGTGAGCCGAGTGTCTTGACTCCTTATTTATATATCCCTCGTGGGCTGCACTTTTAGCTGAATGGCAAAGGATAAGGACAGAGATCATTTAACATCAACGAGTTCACAAGCACCAGCCTCCCTCCCTCCCTCCGGAGGTTTAAAATAGATCAGAGAGGACAAGTCATGAGACCCTGGTGTTTTTCAGGAAGCCTCACACTGTCACACTAGTTCTGGACAGTGCAGCAATGGTGGTAGCCCTTGTGTTCTAGTGCACTGTTAGTCTAGGCAAGGCTAAAGTGAGAGACGTGATGGGGAAATTGGTCTGGAGGGGTCACAAGCAAGTGAAGAAAGCAGCACCATAGAGAGATATGGTATATTTTTAAAAGCTCATGTACTCACTTGCTGCTCAGCCATCTCGTGTCGTGTTCAGGTGGGCTGCCTAGCGTAGACTGTCTTTACCAAGGATGATTTTGTGGTGAAAACCCTTGGCTGGGACTCAGAAAATGGGCATTCAATTCTGCTTCATCACAGCTTGTGTGTGTGAGACCTTGGGCAAGTCACTGCAGCCCAGACCCACAAAGGTATTTAGGCTTCTTTCCATTGAAATTAGGGGAACTGGGAGCCTAAATACCTTTGTGGGTCTTGGCGTTAGCCTTTCTGTGCCTCACTTCCCCTATCTGTATAATGGGGATAATAACTTCCCTTTCCTTGCAGCGAAGCATGGCTCCGCCTCGCTCTCGGGGGTGGGTAAGCAGCACTCGCCCTGCTCCTGGACTGGTGCAGTCACAGCTCCCCTGCCTGTGTCAGTCTGCTGTAACCACACTGAGCAGCGGTGTTGTGAGTACAAGGTTGTTACTGTCTGTGAGGTGCTCACACACTAAGGTGTGGGCTATATAAGAACACAGCCAGCACATCCAAGAACACTGTAATTAGCTCCATTGGGAAGCTGAGTTAGCGGAATAGGCAGGGTGTATGGCTCTAATTTATACCCCCTTATGCATCACTACTGAATTTGGCCCCTTGTCTTTTCCTGGCCGGAGAGCACCTCCCATGCTAGCTGTGCTAAGCAGAATACAATGTCACTGCCAGTTAAAAATATCAGGAAAACATTTCTATAACTTTAGTTTTTGGACCTCTAGATTTGGGGCCCAAAGTGAGTCGCAAGGCAGCACTGTTAACCTCAAGCATTCAAAAATCACGGGTGAGGCCTCAGAAATCACAAGATAGATTTAAAAATCACGAGATTTAAAAGAAAAAACATGTGGTGTGGTTTTTATTTTCCCTCTGGTTTTCAAGCCTTTAGAATGCATCTGTGTCACATTTCCAGGGTCTCTCTGCAAGCACCAGGGCTAGAACATTGCCTTTTCTTTCAAATGACGGCTGAGGTTTTCATACAATCACATGATTCCAGGAGTTGGGGCTTTAAAGAAAACACCAAATAGTGTGAGATTCATGATAAAATCATGAGAGTTAGCAACACTCTTTAGGCTACAAATTCTGGTTTTGTACATAATGCCCAACCACCCCTTCTTGCCCCCCAAAGTGAGGTTTTTAGCCAAACCTAGTATTATTAGACATCTGATGCCATTAAAAAAAAACAATAAAACATTTTTGTTTTGGCTTAAACTTCCTTCTGCTATCTTTGCAGAGGAAACATTGCAGCCTTGTGGTAGTGCATGAAACCCAGGAAGGGAAACTAACAACCAAAGTGAAACTGACCTGCCTCATTTCTCTGCCTGAGGTGAATGAAACACAAAAGGTAGACAAACAGCACAGCTTCTGATTCTGACAAACCTGAAGATTCAGCAGGGAGCTGAGAGAGAGAGAGAGAGTGTGTGTGTGTGTGTGTGTGCGCGCACACCAGGGAGGGAGAAAAGCTATTGAAGCTAACGGACACTGTTGGCACAAGAACAAATGGGGATAAATTGGCCACAAATAAATTGAGGTTGGCAATTAGAAGGTTTCTAACCATCAGAGGAGTCAGGGTCTGGAACAGCCTCCCCCGCCCACCAATAGTAGCAGTGGGGGGGGGGGGGCAAACAACCAAACTCGTTTTAAGATGGAACTTGATCAGTATATGAATTGGATGATACGAGGGATTGCCCGTGATAGCTGAGATTGGACTCAGTGACCCAGGCGGCTCCTTCCAGTCCTAGGTCCCTACATAAACCAGGGTAGCACATAGTCTCTGGTGGAAATAATGTACAATGTGTGGCTGTTTCAGCTTTGTAAACCTTGGTGAGTTTGGGTTTATGTGAACCCTTGTGAATTTAACTCTCTGGTGACTACAGCTGGCTCAGCGCCTGAGTTGGAACTTCTCCGTTGCATCTCTCCATCCGCAGGGTGAAACCAGAGCGGCCTGACTGGGCTGAGGGAGCCTCTGGTGGTATGAAAATAGATACTTTCATAGCAAGTGAGCCTGGAGTTCAGCAAGGACTCACCCTAGCAACTGTTCCAGCTATTTGCAGAAGCTGGTTCTGTGAAGTGACCTAAGACGCCTACTGATAACGTACTATTCGAAATGGACCAAGTGACCCCAACTCACAAGGGAGGGGGGAGAAACTGCAAAGGCTACAAGTGTCAGCAGGACCATGTGTGAACATTCACACCAGTCACCTGCTCTCCTGGCCTGGGGAGGGAACAGCTGGGGACACTTCAGCTTCCAGCCAAAACACTGCAGGTAACTTAAAGGAATATAAATACTGCATCCCGGGGCCATCCAGCGTTCCTTGTAATGCTAATGCAGCTCAGCCGCCCCCTGCCTCAGTTTCCACATCTGTAAAATGGGAACATACGTTGAGCTCTGCTGCTGAAAAGTGCTATATGAGAGCTAGGTGTTGTTATTATTACCCTATGCGTGCTGTGAAATTAACTGAACACTGATGTGGCATGTGAGCACACAGTACAGGGAAAGGGTGGTCTTGTGCCTAAAGCACAGAGGAGAGCATCAGGACAGCTGAGTTCTAATCCTGGCCCTACTGCTGACTTGCTATGTGAAGATGGGTGAGTCGTGTTCATCCATCTGTGCCTCAGTTTCTCCATTTTTAAATTGGGGAGAATAATACTTGCCCACCTCACAGTGTGAGACTAAATTCACTGATGGTTGTAAAGCACTTTGATGGAAGTTGCTCTAGACAAACGGGCTCGGGTACATCTGGAGCACTGCCCTCAGATGGATTTATTATGTATTTATTATATGTTGCTCATCACTACAATATGAGAAGGAAAGTCACATTCTGCGCCAAGAACTTACAGTCCAGAAGCCAGACACACAGTATTCTAAATAGAAAAATGGCCTCTATGTTCTGGGGCAGGGACAGTTCTTTTATGTTTGTACAGTACCTAGCACTCTCTCGGCACTATCAATAACAAATACTAAAGTAACAGAAGATTTACTGGGAAATCCAAGGGTGTAGATAACGTGGAGTTTGTTTTCTCCCTCTTTCCTGAAATGGTAATAAATTCACCACCTGTGGTTACTGGAGAGAATGAGAACTGCATAATTGAGAGTCAATGCCCATATACTGCTAATGGAGATTCTCCTTTATGTCAAGTGGTAGGGGGCCTATGCTTTAGGAGGTTCCATCCCTGCTGTTGCTGCAACACGCCAATTTGCCATGGCATGTAGCTTAAGGACACTGATGAAGCTCATAGGTGACAATTAATTTCTTAGGATGTTGTTAGCAGCTGACCAGGCAGTCACCAACTTATTTGCTCCTTTCATTGGTGCAAGAGGTTGAGGGATGGAGCTAAGAGCCAAACCCCAGAGAAAGCAGACATGACAGACCCCCAATGGGGAGAAGGGGCAGGGACAGCAAAGGAAATGGAAGACAAGACCAACCTGTCAGTGGGCCAGGGCAGCGAAAAGGGCACTAGCAGTCTCGTGACTGTGGTGACGCAGACATTCAGCATGAAACCCACATGTCAAAGTCTGTCATCCTGTCCCAGTCCTAAGTTAACCCTGCTGTTTGTTTATGGGAGGCTGCTCTGGGAGCAATTTCCCACATGGACATGGGCAGATTTCAGCTGCTAGGTTCACTCCAGGGGAAGAACCACTATGATGTAATATTCTCTCTGACCCCATGTGTGGCCAGCTGTGCCAATCAGAAGTGTGTGTGTGTGTGTTTGGGGGGGGGGGGCAGGCTATAAGAGTGTGCTCCTCTACTGATTTCCAGTCCTGGTGGTGTATTCTCCCCAGGGCTTCTGTTTCGGAAATATTAGAGTCTGTCCAACAAGGGCTCCGCTGGTTGGAAGAACAAAGAGTTGGGGCTCTGGTGGTCACTGCTCAGTGGGGGAAACTGGTCTGAGAGGGAGTCCCCGTTTGCTGCTGGGGGCAGGGTGCCAGGCAGGGAGAAGTCCCCACTGCCCAGTTTCTATTCAAGTGCAGAAAAGATGGAGGGACTAGAGAACCCTCTCTAGTCTCTGACCTGCCAAGGGCTTGTTACTGGGAGGATTTAGGCCAGGAAAAACACTCTCCTCTCCCTCTGCCCATTCAAACCGAGGGGGTTAGAACAAGAGTCCACCTGGGACAGAAGGTCATGCCACGGGAGGCTGGCCCCAGGCTTCCATTCAGGTGGATGGGAAAGGCAGCCTCTTCCCCTGGCTTTGCTGCGGCACAGCTCGATGCCACTGCATACTGCCGATTTAGTACAATGCCAAGCCCTGGAGAATCATCCAGGAACTCAGAGAGATGCCACACACGTGAAACCTGATTGAGAGGAGTGCTTTTTAGTCAGACGGCTTAACGTTTACACTGCTGTGCTGTTAACACCTACCACTCACATGCAGGAGAAGCATTAGGGAGAAAAGATGTCATTGTTAAAGATTCAACACCCCAAAAAAACCAGCAGGGAAAACCCCCCACCACTTGTGTGCGTATGGTAGGAAATGGACTTTCTGGCTCTCTTTATATCCCGCAAGGGGCATTAACCCATTTATTCCCCTTTGCAGCTCACATTTAATAGGGGTTAGTCTGCTTTTGTAGTGCAGAGAGCCTGGGTCCCCTTTGTGCCTGACGCCCCCATCTCAGCCTGATGAGCGCACACAGAGCTTTTCCTGATAAACGCTCACCACACTTTGGCCCTTGGCATCCCCAATGGTAGTGCATGGATTGTTGTCAAACAATGACATGCTGCCTCCTGTGCTCTGTTCTGCTGCATGTATTTCAGTGAATTTAGCTCAGGCAAGCAACAGGAACTGCTTGCTCTACAGGTTACAGCGGATGATATAAAGAGGAGGAACGTTTGTAACTGGCTACAGCAACACAGCCGTCCTCGCACACAGGCAGCCTTCCTCTGGTCCTTTGCTCAGTGATGGTGCTCCTGTTCCAACTGGTATTTAGCAGCCTCTCAGGACACACTCAGCCAACATTTGTCCAGCCAGCAGCTATTGAGTTGCTAGGTTCAGGACATTTAGTTCAGGGTAAGGAAAGTCACCTGTTTACAGAACTCCAAGATGCTCCATCTTGATTATTCACCTGTGTCCACAACAGCGCCAAAGACATCCAAAAATGTTAACACAATTGCACCAAGCATGTTGTGTGAAGGGGATGCAGTGACTCAGATCTCTGTGCACAATGTAGCCCAGGTTTTCCTGGTGCTGCCCAGTGTTACAGGAGCTGGGCAAGAAGCTGTTGCTCTCATGAAGGAGGAGAGGTTTGTGCGCATCAGAGATATTTACACACCTATGCTCGCTCTCCACCTCCTAAACATTCATTGTGGCTGGTAATCTGGAAAATGGAAGTGTTTGTCGGACAGCGCATTGGAATGGTTGGGACTTGGAATTTATTTTACGAAGGACCATGGCAAGGATGGCTCAGAGTAGAAAGGCCAACCTGCTGCACTGTGAAACGGGCATTTAGTTTCCTCGCGGTGCTCGTTCTGTTCATTGAACTCAGCGCTGATAAGCATCACGAGCCTGGAAGATTAGATGTCCTGAGATTTCTCCATCGGAACAGGCACTCTGTGGGCAGCAGCAATGCCAGCTTCCTGCAAGCTGCCTTGCACATTGTGCCTGAACTACATCCTGCTAGGCTGCCTCCACACTGGCACAAATCAGTGTCACACCTGTAACCATCCCCCAGTGGAAGTAGTAATGCAAACAGGGCACTAGTGACCGCTTACAGGGGCACTGGAACAATTTTTATAATGGGGGGTGCTGAGAGCCATTGAACCAAACTGTAAACCCTGTAGGTAACGGAAACCACTTCAAGCCAAGGGGTTTGGCAGCACCCCAAGTTCCAGCACCTATGACCACCTAGGCTAAACCAGAGCAAACCTCAGCTGTAGACAAGAAAAAACACCATCTGACTGGGGGGGGGGGGGGGGGGGGGGACCTTGTCCCCGTGTGAAATGTGGGTAAGCGTCACCAGTGCAAAACACAGCAGGTTTGCAGTAGTGCAGCTCCACCTGTTGCTAGCTGGTGATTGCAGAAATAGGGACTAATTCCCAATAAAGCCGTGGCCTGTTATCTAACCTGGAGAGCTGAAACAGTGGTGAATTACGCAGCTGATTTTTCCTGGTGTAGACAAAGTGCTAGAGATGAGGAGAGGGGATTTGCGCCTTTTTGACGCATTCAGTCCTTGGCCTCCTTACTGAGACTGCCAACAAGGGGCTCCTTTGTGGCAGTTCTGGTTAGTTTGGAGACACAGACATGTGACCACTAGGAACACTGAGGGCCACAGACTCATTCAGTGTAGATCCCCAAACTGCATCATATAGTAGCTTTTGAATACTATGGACCTAAATTAGATTTCAAAGGAGTCATCATTGCTTGTTTCCAAGCTAACCAGTTCCCTGATGCTAAACATTTTCAGGGAAAGGCTCCCACAGACAGATGACTTTTACAAAGTCCTCTCCCAGCAAAGTTACTAAGGCCCAGACCCTCAAAGGTATTCAGGTACCTAACTTCCATTGATTTCAATGCCCATGGGACTTAGGTGTCTTTAAGGTTCTGGGCTTAAAGGCACAATCCTGCACCACTGAAATCAATGGGCGTTTTATCGCTGACTCCATTGGGAGCAGGAGCAGGCGCTAACTTTTTAACATGTGACAATAACAATTCTAAAATAACATTTTAAACAGCAGGAAGGCACAAAAATATAAGTTTTATTTTATTGAAACAAACCTTATTAAAAATAAGTTAGCATGGTTTGTGTTTAGATCAGTTATCTAGAGACACTTGAAACTTGTGATTTTTTAAAATGAGAAATGACTACATAAATTAATAAAAATAAGAAAAATAATTTGCCCACAAAATTCCATACTTGCTAGCAAAACAGTCTTGCATAGATAATTTATTTTACAGTATCTGTACATTTTACTTACAATCTATCCAACCCATATAAAAATAAGCCTTACTTCAGCATTCAAGGCAACAGATTTGTCTTACAAATCAATGTGTTTTTAAAAAAGGTCATTAGCATACAAAACAATGACTGTAGCTTCCCAAGTCTGGGTTGTCTGTGCACATTTGCATGGAGACTGCAATTGTGTGTCTTGTTGCAGAGGATTCTAATGTACTTTTTCTCCAGGGAAAAAATAAACAGATATTTCATTTTTCTTAAAACTGAAACAGCTTCTAACTTTCCCCCCGTGTCAAGAAAAAGTAGTTTGTCCAAACAACTGGAAGTTCCATTACCTAGCAGGCAAAAAAGCGTGATTAGAAGAATTTCCCACAGATGGGGCTTCCCAGAGATCAGATGACAATGTTCAGGTTACTAAAGTCAGTCAGTGCCTTTCTCCAGAGATCTGATCTTGCAAGATGCACAGCACCCTCAACTTCCAACAGACCCATGGGAATAGAGGATACTCCGCATCTAAGCTTCCCTGTTTGACGTGGGTAGTTAACTCCCATTTAAATGAGGAGCAATTACACACATTAAATCAATGAGAGTGGAATTTACTTCTCTTATTTCTCTTTTAGGCGAGTGGGTTCTATGCTGACCTGGTGGGGGCGGGTAGGATGACGTTCTTTTGAAGTCAGAAGAGTTAAAGTCATTCCCTCTCCCCCTCCCATTGAAAGCGTCAGAGTCTCCCCAAAATGTAGAGCATGAGCACTAACGCAGTTCCTCTCTACACAGCCACTCTGCATACTTCCGCTATTCCTTTTTGGACAACTGTGCAGAAAATATCCTGGCGATTCTTTTTGTTTCTTCTTCTGGCAGATCAGCTGACGTCAGGTTTGGTTTGTGACGGTTCTGCCTTCGATAGGGAATCCTCCCAGCCGTGGCACCATTTCCGGTCTAAGGAAGAGACAGTGACATAATATGAGACACCACTTAGAACTTACACAGCAGCGCTTTACTGACCACGAGGAAGCAAAGCAATGCTTCTGGGAAGTGCATGGCTGATGCTTGGAAATCCAAAGAGATTATCTTTCCTGCTCTTCTTGCTTCCATGAAGGATATAACCTACTGGACGGGCTGTATTTTCCATTGATCTCTCATTCTCCTTTAAGTGATTTTCCTCATGTTCCACACACCAACAAGCATAATGGCTCAGTATGGCTGACAGGAGCCCCAAGTTAACTATCTTCCTGTAGCTTCTAAAAAAGCTTTGAACACCTCCCTTTCTCCCTCCCCCACAAAAACGATTAACTTTAAAGGGACACTCTCAGATTAAAAATCTATTTTAAAGAAGCTTCCTCACCTTTGTTACTTACATCTTAGATTATAAAATCTGATTTTTTTTAAATTAGTCACATTTTCTCTATTGCTGTTGCTTGCTTACTTTCTGCATTTCTCTATGTTTAGTCAATTTCACTTTACAGCTCTCACATATTAACATGGTGCTGCACTATCTGGGTTGGAAACAGTATCTGGGGAGCGAATAAGGGAATGTATTTGTTTTAAAAATGCTGTAGACACTGGGATTAAAAAGAAATGGAAACATTTCTATGGTTTCTCAACAGGGGGCCAAATGTGAGCTGTCAGTGCCCCACTTCAACGGCTTGAGTTATTAGATTCTTTAGGAAGATGGCTTAGCTCGTGTGTGTGTTAATATCACATCCAGGTAGTGATGGATGACTGCTTAGAAGACACAGCACCAAGGATTTTACTGGGGACAGCAACCCTGTAAGAGGGTGGAGGATCCACTAGATGGGGATTTATTAGGTCTTTCCCATCTCTAATTTCGAGGATTCTCAAAAATCCACTTGTTCTCCTTTCAGGAGTGCTGGAACAATTTGTATAGTGAGGGAGCTGAGAGCCATTGAACCAAACTATAGATTCTGGATATAATGGAAACCACTTCAAGCCAGAGGGTGTGGCACCACCCCTAGTTCCAGCACCTATGTCTCCTTTGGAACGAAGGCCACCTGTGAGCTGCATTCAAGCTGTCCACTCGTGGATCCTAAGAACAAGTGTCCTCTCCAGATCTTGGACCCTTCTCAAAGTATTTGCTCTCTGAATGTTCCACTTACAATATTTGGTCTCCAAGTACTACACATTGTCCTCTCCATTATCAGTAATACACTCTAACAAAACTCCTTACCCACCTTATTCTTTTCTCACGTGGGAAGCAATGGTCCCCCCATGTTTTCAACTCAAACGGATAGTTTTTTTTGTAAACATCTTCAGCTTATACAGCATCTCCACTTGCCAAATGTCTGCTTATCTCTGTGCACCAGCAACTGTTCCTTTAGGTCAGCACAGGGTAACTGTATTTGGCAACTAACTGCTGTGGGGGTAGGGAGGACCCGCCCCAAAGGCCTATTTGTTTCTTAACCCGGTTTTTGAAAACGACTTCACAATGGAACTGTCTATTCCTCCCTGCCCAAAATGATTTAGGGTCCCCCCACAAAATATTTCAGGAGTCAAAGCTGGGCCTAAAACTAGATACGAGCCTGAGCTACAAAATTCAGATATCAAGTATCAGGGAGTAGCCGTGTTAGTCTGTATCTACAAAAACAACAAGGAGTCTGGTGGCACCTTAAAGACTAACAGATTTATTTGGGCATAAGCTTTCGTGAGTAAAAACCTCACTTCTTTTTACTCACGAAAGCTTATGCCCAAATAAATCTGTTAGTCTTTAAGGTGCCACCAGACTCCTTGTTGTTTTTGNGGGCTGAGTGAAGGAGGAAGGTCTCAGAGTGGTCAATGATAATCCTGAGTTTTAATGTATGTTGCTTTTTAAAATAATGTAAATGAATATGCATTTTATGTCTAAAGAGTTTTTTCAAACTTTGAGGGTCTCTGTTACTAGACTAATTTCTGTGTGGAAAGGTCTGACTACAGAAAGGACGTATAGCGGGTGTGTCTAGGGGTTATAATGCTAGTTTTTAGAGTCTGGACCATCTGGCATCACGCCACTGACTTCAATAGCAGAGGGTTTTGCATAGAGAGAGACCTGAACCCACAGATGTGCCATCCACAAACTTCTGAGAGTTAAAATCCATATCTGAATTTTCAAAAACAACAAGGAGTCTGGTGGCACCTTAAAGACTAACAGATTTATTTGGGCATAAGCTTTCGTGAGTAAAAACCTCACTTCTTTTTACTCACGAAAGCTTATGCCCAAATAAATCTGTTAGTCTTTAAGGTGCCACCAGACTCCTTGTTGTTTTTGAAAATTCAGATATGGATTTTAACTCTCAGAAGTTTGTGGATGGCACATCTGTGGGTTCAGGTCTCTCTCTATGCAAAACCCTCTGCTATTGAAGTCAGTGGCGTGATGCCAGATGGTCCAGACTCTAAAAACTAGCATTATAACCCCTAGACACACCCGCTATACGTCCTTTCTGTAGTCAGACCTTTCCACACAGAAATTAGTCTAGTAACAGAGACCCTCAAAGTTTGAAAAAACTCTTTAGACATAAAATGCATATTCATTTACATTATTTTAAAAAGCAACATACATTAAAACTCAGGATTAACATTGACCACTCTGAGACCTTCCTCCTTCACTCAGCCCCACTATACACAGAGAAAAGCTGAACACTAGCAGAGGGACTTAGGAAAACTCTCTCTCTCTCCAGTAAGTTCAGAACCAGGCCAATTCTGGCAACCACTGAGATATAAGAGATCAGAGTTTGTCCACTACTGAACATTAAGAATTGGAAGTAAGACTGTGTGTTTTAGGAGCACACAGCTCGGCATAAACTGCACTTCGCTTAACACCGGTTGTAGACTTATACTTTAAGCACAGACCAGCCTGTCTGACCTTTCACCCACATAGCTGGGCTGTCTCTCTTGAGCAAGGCTTCGCAGACTTAGTCACAGCAGATCTCTCTTGAAAGGTCAAGGTGTCCTAAGGTGCTCAGCTCTCCCCAGAGGCAGACAGTATCGGGGGGGGGGGCCCTTATCTGCCCACTCCCCTCCTCAAGATGTATCGTTTTATGGGGGAAACAGTTCATTTAAGAACAGGTGGATTAATGGCTTATCTTATTTGGTTACTTACACTTCAGACACAGCATCACAGACCACTGACTATTCAGCGCTGCAGTAGTTCTGCTTTGTATGAGCTTTGTATGAAAACAATCCATGAAGAAAAAAACAGCCCTTTTCCTCAGCCCATTTCCTTGTGCCACCCTTACCAGGCCACTTGCGTCTGACGAAGTGGGCATTCACCCACGAAAGCTTATGCTCCAATACTTCTGTTAGTCTTAAAGGTGCCACAGGACCCTCTGCTGCTTTTTACAGATTTAGGCCTGGTCCACACTAACCCCCCACTTCGAACTAAGATACGCAACTTCAACTACGTGAATAACTTACCGCGGGTCCAGATGCGGCAGGCAGGCTCCCCTGTCGATGCCGCGTAGTCCTCTCGCTGAGCAGGAGTACCGGCGTCGACGGCGAGCACTTCCGGGATCGATCCCAGAAGATCGATTGCTTACCGCTGGACCCAGAGGTAAGTATAGACCTACCTTCAGACTAACACAGCTACCCCTCTGATCCTTACCAGGATGTCAGCCTCCTGTTCTCAGGCCTTGCTACCTTTACACCCAGTGCCTAAGGCAACCCCATTCTAACACTGCTGAAGCACAACACCGTTAAGAAGGTTACTTTTGTGTTCCACGTAGAGATGAGAACAAGATGTGTTATAACCACATTAAAAGACTAGGGCCAAGATTTTCAAAAACAGATTTCTAAAGAAGTGACCTGATTTGCGGAAAGGCTGAGCACCGAGCAGCTTCCACTGAGCCAGGTGTGGGATAGCTGTCCAGATTGCACCGATACAAACACAGCTTGGCGGTGTGGAACCACACACTTTCTGCACACACAGCTGTATGGTTAAAAAAACCTGTTATGTGACACAATGTGAATTCTTTTATTGCAACCAGTGAACATAAGAACGGCCATACTGCGTCAGACCAGTGCTCGATCTAGCCCAGTATCTTGTCTTCCGACAGTGGCTGGTGCCAGATTCTTCAGAGGGAATTAACAGAACAGGGCAATTATCGAGTGATCCATTCTCTGTCATCCAGTTCCAGCGTCTGAAAGCTGAAGGTTTAGAAACACCCGGAACATGGGGTTGAGCCCCTGACCATTTTGGCTAATAGCCATTGATGGACCTATCCTCCAGGAATTTATCTAATTCTTTTTTGACACAGTTATACTTTTGGCTTTCACAATATCCCCTAGCAACGAGTTCCAAAGGCTGACTGAGCATTGTCTGAAGCAGGGCCGGCTCTGGCTTTTTTGCCACCCCAAGCAAAAAAAAAAAAAAAAAAAAAAACCCAAACACACCTGCGGGGCGGCCGGAGCAGCAAAGCGGCTGCGGCAGACGGAGCGCGTAGCCCGCTCCCAGCAGGGCACTCCCCTCCTCCGCACCGCCGCCCCCTACAGGGCGGCCGGAGCAGCAAAGCAAAAAAAAAAAACCTGCGGGGCGGCCGTTGCACCAAATCAGAACATTTACTCTGCAGGGGACCAGTGTCAGGTAATAATGCTACAGGCCTGCAAAACCTTCTAATGATGTCCTCTTTAAACATACTGAAGAACACATCTTCAAAGGGGTGATAGATTATATCTGCTAATATAGTTCCAATGGGATTTCCTAAATCTAAACAGAAGTTGGAAGAAACTGATTGCAGGGCTGGCAACACAGAAGCTTAGAAACCTGCAGAGTAATATGCTTACCACCCAAATACAGCTTCCTATCTGCTCTCTGTCCCTCTCAAGGTTGCTCAAAGATCAAATCAGCAGCTTATTCGCCTCACTCTCCTCCCCCTGCCAAGTGTCTGTGAAACAGCTGAAACATTAACACTGGCTGGAGTAACCAGTTGGAACTGGCTCTGCGCTAACTCTTTCGACCTATGCACACGGTTAGTAAGCAAGCAAGTCATCTTGAAAATGTAAAACGGGAAGCATAAGTGGTGCTGATAAATAGCTTTCCCTCTCTCAGTGCACAAAACTGCTCTGACTGCAGATTAATTTCTTACCACAAAAGTTACATATTAGAAAAGTGTTAAGTATCTTTCTCAAAAATAGCTCGTCAGGATGTCACCCTACCCCACTCTTATAAATTAGTTTGATCACATCATACAGGTCCTTCAGCTATTATTAAAGAACCCAAGGCAATCTGGGGTATTAACTCTACTGTCCTGCCCAAATTCCAACTTGGATAACTATGCTGTGCTTCCCTAAATTTCTTCTGTAGTTTCAAGTGGATGCAGTATTGTTCACTTCTTGTTCTAAACTGTAATGTTACTGTGGGCTATTTGACATCTGGCCTGTTTCTAACCTAGAGTGTCTGCATTTCAGGGGTGGGTAAAATGATCTTTTATATATAGTTTGTACATCACTTTACATGGTGAAGTGCTTATGGAACCTTCAGAATGAAAGGAACTAGATGTAAGATTATTAAAGAAGTGGATTTATACTGTACTAATGGCAATGGGTTTTTCTAGTGAATTCTCAAGCCAAGGCTCCGATTCCACATTACTGAATATGTTGTGTTGTCGGCCATATTGGTAACAAATAAGTAAGATTTGAGTAGAGGCTTCATGAGAATATTTCTCTTTAAACCTTCTCAAATCTTATCCCATTTGTTCCCTATATCACCTCTAATTTATATTTATTTTAAGAAGTGTCAGAATGATAACAGTCCCATTTAATACTCTGCCATTCCACTTCTTATAACGAATTTGACATGCTCCGTCTGTGGATGTGGTATGTACAGAACTTCTATTTCTATTGCATTTACCTTTCTACTTTGGTATCTCCCCTCCCTTAAAATGCTGCAACTCCTCAGCCAGCACTCCTGCTGCCTGATTTACTCCTTTTATTAACTCCAAAGCTGCAAAAAGCCTGGTAATAACGCAACCAGATTAAGAGGGGATATGATCAGAGTTAACAAAATAATGAATAGTATAGAGAAGGTAGATTGGGAGCTTCTGTTCTATCTCTCAGCAAAAAGAAAAAAACTGCATACAATGAAACTGAAAGATGGCAAATTCAAAACTGATGTTTCAAACGATGTGTGATTAGACTGTGGAACTCATTGCCACTAGATGTTGAGGCCAAGAGTGTAGCAAGATTCCAAGGAGGCCTGGACATCTATATTGATAAGAATATCTAGAGCTATAATTGTGCTAACAAACATTTTGGAAGGGATGTCACACCTCATGCTTCAGCATTTAAGCCAATCTAATTATTAGGGACCAGGATGAGACCTTCATGGGGAGCATGTTATCCTACATTTGCCTGCTGTAGGGTTTCTGGAGCCTTCTTCTGAGGTGTCTGGTGTTGGCCACCATTGGAAACAAGATACTGGACTAGCTGAACTGTGGGTCTGATCCAGTACAGAAACTCAGAGTCAAAGTTTAACGTCAGAAGGACCACCAGGTCAGCTAGTCTGACCTCCTGCATATCACAGGCCACTAACCACCACCCAGCATCTGCGCACCAAAACCAACAACCAGAATTTTACCCAAGTATTGCAGCCCTCAGGAGACTAAACTATTGTGTGCCATAGGCAGAGAACAGGAGGAACCAAGAGGCACCAATATCCAAAGCCCCTGCAATGGCATGGAATTGATTAAACGAGATGTATGCAGATGTTCCCAGCAAGTGACTTGTGTCCCAGGTTGTGGAGGAAGGCAAAAAATCCTATGTTCCCTTTGTGTAACCTGGGATCTGGTAGCAGGGGGCTGTGTAATTCTGCTTGTTCAACAAGTCCTTGCATCCCCACTTCATGGACCATTTCTCCTCCCTCACTGTGCCCAAGTGCGAGGAATCAGCTGAGCACCCTGAAAAACTCAGTTAATACTGCTCTTTATCAACAGAAGCCAATGTAGGACCATGTGAGGCTAACTCCAATTTACTCCCAGATCTGAGCCTACTTCTTAGCATCTGTGGCATTCCCAGTGGGACATCAACCCATCCCCATGTCACGTTCCAGTGAAACAGTATTACTGTGTAAAAACAAAGATTTTCATAATAGTTCTCCCTACAGATGTTAACTCTTGTCCATATTCTCTGTTGACCTAAATGGCCAGGCCTTCAGAAATGTATTCCCTTACTCAGCTTTAGAACTTGTTCTGTAGCTGAAAGAGAACATCAGGTATATAAGTATATAAGGTATACATCCGAAGAAGTGGGCTGTAGTCCACGAAAGCTTATGCTCTAATAAATTTGTTAGTCTCTAAGGTGCCACAAGTACTCCTGTTCTTCTTTTTATCAGGTATATAGTCTCTGTCTTAAAAAAAAATATCGAGACTACGGAATTCCATCCACTTGGTGTTAAAGGATTTTTAGCTTTCTGCTGTGTTTGCCATTTTTGTGAGCACATTACAACTGATGCAGGTCAGTTTAGTAATCTCAAACATACAAACTCATATCTTGTACTTAAGCAACAAATATAGCCAGCTCTCACTGAAGCCAACAGGCATTTTGCCACTGACCTTTGCTGGGAGCAGGATCTCGCCCTAAGGCAGGATAGCATATCTTGGGTAATGTTATAAAGGCATGAGAGGATATGATTATCTTGAAATCAGTTACCTGGAATGCCTCATTGCTATTATGCAACAGACTTTACACTTTTTAGATCTGTTCATTTCTTGGATGCAACAGAAATGGCTGACTGAAAAGTCACTAGTTGCGCCCAAAGTTCTAGTCATTCCATTATTATAGCTTTTATGATAGTGACAGTTGTTACAATTACAGTGGGACTTTGATTACAACCCTGTTTTCACATTCTCAACATTCTGAAAAACTCTCCTTTGGGGCTGAAGATTTCCATTTTAGAGCTCAGCCCTGAAGTAATTTCTTTTTTAGAAAGTGAAGCACATTTTTTAAATTCTTTGTTAAATGATTAAAGAGTGTAGAGAAAATTATTTAAAGACTTTTTTTTGCTTAAAAGTAACCCAAAGACCACTGGAAAAACCTTACTCTGCATGCAAATAGACCTTACAAGTTACCCTGTGATGCTTGCAGACCACTCCTGAATGTGAGTGCCAACCTCAGGGCAGACTGTTACATACCAGGGCACAAACCACTCCAGACAGCTTGACACATGCATCCAACATGTAGCCCAACATGTAACTGTTACGTTTGCAACATCTGTGTGTGACCTGAAGTGAAAGACAGGTCACAAACTGGCCTTTCAACTCAAATGTCATCACCTAGGGGAGGTAGCTGCCTCAGCAGAAAAATACAGTAGAAGATGCCACAAATCTGCTGTTACAAATCACAAAAAAACGCTATTCTTGGTCACATTTAGGACAAGTCATTAATAGACTAAAATTGCCCAAAAGAGCACACAACTCAGAGCTGAAGAATGATAGAAATCATATGTAGGCTGACCACTCTCTATTGGGCTATGAATCAGTGGTGATTAACTTGTGTGTTTCTGAGAGTATATGGACTATATTATGCTTGTAAAACAGGCCACAGATATGTGAATTTCAGAGAGATGTACGTAAACTACTGCTGGGTAGGGCACACTATGCCCTTTTTGAGATGTGTCAGATACATGTATCTGTACTAATGCCCCTTTTGGAGGGCACACATCCTGCCATAGGTACAGCTGTGGTGCAGAGATGGCTGCTGGTGCTCTCAGACGAAGTTGTTCTATTTTTGTTGCTATACATTTGCAGATCTGACTCAAACCCTAAGAAATGAAGGGCACAGGAAAGATGTTCTCAACTCACATAATATACTGGAAGTTTGAGTATTAGGCTAAGCAGGGTGGTTTAGCTTCATTGTACTTTCGGGGATAAGCGTACAGACAAGGTATCGACTTTTATAGCTAGCTCTGCACAAAAATATTTACTGTTTAAAATATATTAGTGCCTCGCAACGAGTACTGCATTTAGTGAAACATACTGTACCAATGTGGCATTTTTATGATGCACCTCTGACATCAAAAATTGTGACTCCTCTTTAAAAACAATTTTAACGTCCTGCATAGTTTCCAGAACACACACTTGAAACCACACCGTGTTTACTCCATTCCTAGCCAGAGAAACTGTCTGTGCCAGTTCAGTTCATGGCCTGAAAGTTGGTTGACACCTGCTCTGGTTTCCTCTTTCTAGGTCTCTGAGCCAATAAAATCACACATGATCTATGAATACCTGATGCACAGCCTTATTAGAGTACATCTTTAATCCACAAAACAGTAAGAGGAAAGAGGCTCATGTATAAAAAGATCATGCTTTGATTGTCCTTTTATAGAAATGGCAATGATTTTCCAGGACACTGCAGACGAACTCAGGATTATGTAATGACTGTGTGCCAGGGATACAAGTAAAGTGGACAGTCTTATGAACATCATCTTGAGGCTCAGGCTGTTTAAATGTCAAAGAAGTCTGGGTAACAGAGAGAACTTTGAAAACATTGCATACCTGGGTGCAGTGAGTTTGTTTGGTAGCTGATTTTATTCTTGCATTAATAAAAGCGTGAAAACAGTTCTAGGCTGCACAATTACATGTTCCGAAAAGTGACATTGCACCTACTTTTGGTGCCTGTGCAGTAGAAGGTTTGTGTGAAGCCATGAGGCTTGCTGTGTGCTATGCCTTCTAAATTCAGATTGATTAAAATCATCTGCATGGACTGTAGAGCAACCCTTTCTTCTCTTTCTTTCTGAGCATCCTTTCCTTGGCAACAAGGGAAAGAATTTACATTTCTCTCCAATACACTATGATGACAATTTTGACAAGTATAAGTTCCCTAGCCCAGGTTCTCTAAATATCTTGAGCATAGGAAAATAAGTCCCTAGTTGAAGAGAAGTGGGGGTAGGAAGTGGTAACTGGTATGGAAGCAATAAACTAGGAATAATCATAAGAGGCAAGAAAGGCTGATTGTATTATTGCTAAGGAGTTCCAGCCTCGTAATGAATACGAATCTAATATCTTGAGGGTCTGGCAAGAGACACAAGAGGCTGTCCCATGATATAAGGGGGCTACTTCCAATTTGCTTTGATGGTAAATTGGCTTAGAATATGAATGGAAAAGATATATCCTGGGTAGAATGCTGCTTTCAGTATAAAATACCTATCCTGTTGGGACATTCTTGGAGGCAAGAACAACAAATCTTGATAGATTAAAAATAACAAAGCTTATTTAACTGTCTGGCTTTTAAAATATGTTTTCAATAAGGCCTCATACTGATGGGGTGATCAGTTAACTATGAAAGGAAGAGAACTTCAGCTTGGATTTCAAAGCTTAGACCCTATTCTGGAATCTCCTTACTTTTTATTATTCTATCACGATAGCATCAAAAAAGCCGCAGTGTGGTAGGTGCTGCCCAAGCATATAGGAATGCATGATTCCTGTCTGGAAGAGTTTACGATCTAGCGTAAGAGAAGATGGAGCAAGTGAATGCAAAAAGAAAAGGAGGGAAGGGAAGTCAAGAATAAATGTTTGTGTGGTTATGCAGACTGGATATGTGCACAACTTAATGGTTCTGAGTCATTTAAAAACTAGTTAAATGTTTAGAGTCAATAAATATCAGGCAACACTGGCTGTTGCTAAACTTGCAGGTCATCAGAAATGGTCTTGAGAAAGGATTTGAAGGAGAGCATATGACACAGAGCAGTTCATACTATGTTGAGGCAGAGTCGAAGAAGGCATGGAGACGCAGAAGTTGACAAATGGGGGTGTCAAAGCTGGCATTGCTGGTGGATCAGAGGGGCAGAGGATGAACTGGTAAGAGGAGACCAGAGAAGGATGGAGGAGACTTGGGAAGGGCCTTGAACACGGGAAGCTGGAGCTTGATGTGGTGAAAATCTGAATCTAGTGGTTTTTTATTTTGTATATAGCTCAGCAAAACTCAAGACACCAGGCCTGTGATGCCAGGCTTCAGCCTGAAGCCTGAGCTGCAGCCTCCACTCAGTAAAGATCACCAACCTGTCCTTGGACAGACTCTTCCTAAAGTGCCTTTGCCTCCTTTCATGTTGACAGTCAAGTTCCTCTACCTGCTCATCTACTCTCCTGCATTATCATCATTTTGGGCAGGAAGGCAAAAAGCCAGGGATTCGGGGGGTGGGGGGGAGAGAGCGCGCGGAGGAGCCTCCATCAGGGGAACGGAAGGTGGGAGAGGCACTTAAGAGGCTGGGTAGGGGGTGTTTACCAGTTGCCATGTGAGAGAAGGGGAGTGGGGGGGATGTTGATCTTCAGTAGGAAGCCACACCTGCAGCTTAGATTTGTGCCTCTGAAGTTTGATGAATTCTGAAAAAAACCTAAAACAAAGCTAGAGTTCAAAACATACATTTCTAATATCCTAATACTAATCAAGAACACACAAAAATGCAGAAACCCCACTGTTTCAAGCTCTGCAGTTCACCTTTATATGAATTCAAACTACATTTAGAAAAAATGGATTAATTCAATCTGTAAAACATGCCACATCCCGTAAAAGTCCATGCTATCACCAATCTATCACTTACAACCTTGATTCCACCTTCCTAGAGGGACAGTCACTCTTCAGATTGTGTTATTGGTTTTACTCATACAGGTCACAGGTTCTGAACTTGCACTGTAATTCCTATACTGTTAACTGCAAGGACCTTTATGTTTAAGGGCCCAAATTTGCTCCCACTGTAGTAAATGGCAAAACTTTTTTAAACTTTAGGGAGAAGGAACTTTGAAAATCTGAAAAAAATAGTAATATTTTTTTCTCCTTATTTACAAACGTCAACCAATATTCTATGGTGTAAAACCGACATCTTCCCTTGTTACAGAAGCTAATTTTGTCATTGGTTTACATACCCTATAGTCATGTTTTCACTCTTGCTAAATTCCAGTGGAGGAAGGAGAAGGATGGTCTTGTGGTTAAGGCACTGACCCAGGATAACTGGGTTCAATTCCCAGCTCTGCCACAGACTTTCTGTGTGACCCTGTGCAAGTCACTTTCTCTCTGTCTCTATCCCCAATCTGTAAAATGGGTGTAATGCTCCTTTTCTGCAACCCTTTTGTCTGTCTTGTCTATTTAGATTGTAAGCTCTCTGGGGCATGGACCGGACCCTCTGTTACTAAGTGCTTAGACAGCACACAGTACAAACAGGTGAGGCCTGCATGCTTACTGTAATATAGAAATACTACTGTTAATGCTAATGATAAAATACCCCTGGAATTAACCTTGTTTAAAGTGAGAAAAATTACTAATTCAACACGATTTGGTTAACACCCTTCCTAATTATTATTAATCATTTCTATAATGGTAGTGGCTGAAAGGACTCATTCAGGCTTGCGTTTCTATGTTCTAACTTTAACTATTCATTTAGTAGCTGGATAAAGAGTGGATTCAAACAACAGTATTTTATTATTTATGAAGTCATAGGTGTGGATCTCTCCTTACGTATTTGTAAATCACCAAGGGCATTCCCCTGAGGAATTTACTGCCTAAAGGTCTGATCCTGTGAAGAAAGGAATCCCCTCAGCCCTCACTGATTTGCACTGGTGTTGCAGGTACTCACAGCTTCCCAGGGGTGCTCAGCGTTAGCCACCAATTCTTTCCCAGTGAATTGTGGAAGAACTTGTTTGTCCATCTGGGCACATAGGGTGATTTGTGGGAAGGCACTAGAGAACCACCAGCACTCAAGTGATTTAGCCTCCGTCCTCACTGCAAAATGGTGGGTTACCAGCAGGAGTGAAAGCTGCATCCCCAGCCGAGACAGCCAGCGCAACATCAAACTGGGATCATAGAATATCACGGTTGGAAAGGACTTCAGCAGGTCATCTAGTCCAACCCCCTGCTCAAAGCAGGAACCAATCCCCAACTAAATCATCCCAGCCAAGGCTTCGTCGAACCTGACCTTAAAAGCCATTAAGAAGGGAGAGTCCACCACCTCCCTAGGTAACCCATTCCAGTGCTTCAACACACTCCTAGTGAAAAAGTTTTTCCGAATATCCAACCTAAAACTCCCCCACTGCAACTTGAGATCGTTATTCCTTGTTCTGTCATCTGGTACCACTGAGACAGTCTAGATCCATCCTCTTTGGAACCCCCTTTCAGTTGAAAACAGCTATCAAATCCCCCCTCATTCTTCTCTTCTGCAGACTAAATAATCCCAGTTCCCTCAGCCTCTCCTCATAAGTCATGTGCTCCAGACCCCTAACCATTTCTGTTGCTCTCTGCTGGACTCTTTCCGATTTTCCCACATCCTTCGTGTAGGGCCCCAAACTGGACACAGCACTCTAGATGAGGCCTCACCAATGCCGAATAGAGGGGAAAAGACGGTTACTCACCGTTGTAACTGTTGTTCTTCGAGATGTGTTGCTCATATCCATTCCATTAGGTGTGCGCACGCCGCGTGCACGATCGTCGGAAGATTTTCTACCCTAGCAACACCGGCGGGTCGGCTGTGGAGCCCCCTAGAGTGGCGCCTTCATGGCGCTGAATATATACCCCAGCCGACCCGGCGCCCCCTCAGTTCCTTCTTGCCGGCTACTCCGACAGTGGGGACGGGGGGCGGGTTTGGAATGGATATGAGCAACACATCTCGAAGAACAACAGTTACAACGGTGAGTAACCGTCTTTTCTTCTTCGAGTGCTTGCTCATATCCATTCCATTAGGTGACTCCCAAGCCCAACTTAGGTGGTGGGGTCGGAGTGAGACATTGCTGAGTGCAAAACCGCTGATCCGAATGCAGCATCATCCCTGGACTGTTGCACTAGTGCATAGTGAGCTGTAAACGTGTGGACTGATGACCAAACCGCCGCTCTACAAATGTCCTGTATCGGAACATGTGCCAGGAAAGCAGTCGAGGAGGCTTGGGCCCTCGTGGAGTGAGCGGTGAGGTGCGGTGCTGAGACACCTGCCAGGTCATAGCAAGTCCGGATGCAAGACGTAATCCAGGAGGATAGGCGTTGTGAGGAGACCGGTGAGCCTTTCATTCGGTCGGCCACTGCAACGAAGAGTTGCGTCGTCTTTCTAAAGCGCTTTGTGCAGTCAATATAGAAGGCCAGGGCCCTTCTTACGTCCAGGGAATGCAAACGTTGATCCTGGCGAGTGGCATGTGGTTTGGGATAAAAGACCGGGAGAAATATGTCCTGGTTGATATGAAATGGAGAAACCACCTTAGGGAGAAAGGCAGGATGTGGACGAAGCTGCACTTTATCCTTATGGAAAACTGTATAAGGGGGCTCGGATGTAAGTGCCCTGAGTTCAGAAACGCGCCTTGCTGAGGTGATGGCTACGAGGAAGGCTGTCTTCCAGGATAGGTACAAAAGTGAACAGGTGGCTAGTGGTTCGAATGGAGGACCTGTGAGTTTGGAGAGAACCAGATTGAGATCCCACGTCGGGACGGGATGACGCTGTTGTGGGTACGTCCGGTCTAAGCCCTTGAGGAATCTAACGACCATCGGGTTAGAGAATACTGAGGACGCGAGTTCCCCTGGGTGAAAGGCCGATATAGCGGCCAGGTGAACTCTAATTGAAGATATCGCCAACCCCTGCTGTTTTAGGGAGAGGAGATATTCCAAAATGAGAGGAATGGGTGCCTGCAACGGGGACGTGGCTCGTTGTTCGCACCAACAGGAGAACCGCTTCCACTTGGCCAGGTACGTGGTCCGTGTTGAGGATTTCCTACTGCTTAGCAGAATCTGTTGGACAGAGTGCGAGCATTGCTGCTCTGCCTGGGTGAACCATGGAGCAGCCACGCCGTGAGGTGGAGTGATTGCAGGTCGGGGTGACGCAACCGGCCGTGGTCCTGAGAGATGAGATCCGGACATAATGGAAGCGGGATCGGTGTCTGAACCGAGAGTTCCAACAGTGTGGAGTACCAATGTTGTCTCGGCCACGCTGGAGCGATCAGAATTACCTGTGCCTGGTCTCTGCGCAATTTGAGCAGTACCTTGTGGACCAGAGGAAACGGAGGGAATGCATAAAACAGGTGGTCTTTCCAGGGAAGGAGAAACGCATCCGAGAGGGAGCCCGGAGCTCGACCTTGTAGGGAGCAGAACACGTGGCACTTCCTGTTGTCTCGAGATGCAAACAGGTCTATCTGGGGAAACCCCCACTTCTGGAAGACGGAATGTATGATGTCCGGACGGATAGACCACTCGTGCGTCTGGAAGGACCTGCTGAGTCGGTCCGCCAGAGTGTTCTGGACTCCAGGGAGGAACGATGCCGTGAGATGGATTGAGTGGGCGATGCAGAAGTCCCACAGGCGAATGGCCTCTTGGCATAGAATTGACGAACGTGCTCCTCCTTGCTTGTTGATGTAAAACATGGCCGTGGTGTTGTCGATGAGAACTAACACACAGCTGCCACGTAGGAGATTGAGAAATGCCTGGCACGCCAGGCGCACCGCCATCAGTTCCCGAACATTGATGTGCAGGGCTAACTGGGGTGCAGTCCACAGGCCCTGGGTATGGTGTTCGTTGAGATGGGCGCCCCACCCCAGAGATGAAGCGTCTGTGACCAGGTGCAGAGAGGGTTGTGGGGCGTGAAATGGCATCCCCTCGCAGACCACATTGTGATCTAGCCACCAGGTGAGGGAGGCCAGGACCGAGTTCGGGACCGTGACCACCATGTTCAGGCTGTCCCGATGTGGACGGTATATTGATGACACCCAGGTCTGGAGTGGGCGAAGCCGAAGTCTGGCATGCCTGGTTACGTACGTGCAGGAAGCCATGTGACCTAGCAGGGTAAGGCACGACCTCACCGTGGTAGTTGGGAAGGCCTTGAGCCCTTGAATGAGGTTCATGATGGTGCCAAAGCGGTTGTCTGGCAGGATGGCTTGTGCACGTCTGGAGTCTAGAACTGCGCCGATGAATTCTATTCTCTGGGTAGGTTCTAGAGTGGATTTGTCCTTGTTGAGTAGGATGCCCAACTCGTTGAATGTGTGCACTATTCTGTGGACGTGAGCTTGAACTTGCTCTTTGGTGCGACCGCGTACCAGCCAGTCGTCTAGGTACGGGAACACCTGTATCCCTTGCCGACGAAGGTACGCTGCCACGACAGCCATACATTTCGTGAACACTCTTGGGGCCGAGGATAGGCCGAAGGGAAGGACTGCAAACTGGTAGTGCACCGTGTTTACCACGAATCGCAGGAAGCGTCTGTGAGGTGGGTAAATTGTGATGTGAAAGTATGCGTCTTTCATGTCGAGGGCGGCGAACCAGTCTCCAGGATCGAGGGAAGGGATAATGGCCCCCAAAGAGACCATGCGGAACTTCAACTTTACTACGAATTTGTTGAGTGGCTGAGTAAACCTTACGGCCAAACAAATCGAGCCGCTTAGCCTCTTTTGATTTAGGCGCTGCAGCCTGCTGGCCGTGTCGCTCTCGTGCGTTCACTGATGCCACCACCAGTGAACACGGTTGGGGGTGGGTATACAAGTACCCGTAGTCCTTAGACGGGACAAAGTATTTCCTTTCCACCCCTCTCGCTGTGGGTGGGATAGAGGCAGGAGTTTGCCATATCGTATCCGCATTAGATTGTATCGTGCGGATCAGGGGTAACGCTACCCTCGATGGGGCATCCGCTCCGAGGATATTCACTATCGGGTCGTGCACCTCCACTACCTCCTCCGCCTGCAGGTCCATATTACGGGCCATCCTGCGCAGAAGATCCTGGTGAGCCCGAAGATCTATTGGAGGTGGGCCCGTGCACGATGTGCCCGCCACTGCCTCGTCCGGCGAAGAAGAGGAAGATGCCTCCGGTGGAACAGGATCCAAGGGCTGGTCCTGGTCTCCCTGTTCCTGGGCCGGAGCATCACCTGCGCCTGGGTCCAGGGCGTCAGGCGGTGCGGACACGGAAGAAGCCTCCATGTCCCCTGGTGGAGGCCGAGAGATGGTGGACTCCGGGGCCCTTCTGACGGAGTGACTCGAGCGAGAGGTCGAGGGTATTGGAGCCCCTTGCTCCTGATGGTACGCCCACGGGGTCCAGAACGACCAGTGAGATGGGCCATGAGAATGGTCCTCTGTCATCTCCCGCCAATGTCCCAAGTCCTGTTCCTCGGCTTGCCCTTGAGGGGGATATGCCGATCTCGAGAGGTCCTCCGAGGAGTGGGACACCGATCTCGATGGCCACGGCGGTGCCGAGAGCGTCGAGACGATTCCCGTGGGCTGCGGTGCCGCACGGTGCCGGTCCGGAGTTGATCTATCTCTAAGCGGTGCCGGCGATCGGTGCCGGGACCGTGACCGGTGCCGATGACCTCGTCGGTGCCGGGAGTCAGATCTGGACCTCGACGAGGACCTGGAGTATGCCCGGTGCCGGGAGCGGCCTCTCGACGTCGAGCGTCAACCGTAGCGGTGCCGAGAACTACGTCTCGACGTTGATCAGTGCCGACGATCATAGCGGTGCCGAGACGTAGAACGGTGCCGCGATGAAGATCTTGGCCGCGAGTACGACCGGTGCCGAGATGATATTCGGTGCCGGGACTGTGAGCGGCGTGGGGACCTGCTTCTGGACCTGGACCGGTGCCGAGGTTCCAGCCCTTGTGATGGAGGGCGCATCAAGGCAGGTTTCCCCCTTGACTGGACCGGGCGAGTCAACGGTGCCTTCGGTGCCAGTGGTTGAGGCGGTGCCGGCTCCGTGAGAGCTATCAAGTCTCTCGCCGCCACGAAGGTCTCCGGAGTCGACGGGAGTTGTATTACCGCCGGTCTCAGTGGAGACGCTATCTGCACCGGACTCAACGGCCTCGGTGCCGGAGTCGACAGTGCTGGAGGCACCTGTTTCCGGTGCTCCACCGGCGCACTCGGCTCTACCCCCGGCACTGGGGGAGCCGGCGTCTTCGGCACAGAGGTCCCCGTCTTATGGGCTTTTTTATGCCCCGGGGATAATGACCGGCGTTGAGGTACCTGCTGCGGTGCCGACGAGGTCCGGTGCCGGGGAGGTTTTTCCGACACCACCCGCGCTGTCGGCATTGCCGGTGCTGCTGGGGCACTGCGCACCGAGGCGCTAGGCGCCGGGGCCTGGCTCGTAGAGGGAGTGTCCGGGCTAAGTGCCGCCTCCATCAGGAGTTGCCGGAGCCGAAAGTCCCGCTCTTTCTTGGTCCTTGGTCTGAAGGCCTTACAGATCTTGCACTTATCTGTTTGGTGGGACTCTCCCAGGCACTTCAGACAGGAGTCGTGCGGGTCGCTCGTGGGCATAGGTTTAGCGCAGGAGGCGCACTGCTTGAAGCCGGGAGCTCTGGGCATGAGCCCGGGCCCGCGGCCGGGGGAGAAAGGGGGAGATGACCCCCTTAGTCCCCTGGACTATAATAACAAATCTAACAACTTTAAAGCTACTTAACTATTAAACTACAAACACTAGAACTATAACTATAACTACAACTGCGAATAACTAACTAAGCTAGGGAGAGTGGAGAACAGCTATGCCGCGCTCCACAGTTCCAACGACCGTCAGGGGCGGTAAGAAGGAACTGAGGGGGCGCCGGGTCGGCTGGGGTATATATTCAGCGCCATGAAGGCGCCACTCTAGGGGGCTCCACAGCCGACCCGCCGGTGTTGCTAGGGTAGAAAATCTTCCGACGATCGTGCACGCGGCGCGCGCACACCTAATGGAATGGATATGAGCAAGCACTCGAAGAAGAATGATCACGTCCCTTGATCTGCTGGCAATGCCCCTACTTATACAGACCCAAATGCCATTAGGCTTCTTGGCAACAAGGGCACACTGTTGACTCATATCCAGCTTCTCGTCCATGGTAACCCCTACGTCCTTTTCTGCAGAACTGCTGCCTAGCCACTCGGTCCCTACTCTGTAGCAGTGCATGGGATTCTTCCATCTTAAGTGCAGGACTCTGCACTTGTCCTTGTTGAACCTCATCAGATTTCTTTTGGCCCAATCCTCTAATTTGTCTAGGTCCCTCTGTATCCTATCCCTACCCTCCAGTGTATCTACCACTCCTCCCAGTTTAGTGTCATCTGCAAACTTGCTGAGGGTGCAGTCCACGCCATCCTCCAGATCATTAATGAAGATATTGAACAAAACCGGCCCCAGGACCGACCCTTGGGGCACTCTGCTTGATACTGGCTGCCAACTAGACACGGAGCCATTGATCACTACCTGTTGAGCCCGACAATCTAATCAGCTTTCTATCCACCTTATAGTCCATTCATCCAGCTTTAACTTGGCGGCAAGAATACTGTGGGAGACCGTATCAAAAGCTTTGGTAAAGTCAAGGAATAACACGTCCACTGCTTTCCCCTCATCCACAGAGCCAGTTATCTCATCATAGAAGGCAATTAGGTTAGTCAGGCATGACTTGCCCTTGGTGAATCCATGCTGACTGTTCCTGATCACTTTCCTCTCCTCTAAGTGCTTCAGAATTGATTCCTTGAGGACCTGCTCCATGATTTTTCCAGGGACTGAGATGAGGCTGACTGGCCTGTAGTTCCCCGGATCTGCCTCCTTCCCTTTTTTAAAGATGGGCACTACATTAGCCTTTTTCCAGTCATCCGGGACCTCCCCCGATCGCCATGAGTTTTCAAAGATAATGGCCAATGGCTCTGTAATCACATCCGCTAACTCCTTTAGCGCCCTCGGATGCAGCGCATCCGGCCCCATGGACTTGTGCTCGTCCAGCTTTTCTAAATAGTCCTGAACCACTTCTTTCTCCACAGAGGGCTGGTCACCTCCTCCCCATGCTGTGTTGCCCAGTGCAGTAGTCTGGGAGTTGACCTTGTTCGTGAAGACAGAGGCAAAAAAAAGCATTGAGTACATTAGCTTTTTCCACATCCTGTCACTAGATTGCCTCCCTCATTCAGTAAGTGGCCCACACTTTCATTGACTGTCTTCTTGTTGCTAACATACCTGAAGAAACCCTTCTTGTTACTCTTAACATCTCTTGCTAGCTGCAACTCCAAGTGTGATTTGGCCTTCCTGATTTCACTCCTGCACGCCTGAGCAATATTTTTAGATTCCTCCCTTGTCATTTGTCCAATCTTCCACTTCTTGTAACCTTCTTTTTTGTGTTTAAGATCAGCAAGGATTTCACTGTTAAGCCAAGCTGGTCGCCTGCCATATTTACTATTCTTTCTACACATCGGGATGGTTTGTTCCTGCAACCTCAATAAGGATTCTTTAAAATACAGCCAGCTCTCCTGGACTCCTTTCCCCCTCATGTTATTCTCCCAGGGGATCCTGCCCATCAGTTCCCTGAGGGAGTCAAAGTCTGCTTTGATGAGAGATTGTGTATGTGGACAGGAGGTGGGTTAGGGGCAACACCGAAGTTAGAGTCCGAATTTACTCTGCAGTGAAGAAGACTGTTAGAGAGCAGTTCTTCATGAGATAGAACTGGATCAGAGATTAGCAACAGAAAGCTAAGTGAAAGAGAGTTTTGGGGATGGATTCTGAGCAGAATATTGTTAAAATTCTTCCAGATTTCATCCAGAATATACATACACAACATAAAAAGTAATCCTGATAAACAATAAGGGAAATTCATGCCCGCTCATTGCAACCAAGCTCTAAGTTTGAGTCTTTGAAGCAACCTAGGACTGACAGGCTCCTTTGATATTTATTTATATTATGATCAGGAGAGTAAAAAGAAGAGTGCTTAGCTGAATGGAAACAGCTTGCATTCAAGTCATTCATTAATTACAGAAATAGAAAGTCAAATCAAAGGATACCTGACCCTAAAAACTTCTGAAAGCTCCAGAGGAGGAGAATTTTTAATTACTTCAGGGAAACAATGTAACACTGGTAAAGAGAATTTTACTCCTAAAAATAAGCCACAATTTGGCTAATACAGAGAGAGCAAAATTCAGAAAAAAATAAATACTCAAATCAGCAATCGCAGGTGTAGTGACAGTTCTGTAAACATGTTTGCCAATTTCAGGTAGTTTATTACTTCAGGGCCATTAGGTTCTGCCTGTTTTTGTTCTGCTTAGCTAAGCAAGATGTTCCTTGTTACGTAAACGTTCTGTTCAGCATTGGTTTCCATAGGTCAAAGGGAGAGGAATGAACACATTACTTCTGCTGGGAGCGGTAGCAAATAGCCCATCTGTTGCAGTACCAAGATCTGCACCAGGGAAACTAACACTGATTTCCTGTGTTTATTGCCAGATGCAAACAGTATTTAGTCCCCATAAAAACCGACACCCTAAAGACGTCTGAAAGTTATAATGCCCCTATTCCCTCACAAAGCAGCACATCGCAAGCAAATTTTTGCATATAGAAATTTTAAAACATAGCAAAAGCACCCAATAAACTACTTGTATGATTTATGAATATTTCTAAGATTCTACTACTCTCTCCATGTCAGTTGAAGAATGACATTCTGACACTTGAGGATCAGAGCAGTTCTCTGCTGTAAACACACTTGTTAAGCCCAGAGCCCCTTGACCTAAAAAGTATAATTGTGTTAGCAGTAATTATAGGTACAATTTTAGGAACTGGGTATTTAAAGTTATGTACCTTAGTATGAATTTTGGTGCGTAAGTAGGAATGGCCTGATTTTAAAAAGTGCTAAGCACCTGCAGATCTCATAGACTTCAATGGAGTTATTTCTGATTTGCCCCAGTGTGACACGAGAATCAGATCAATGACTACATAGGCAAATATAGCAGCTATTATAAATGCTGGAATACCATAGCTAATACAGCCTTGAACACTGGAAACTGGTTTCACTGAGAGGGGAAACATTCATCATGAACAACAAGGCTCGCACCTCCCTTTTTGAAAATTGCTATGGGATCTCTTACGTAAAACTTGAAAGCCAAAGAACGGCGGAAGGAACTTCCTTTTAACATCTTGTCAGGGAGGAGAGCTGTCATTTAGATAGGACTGTAAAAGATTAAGAGTTCAGCATACTGTACTTACTTTATTAGCTGTGGCAGATGGGCAAGAAGAAGAAATATTGAGCATTCTCATGGAGACTTCCAAATGTTGGGGTGGAAGAAAAAAGTTAGGAATGACAATAGGATCTGGTCTGAACAGAGCTGTTAAGCAATAACATCTTGCAGTGCTTTACAATTATAGAAAACTCTGTAGTTATGTATTTGGATTCAGCATCATCACAAAAGCTGTTCTTAATGGATCCATGATTTTCTAAATAATCCTATTTATTTTTAATTTCTGAATGTTTTATCATTCAGATCACTCAGCGCTGCTGCATAGCTCCACAAAGTACAGAACATTAACGTAATACGACACTCCTGTAGCGCCTTATTCTGAAAAATCCAACATGCTTTACAAAAGGTGATATGTGAAATATAGGTATTACTTTGACCATTACTGAAATGTGGCAACTCTTTTTCATTAGTTAAAAAAAGAAAGTTATTTATGTCTCTTTTAAAATAAAGGAAACATGGCAAACTGCAATAGCGCACATCAACATTACACAATTGTTTTGTTGGCAAGAAGTGAAAAACAGCTTTCAGTTCAAGCTGTTAGGAAAAATGCATGTAGGCAGGATGTAATTAGCCAGACTGAAATGTGATCGAGACACAGAGATTAATACACCTAATCCTTGCACAAAGTGTCATGGAAATTAATGGCCACAAATGGTCAGGAACCCTATTACAGATCACCTGACTGACAGCAGAACAATGCTTCCTAATACGCTGCTGGGACATCAATTCGGGTTTAAGAGGGAAGAATACTCCATACTGAATCCTCACTTCCTACAGCTCCTAGGTATTCCTTGGAGGTCTCCCATTCAAATAATAGCCAGGTCCAAATTGTGACGTCTCCTGGGATCACAACACAAGGTGGTACTGCCTGCAATAAAACTAAATTTGATAATTTTGACATTTCCAAAAGTAATACAAGTTAGGACTAAAACTGTGACCCTAATCCATTCAATTGTGCCCAAGTATTACAACACATGCAGTTTGTAAGTTGACCCTTAATTGGGGGACTATTGTTAAACCTATGCACAATAGAGTTGTTCAAGACACAATTTTCCCGTTAAAGAAAGCTGCATCCAGTTTGCTCCATGTAGTGTTTGGGAAGACACTGGCAGGTGGGAGGGGGCAGGCAGGGGTGGAATTGATCATATATTAATTGCCAACTGTAATTGAAAATTAAGTTTTTGATTTAAACGGACTAACCCTCTGGTTAACTAACATTAATTTGCTTACAAGTGATAGACCAACATGGGATCCCAGTTTCGGGGATCCATCAGTTTCTATCCAGCTTTAACATTAGTTTAAATTAATCAGGAAAAAAAGCAACAGTTTAAACAAGAAGCATTTTGCCAGACAATGGTTAAAACAAGAGCTTGAAAGGTCACACATAAAAATTGGTAAAACACACAATTGTGGTTAGGTTGAATCCTTGCCTGTTAAACTTTACACCGGCAGATAATTTTACACCCCCCCAAAAAGAGGTTTAAAAGGAAAATGTAACCCAATCATAGTGGTGATCACCAATTACGTTCTAATAGAGCCACTCACTATTTTTTAGCATGCAAACTGCACTTGACGAAAAAGACAAAAAAGGATACAACACAATACTAGATTTCACAGACTTTTCTGACTCTTCAGGCAGATTCTCACGACTCTCATCAGAGCAGCTCCCACTATTTCTTGTAGACTCTGACTGCGCAGATAAATTCTGAATATGCATCCCTTCATCAGACTCACTTCCTTCCTCACCTTGATAGTCTGCATCTAAATACTCATTACTTTCCTCCTTTCTTTCTCTGGCAATGGTCTTGGCCACACCAAAATCTCCACCGCCTGGTAAATCCAATGGTTCTCCAGATATTGCATGAAACTCTTTGTCTTGTTCTGCTTCTTGGGTTTCAAATGCTCCCTTGTGATTGACGTTCTCTTTTTCTAATGACCCAACATCTGCTTGATGCATTTTGGGTAAATGTGCAGGCTGAAACAGCTCTGAATCAGTTGCTTCAGTATCACTATTTGGACCTTCAAGGCCTTTTCTCACTACACATGCAGTATTTTCTTCAATATAGGGACTAGCACAGGATCTAGCAGTGCTGGGCATACTTGGGTGGTTGTTCTCCGGTATACTAGACAAAAAGCTACTTCTTATACTCTGTCCTTTTTCGAAACATTCAGTAGTCACTGAGTATTGGTCCTCATTTCTCAAGTCTATTGGCTGGCTGTCAGGGCCCTGCTCCCCTTCAGATACAATGCTGGACCAGGGACTGGTTTTGTCAGTTACAGTAGTTATTTCATTTAGAGTCCTTGGTTCTATGACATCCTCTTCATACTCTTCATCACTGTTGGACCGGATGGCATGTGTATCCTCCTCTGTCTGGATGTGGTCCAATGACACAGGATGCTCATTTTCAGTGGCGGCTTGGTCTAGAAATTCATAGAGCATACCTCTCCCAAATGCAGACCTTCCGAGAGAGAATAAAGATGGTGTATCTATGTGGGCACTTGGCGATTCCATTCTTGATTGGTCTTGGTGCATCTCAGTTCTCACTGCTCCATCCTTTTGATCCGATACAACATGAAGGGCATGTTTAGTGCCTGAATTTCTGATATTGTCTTGAAGCACGTTTGAAGATTCTTTGGTATTTTTCGTTATAGTCTGCAAATCTGATTGATGGTAAACAGCATCAGTACATACAGGAGATGAAGGCTTCAACTCTGATCTTTACTCTTTAGTGCAGCTATAGCTGCACTACTTGTGAATAGCCACATATGCAATGAATGATTAAAGGTGCTAATTATGTAAAGCTTGAGTCAAATAAAAATTGGGACAATGGGAAGGGGATGGCGCTTGATAACCATTCACAAATGTCAGAAAGGTGCAAACACTGAGAAGGGGAGGGAATTTGTTTAGGGTGGTATAGGGCAGAATAATGAAAAGTACTGTGATGAAATTGAGGAAGAGAAAAATTGACTATGAGGAAAAAAAGTTTCCTCCCTTTTTTACTCACTGACTTCAAGACCTTTTAGTGGAACAGTCCCCCAAGAGAAAGTGAACAGCCTCCATTGCTGGGACAGTTAGACCCAGTCTGGACAAAACCCACTCGCAACAAGGGAACAATCCTACATTGGCCAGAAACAGGAGATGGGAACTAGCTCACCTAGTTACCTTTTCTACCACTAGCTTCGACAATCCTATGGAACAGGGCTAGAGGACATAGCTCTCACTGATACTCTCTAGTTTTGCATATCTGATGGTAATCTGCATGCTTCTATCTACTTCTATATTAGAAGTAGAATGAGAACCCACTTAGATGATTGCCAATTAAATATTTATACCAACTGAAAGGCACAAGAGAACACTGATTTGTTACAGTGCGAAGTTACAAAAACGATATATTTCAATATTAAAAATGAAGAGTTGCATGCGTCATCTATGTAATGTAGGAAGCAGGGGAAAGGAAAGGTTGATTGGCCTAGGAGTCTAATTATAAACGGCCTCCTTTGATACAGCCATGTCTTGGCCATTTACAATTTATTTTAATAATAAGGAAATCTATTTTTAGTTTCTTGTTAGAGATCAGATGTACCTCATTTCCTCAAAATCTTTCAGGAATTAGAGCATCTGAGATAGATTGGGGGGGGGGGCAAGAGAAGCAAAGAAAATAGTATACTGAGGTGAGCAGGACAAAGATGGCAAAGTCTAGAGAACAGGAATAAGTAGCATCAGAATCAAGATGCTAATACTGTATACCAGAAGGAATGGCCCTGTAACGTGGGAGATGGTGGCACAGTACCAATCCTAGAGGGTAGGCAGAGGTAGATACTGCAGACAGCTGCTTCATACTGATGACAGTCTCTCTTCTACCCACTACTTTATTATAAAAAGGCACAACAGACCACTTGGGATTCCCAACCAACTTGCTAATCACAATGTACTGGAGCTGGATCAGAATGGCCACAGACGACTAGGCTAATATGAAATTAACTGCAAACAGTAACAAGGCTAGTGCCAAGGAAGGGCAGTACATCGATAGGTGGTTTAAGAGGTAGGGTGGCATGAAGAGATGGGGACTTTAAAACCACCATGGGAAGCAAAGATATTTCATTTGACTCACTACTGCTACATATCCACTTCTGTAGACAATGTGGCACAAAATTTATCAGCACGACTAGTGAAGAACAGATACACCTGAAATTATATAGGGAAATTTAGGCAGGCTAGCATATAATTAACAGGACAGAAACCAATCACTAACTACTACTTAATCTCACCTTCCTAATGTTGTATTTACGTATATTTTACTTAATGGGCTTGTCAGCTAAGATTCCAACACTAAGACGACAGAACTGGAGCAATTGCCTCAGGGACCAGCACAAATTAGTTGTCTGTTAGAGGTAGGTCTTCTTAAAATTAAAGATTGGGAAAAGTTGTGTCAGGAGTTTTGGGGCCATTTTAAAGAGGGGATTTAAAACAAGGGATTACCTAGTGCCCGTGGCTCTTGGTAAAGTATTCCAAACAAGGTAACTTCTTACCATTGATCAGAGTGCTGACTTGAGAGACCAAGTGACTAGATTTTTCCAAAAGATGGTGTCCATCAGGATCTACCATTCTGGTCCCAAACTCTTGGCAATCCCCATTCTGCTGTTCCCGGTTTCTCTTCGATGTGGTGCCATAGCCATCGTCAGGGAAAGAGCTGGTTAATTTCTGACTGAAGTATCTCTGAATCTCATCCAGTTCAGTCAAGTTTCTTCTGTAAGCCATGTAAGAGAACATAAAGATTCATGACGTATAAATACCTGACGAATTAACCTTGTTTTCCTAAGGTTTAGAACTAGGCTAAAAAACTATTATCCAGCCAAAAATTTAATCCATAAGATCTCAGCCTAGGAACGATTCTTTCCGAGCCAAACAGGAAAAAGTAAAGGGAACTTCATGTAAATCAGTTAACGCTTTGAGTGTGATCAAAATGCTTACAAGGTTTGTTCGTTTTCCTCTCTTAGCTCAGAGAGGACTTTTGGTAACATAGAGTAAGTTAAGTTACAGGATGACAGAAATGGATAGTGCTAAGTATTCAGTCTTGATTTGCAAACACTGCTTCTCTCCAGTCCTGGGACTTCTCACAGCTCTGCCAAAGCGGGACAAATCTAACCTGTAGCAACCCTCAATATTCCAGTCTTGTTTTAATGCTGCCGTTAAGTTACAGTACTATACCACTAACACCCAGTTTCATAAGATTACTATATTAATTTTAGTTTATTTTAAAAGAGGATGCAAGAATTGCAAAATTTCAAGATTTACTTTGTGAACCTAAAGCCATATACCACCCTGGTAGCCATGGGTTTGCTTTACCTGAGAGCAGTTAGAAGTGAAGTACGTGATGAATGTGACAGGGAATCTAATCTTCCAGCCCTTTGTGCGTTCCCTTCCACCTGCTGCAAGGACTCATGAAATCTGCGAACATTTTGCATGTGCTCTTCATGACGAGGTGTCCATGTCTCTGTTGGACTAATTCTGCTGAAAATGGGTATATATTTGTATACATGCACCAGCACATCTCTACTTCTGAAAGATCTGCCAACTAAATATATCAAAGCCTGTTAAAAATACTCCCCCTGCATCATTAAAGAAGCATTAATGGATTAAGCCCAGAGCATGAAAAATTTGGCAAGAATGACATTAGGAATTCACAAAGCCTGAGAACTGCACCTAATTCGCATCATAATAGAGTAGATTGCAGGCATGCTCCTTTTTAACACAGAAGTGCAGCCCACAGATATAGGTGCCAGCTTGCAATGACCAATCTGGATCTAAACAGCCAGTTGTTCAGATGAAGGAGCACTATTTGCCGGTGCCTTTGCAAACTTCAACAGACAAAGCTAATAAAACCTTGCCTGGCAGGCTGCGTCTAGGTTCTAGGTAGGTTACCTTCCACATACTCTAAACAAGCAGGCCATGAATTAATCCTCTTTCTTACATGTTGCTCAGTGTGAACTGCAGTTACTGCTAGTAACAGCTCTGAACAAAAGGGATGTCCCCATAGCATCTGTTTTTAGCAAGAGTAAGCAGAAATTACTGCAGGGCGTCTACCAAAGCCGGTCTCAGGGATGTGCAATATGGGCATGCCTCTTCACCCCTCATTTGGTGACAATGAAAAGAAGTATGACAAAAGACATAGAGATGTCATAGACACCCATCCCTACCCCAAATCCCACTAAGCAGGGCGGCGGAAAACAACAGCCAGTCTTGGCAGTGGCACTCCATTATATCTAGGGGTACAGGGAGTGAAAGAAGCAGCTGGGTGCCTCACTGGGGAGCGACTGTGATGTTGTAGTAAGGAATCAGTATCAGGACGTTAGGAGATTGGCATCTCTTGGGACATTCACTCAAAAGTATGTTTCACAGAAAATTGATTGACAGTCTTACAATTAAATGCAAGTACTGAACACAACTGTTTTAGTCCTTTAATCGCAGGGGCATGGATCTGGAGTGAGAGGCGTGGCACCAGGTATATTTCACTCTGGTCAGCAGACTTAGAATTTGGGCTGGTAGGTGTCGGTAAAAGTTTCAAGCTCTGAAAACAATAAATATTTACTCTTATGATTTTATTCCAGAGATATTCTTGTATCAGTTTTCTTACCGCTCCTGAGTAGTAAAATCAACATCCTTTGATGAAGTATTAAACAGTTGTCCAGAGTGTCTTGTAACATAGCTGGGGAATGCAGTACACAAGGCCCTTGCCTGGAATGAAAAAGGACTGTGTGCAGGAATCTGCAACAGCAAGATTAAGGAGAAATAAATGTGAGACTTCACTGAACTAACCAACAGTATAAACTTAAGTTTATAGACTGCTTTACATTTCAAAGCACTTTACAAAGACTGACCAACGGGAACCGACCAAAATCTGGATTGTTTTATAAACATTAGTAAAAAGTAAGGCAGGTTCTAGCACCAAGAAGTCCCGCTGCCATTTTTCATGCTTTTACAATCATACCCTCCTAGTTAAAAAAAATGTCTCTCCCCCCGTCCCTGTGTGAAAGTTCCACACAAACAACAGGGGAAACTGATTAAACAACTATGCAGGGGAAACAGTGAAACTGACTACATGCAGAGCGCTATTAAATACACCAGTAAAGAAATTTAAAATAGAGAAAAATGATGTTTTTAATTTATAGTCATCTTCTATGTTACATGTAATAATTTCATACAGGCATGTCTTTTTCACTTATATTGCAAACTCTGTGGGGCAGGGACTTTCTCAGATATATGTTTGTACAACACCTAGAATAATGGGGCTCAGGCCTCTAGGTACATTTATTGTAATATAAATTAGTTTTTAAAATTGAGAATTCAGGAATTTCCAGCATTTGTTAAGTCATGCTCAATCCACTACACAATGCTGTATGTATAGTTAACTTGTCACTTTGTGAATCCAGAAAATTCATTGTAGGTTATTAGGAACAAAATCAGACTTGTGAATAGAAAGAAACTGGAGTACATACTGAAGAACCTGGTGCTTTGGTCCGAATCCTTGCCTGCCTTATTTCTTTGAGATGAATTATACTTTCAAGAGGGGAAATCGCTACTTTAATCTGCCCTCTGCATTGTCCACTGAAGTCTGTAATATTGTACCACCCACAGACTAACTGGAAGCCAGAAAGAAGGGGCGAGAGATCCACAGATGCAAATCCTATCACTCGTTCAACATCTGTGGGGAAAGAAGAGTGTAAATCACGCAGTTAAAACTAAGGTGTGCAAGCGTAACATTTGCACTGTTTAAAACAATCAGTTACACAGCCCTGAAACTTTACACAGCTTTACAGAGCAAACCTCAAAAAGTATATAGTAAGCAGAGAAGACAAAAGGCAAAGGCCAAGTTCAGGTAAAAAGGGAGTGAGGATTATGGAGTCTGAGAACAAAGTAGAAATGACACATGGAAGGAGTGAGTTTTTAGGAAGGGTTGAAGGAGGAGACAGGATGTCTGCTGGACACGGAGAGGGAAAAGGTTTCAAATGTAGGAGAGAATAGGAGTGTAGACATGAAACCAAGATGGTGAAGGAGGAAAAGAAGGAAGCTGTAAAGCAACAATATAGGGACGAATAGAGGGAGAAATGTCAGAGACATGTGTGGTAGTAAGATTACGTAAAGCCTTAAAGTTGAGGACAAGGAGCCTGAATATGATGTTCTTAAAAACAGAAAGACAAGGAAGGTATGTGAGGAAGCAATGACGTGACTGGAGTGGTCAGGGAAGGAAGTGGACTTGTGGATAGAATGCAAGAGTCTGAGCACATAAGCAGGGTGGTCAGAAAGCAGGTTACAATAATCAAGAAGAAAGTGACCCAGGCCCAGACAAGTGGTTTTAGTGGTGGGGACAGTGAGGAAAGGGCAGACTACGGTGATGAGGAGTAATGGGACCTAGCAAGAAATCGGTTATAAAGGGGGAGGAGAAGAGAGATGCCAAGATTAAACCAAAGCTGTGAGCCTGGGAGACAGGAAGGTTAGTGGAGCTGGTGACCGTGATAGAGAAGGGAGGCAAAAATCAGGAATTCAGTTCTGGAGAGATTGATTTTGGGTTGGAGGGGGCACATCCAAGAGGAATAGTCAAAGAGGCATCTGGAGACTATAATAATTCTCTCCTTCTGTCTAGTTTAACATCATGTTAATTATTCTATTAAATATTTCCCTTATTCAAAATAGCAGCAGTGTTAAAGATATTAAAATAGATACAGTAAAGGACCCAATGCACTAAGGATTATGTAAAAACTGCTATTGCACTCACAAACCCTTTCCCTGCCTGGCAGAAAGTCTAGGTAAGCCTCTAGGGTCTTGCAGATTTTGTCCAAAAGAAAGTCCAGCTTTCCTACTCCATCCCAGGTTTCAATCTCTGGTGGGCTGACAGTGTCTCACAGCATGCCACAGTTCCAAAACACCTATAAATGATTTGTTTACATAGAAGTGTATTAAGGCTGCATGTAACATAGATGGTTAGTGATATGGGAGTTGTAGGTCTGTGGATTTCTACTTCACTCCGGGTAGGAACAGTTGGAATGATGCTGTGGGACACCTCAGCAGACCACCAAGGAATCAGGGGGCTTCTAAAAACATAAGGAAATGAGTAGGGGTGCAGGCGTAAATTTGAAATACCAAATAACTATACACATTAACTTGAGGCCATTGAAATTATTTTTAAAACAGATGTACCAGAAGCCATTCAAGAGCTCTAATCATTAGTTAGAGACATGTTTAGACTTGAAAAAAAATAATCACAAATGCATTTTAAAACCAGTTCTTCTCTCTTTCCCTTAGCTGCAAAAACTCACTGTTGCTATTGCAGTTGTTGATATTACCAGCCCTTAGATCAGTGTAAGAAGTGCCGTAACTTGAGGGCCTGAACTCACGCTTTGGCAGGTACAATGCCTTCACTTCACCTCTGTTATTACAAGAAGGGTTATTCACTTATGAACTGAGATACCAGAAAGGCTAGTGATGCAAGAGGCATGGATAGCTTGAACAGTTGAAGGGAAAAGTAAATACATTTTGAAAAAACAGGGGAGTAATGGAAAACGAGAGAGTTGAAAAAAAAACTTTTAAGGCCAATTTGTGGAGCTCCATGACCCGCTTCTGGATCTAGGATTTCTTTTGGTTCTATTTACCAACTGATATTCCCTTTTCATTTTCAAAGCGCTTTTAAAATGCCTGTGTGTGATTGTTGTTACACTGTTATGTTTATTGCAATAACTTGTCTGTTCTCTCCTGCACATGTCAGCAGGTACAGGGACAAACAATCCTACCAGCAAACACAAAAGAGGACATTGTTTGGGTTACTCCAGCAGTTCAAGTTATTCTTTTGGGAAAAAAACTTTTAGCAGAAATTGTGTCAATGGCTAATGGAGGTTTTTTAACAATAGGACAAAAGTCTATCAGACTTATACACTTTTTGTGGACTCAAAATAAAAGTTTCTGTGGCAAAAATCAGCCAGCTAAACTTTAATACATTTTTAAAAATTAGTATTTTGAGTCAGCACTGGAGGGAAAAATAATAAAATACAGCTCTCTCCCCAACATCAGAGCATTTTTTTTTTAACTTAAATTTGTTTTGTAGCAATTAAACATTGGAGGATCTAGTTTAACAATGACATGAGCAAACAGTAATCGGGACAATGAGTACCTTTACCAATGTAACAGCAAACAGGATGTATGGATAAAGTGAATACCTACAACTTAGGTATGTTGCCAGGCACAAGGCCTATGTCAAAATGCTTCCAGCTGTCTCGATAAATGCTAATATTGGCTATAACTTCATTTTTTAAAGTCTGTTCATGCTGCTATAAAAGTACTTGGTTACATTTTGGTAATAACGGGCAAAGGAGTCCAGCCCTGAGTAGCTGTGGCAGAGGATCAAAGTAGTTTACCTTCCAACAGAGCTGTAATCTTTACCTGTAAATCAGATTCTAGTTTAAATACTGCCTGTAAGAAGTAAACCAGGGGAATCACACAAACATTTCCTGTTAGAATTGCCTGGACTTGTAAGGATTTGTGGGGTGCTGGGTTACAGGCTCTCAGGCTGACGAGATGAGCCTGGTACATATGGGAGCTGGTAAGAACCTGGCCTTACATGCTTTCCTAAGGATTAGGGGAAGGTCCACAAAAAAGCCTAAAATGAGGCTCTGGAGAGAAATGGGACTGAGGCCATAAATTAGCAGAATGATACCTGCCTCTGCTGAAAGCAGGAGACACTGGAGTTTGTAAGCCATTGCAGAACACTCTTCAGCTAACTCTGGAAGGAACAAATAAAAGGAAAAAGAAATAATAATCCATCTCCCCTCCCCAGGAAAATCTGACTTCTAAAATCCTGTCAATTTAAATTAGGTGAGAAGCAAGGTTTGAAACCTAAACTTAACTAAAACTAGCTAAAAGCTTCTCTCAGTTGGAGGAACTTTGGCAAACCAGGAAATGAATGGGACTGCTTAGCCAGTATAGCCCTCTAGGAGACCAATTACCCACTGCGTGCACTGCACCAGGGGCTTCTCTGCATTGCACCATGGTGGTTTACCTGCTTTATGCCATACTTTGAAGACCAGGGTTTGTTGTGGATCCAACAGAAGTTCTTTGGATAGTCTATTAAGAATAAAATCATCATAATCTGTTATGCAGAACAATAAAATTTGTCAGAAGCTAGCATGGCAAAGTGTCTCTGGAATTTCAATAACATTTTGTCTACCTTATAAAAAGTATTCTCTGAATAATGGGGGAAAAACCCAGTGTAGGTCCTTAAAAATGTACATAATTACTGCTACATGGGCTTGTTTTCTGCTTACCCAAGGAGTAAGTTTTATTTTTTTTTCTTCTAAAATATTTTTAAATTAGGGTAGTGAAAACAGCAGGGAAAAAAAGAGAGAACTGTGAAAATACTATCAAGCACTATAGTAGCAAACTTTTAATAAAGATTAAGATGGCCACCTGAAACACTGTAACCTAATTTCTGAAAAAACACCTCCCCAAAATAGTGATGAGACAAAATCCCTTATTTCCCCCAAAGCGTTTTCAGGTCACTTGGCATATTTCTAGTATTCAAGACTGGCTCGGAGCACAAATAACCTTAGAAAATAAAACTTGTAACTGCAGCTATCAATGTCTGAATGATTGGTCTCTGCATTATAAAAACAACTGTCTAGCCGGCAAACTTGTCTCTGTGAAGTCACTGGTATAATTTCCACACAGTCTATAACTGACAAGTTAGTGCCTAACATGCTAAATACAGTTTATTTATTGAGAGACAACGTGGGAGAGGTAACATCTTTTATTGGACCAACGTCTGTTGGTGAAAGAGATGAGTTTATCCAGAGAGCTCTGTGTAAGCACCAAAGCTTGTCTCTCTCCCTAACAGACGTTGGTCCAATAGAAGTTATTACCTCACCCACCTTCTCTCTGTAATATTTTGGGATCAACACGGTTACAACAACACTCCGTATAACAATGGAAGATATTTTATTCACTGATTCACGGTGGTTGGTCTCTTTTAGTTTAGAAAATCCTAATGGCAACTGCTTCAGGTTTAATTCGAACCCCTGACTTCAAAACTTTGCAGAAACCCTGAGATCCCCACCACAGACGTACTAGTGTACGTTATTTATTAATTGTATTGTGGCCTAAGAACCACAGCCATGGACCAGGACCCCATAGTTCTAGGCATTGTACAAACTTAATAAAAAGACATTGAAGTGCTACGAAAGTTCAAAGAACTTCGCTAACATTAATGAATTAATCCTCACAACAGCTCTGTGAGGCAGAAAAATGTTATCAGCTCCATTTTACAGGTGGGGAAACTGAAGCACAGAGATGTTAAATGTCTTGCCTAATATCACATGAGAAGTCTATGGTACAGTCAGAAATACAATACGGGTCTGACTCCTGGTCCTGTGTTTTAGCCCAGACCATATCTTCCCTCGTACAACTCAATCCAGACATTCTAGGCCCTAGAGCTACTGTAAGATATGCAAACATTGATTTTCAGCTGCAACAAGCTTAGCAAGGCTCCTAGGGCTTTGGCCAGAGAAAGCCTCTCTCTGTTTACTTGGTTAAAGCTGCTGCTTCTGGACCACAAGGGGACTTGCACAGAACTGTGAATGGTGATAAAATAACGTGTAGGAATCATAACAGGGCAGGTCCAGTTACTGGAGGACCACTTTGCTAAGTGCATCTATTCATTCAATGTCTGGCCACTAGCTGCCAGACACCATGGCTCTGAAAGTGTCTGCCTCTGAAAGGCATTACATACCTTGTTTGCTGCTGAAAGTCCCAAACTGGCGAGTCAGTGTTTTCTATTATTGCAGTGGCTATTGGAGCATCTGCATCAGCAACTGCAAACGTCACATAGCTACTGGGTGCTGTCACTCCACGTTCGGTGAGAGGACTCCCTAAAATACAGTGAATTGTGGTTAGAATAAGGCAGCTGATTAATCATTTCATTCAAAAATTAAGTATTGTCTTACCAACAGAACAAACCTATTAGCTACAGATAATAACGGTTGCGCCATGTGACAAAGATAAAAATTGTGCATCATGGCAAAGGCCAGCTCAACCTAACCGCTGGTGGTTTCCTTAGGGTAGCAGAGCTAGCCCAGAATGTTGCTGACATTCACTAGCTCCAGTCAGGATATGAGTGGAGTGCAAAATACTATTGTGTACCTTTACTATGAAAGTGACTCTAAAAAGGACATCAGGGGTTCTGTGATTGTTGATTACAGATAAAAATTTGCCAAGGTGGTTTTTTGTTTGTTTTTAATAAATACTAATCAGCCTTGCAAATGCATCCCAGGATCCAAAAGTCAAACTGGGTTATTTCTGGCTCATCTCACCAGTAACCAGTATTAAAAATTCCTCCTGACAAATTCTGCCTTCAGTTACACCCGAGCAACACCATTCTCATCAATGGGGTTTTGTAGGTATAACTAGGGGCAGAACTGGTCACATAGTTAGAAATTAATTAGCAATTTTGTGGTTAATGCAAAACTCAAAATAGAACCCAGCTCACTCCCCCAGATCTGGAATAGATCCAGAGAAGGGCTACCAGGATGATCAGAGGAATGGAGACTCTATCGTACGAAAGGAGAATTAAGGAGCTTGTCTTGTTTAGCCTGACCAAATGAAGGCTGAGAGGAGACATGATTGCTTTCTATAAATACATCAGAGGGATAAATACCAGGGAGGGAGAGGAGTTATTTAAATTAAGTTAAGCGCCAATGTTGGCACAAGAAAAGACGGTTACTCACCGTTGTAACTGTTGTTCTTCGAGATGTGTTGCTCATATCCATTCCATTAGGTGTGTGCGCGCCGCGTGCACGATCGTCGGAAGATTTTCTACCCTAGCAACACCGGCGGGTCGGCTGTGGAGCCCCCTAGAGTGGCGCCTTCATGGCGCTGAATATATACCCCAGCCGACCCGGCGCCCCCTCAGTTCCTTCTTGCCGGCTACTCCGACAGTGGGGACGGGGGGCGGGTTTGGAATGGATATGAGCAACACATCTCGAAGAACAACAGTTACAACGGTGAGTAACCGTCTTTTCTTCTTCGAGTGCTTGCTCATATCCATTCCATTAGGTGACTCCCAAGCCCAACTTAGGTGGTGGGGTCGGAGTGAGACATTGCTGTGTGCAAAACCGCTGATCCGAAAGCAGCATCGTCCCTGGACTGCTGCACTAGTGCATAGTGAGCTGTAAACGTGTGGACTGATGACCAAACCGCCGCTCTACAAATGTCCTGGATCGGAACTTGCGCCAGGAAAGCAGTCGAGGAGGCTTGGGCCCTCGTGGAGTGGGCGGTGAGGTGCGGTGCTGAGACACCTGCCAGGTCATAGCAAGTCCGGATGCAAGACGTAATCCAGGAGGATAGGCGTTGTGAGGAGACCGGTGAGCCTTTCATTCGGTCGGCCACTGCAACGAAGAGTTGCGTCGTCTTTCTAAAGTGCTTTGTGCGGTCAACATAGAAGGCCAGGGCCCTTCGTACGTCCAGGGAATGCAAACGTTGATCCTGGCGAGTGGCATGTGGTTTGGGATAAAAGACCGGGAGAAATATGTCCTGGTTGATATGAAATGTAGAAACCACCTTAGGGAGAAAGGCAGGATGTGGACGAAGCTGCACTTTATCCTTATGAAAAACTGTGTAAGGGGGCTCAGATGTAAGCGCCCTGAGTTCAGAAACGCGCCTTGCTGAGGTGATGGCTACGAGGAAGGCTGTCTTCCAGGATAGATACAGAAGAGAACAGGTGGCCAGTGGCTCGAACGGAGGACCTGTGAGTTTGGAGAGAACCAGATTGAGATCCCACGTCGGGACGGGATGACGCTGTTGTGGGTACGTCCGGTCTAAGCCCTTGAGGAATCTAACGACCATCGGGTTAGAGAATACCGAGGACGCGAGTTCCCCTGGGTGAAAGGCCGATATAGCGGCCAGGTGAACTCTAATTGAAGATGTCGCCAACCCTTGTTGTTTTAGGGAGAGGAGATATTCCAATATGAGAGGAATGGGTGCCTGCAACGGGAACGTGGCTCGTTGTTCGCACCAACAGGAGAACCGTTTCCACTTGGCCAGGTACGTGGTCCGTGTTGAGGGTTTTCTACTGCTCAGCAGGATCTGTTGGACAGAGTGTGAGCATTGCCGCTCTGCCTGGGTGAACCATGGAGCAGCCACGCTGTGAGGTGGAGTGATTGCAGGTCGGGGTGACGCAGCCGACCGTGGTCCTGAGATATGAGATCCGGACATAATGGAAGCGGGATCGGTGTCTGAACCGAGAGCTCCAACAGTGTGGTGTACCAATGTTGTCTCGGCCACGCTGGAGCAATCAGAATTACCTGTGCCTGGTCTCTGCGCAATTTGAGCAGTACCTTGTGGACCAGAGGAAACGGAGGGAATGCATAAAACAGGTGGTCTTTCCAGGGAAGGAGAAACGCATCCGAGAGGGAGCCCGGAGCTCGACCTTGTAGGGAGCAGAACATGTGGCACTTCCTGTTGTCTCGGGATGCAAACAGGTCTATCTGGGGAAACCCCCACTTCTGGAAGACGGAATGTATGATGTCCGGACGGATAGACCACTCGTGCGTCTGGAAGGACCTGCTGAGTCGGTCCGCCAGAGTGTTCTGGACTCCAGGGAGGAACGATGCCGTGAGATGGATTGAGTGGGTGATGCAGAAGTCCCACAGGCGAATGGCCTCTTGGCATAGAATTGACGAACGTGCTCCTCCTTGCTTGTTGATGTAAAACATGGCCGTGGTGTTGTCGATGAGAACCAACACACAGCGGCCACGTAGGAGATTGAGGAATGCCTGGCACGCCAGGCGCACCGCCATCAATTCCCGAACATTGATATGCAGGGCTAACTGGGGTGCAGTCCACAGGCCCTGGGTATGGTGTTCGTTGAGATGGGCGCCCCAACCCAGAGATGAAGCGTCTGTGACCAGGTGCAGAGAGGGTTGTGGGGCGTGAAATGGCATCCCCTCGCAGACCACATTGTGATCTAGCCACCAGGTGAGGGAGGCCAGGACCGAGTTCGGGACCGTGACCACCATGTTCAGGCTGTCCCGATGTGGACGGTATATTGATGACACCCAGGTCTGGAGTGGGCGAAGCCGAAGTCTGGCATGCCTGGTTACGTACGTGCAGGAAGCCATGTGACCCAGCAGGGTAAGGCACGACCTCACCGTGGTAGTTGAGAAGGCCTGTAGCCCTTGAATGAGGTTTGTGATGGTGCCAAAGCGGTTGTCTGGCAGGATGGCTTGTGCACGTTTGGAGTCGAGAACTGCTCCGATGAATTCTATTCTCTGGGTAGGTTCTAGAGTGGATTTGTCCTTGTTGAGTAGGATGCCCAACTCGTTGAATGTGTGCACTATTCTGTGGACGTGAGCTTGAACTTGCTCCTTGGTGCGACCGCGTACCAGCCAGTCGTCTAGGTACGGGAACACCTGTATCCCTTGTCGACGAAGGTACGCTGCCACGACAGCCATACATTTCGTGAACACTCTTGGGGCCGAGGATAGGCCGAAGGGAAGGACTGCAAACTGGTAGTGCACCGTGTTTACCACGAATCGCAGGAAGCGTCTGTGAGGTGGGTAAATTGTGATGTGAAAGTATGCGTCTTTCATGTCGAGGGCGGCGAACCAGTCTCCAGGATCGAGGGAAGGGATAATGGCCCCCAAAGAGACCATGCGGAACTTCAACTTTACTACGAATTTGTTGAGTGGCTGAGTAAACCTTACGGCCAAACAAATCGAGCCGCTTAGCCTCTTTTGATTTAGGCGCTGCAGCCTGCTGGCCGTGTCGCTCTCGTGCGTTCACTGATGCCACCACCAGTGAACACGGTTGGGGGTGGGTATACAAGTACCCGTAGTCCTTAGACGGGACAAAGTATTTCCTTTCCACCCCTCTCGCTGTGGGTGGGATAGAGGCAGGAGTTTGCCATATCGTATCCGCATTAGATTGTATCGTGCGGATCAGGGGTAACGCTACCCTCGATGGGGCATCCGCTCCGAGGATATTCACTATCGGGTCGTGCACCTCCACTACCTCCTCCGCCTGCAGGTCCATATTACGGGCCATCCTGCGCAGAAGATCCTGGTGAGCCCGAAGATCTATTGGAGGTGGGCCCGTGCACGATGTGCCCGCCACTGCCTCGTCCGGCGAAGAAGAGGAAGATGCCTCCGGTGGAACAGGATCCAAGGGCTGGTCCTGGTCTCCCTGTTCCTGGGCCGGAGCATCACCTGCGCCTGGGTCCAGGGCGTCAGGCGGTGCGGACACGGAAGAAGCCTCCATGTCCCCTGGTGGAGGCCGAGAGATGGTGGACTCCGGGGCCCTTCTGACGGAGTGACTCGAGCGAGAGGTCGAGGGTATTGGAGCCCCTTGCTCCTGATGGTACGCCCACGGGGTCCAGAACGACCAGTGAGATGGGCCATGAGAATGGTCCTCTGTCATCTCCCGCCAATGTCCCAAGTCCTGTTCCTCGGCTTGCCCTTGAGGGGGATATGCCGATCTCGAGAGGTCCTCCGAGGAGTGGGACACCGATCTCGATGGCCACGGCGGTGCCGAGAGCGTCGAGACGATTCCCGTGGGCTGCGGTGCCGCACGGTGCCGGTCCGGAGTTGATCTATCTCTAAGCGGTGCCGGCGATCGGTGCCGGGACCGTGACCGGTGCCGATGACCTCGTCGGTGCCGGGAGTCAGATCTGGACCTCGACGAGGACCTGGAGTATGCCCGGTGCCGGGAGCGGCCTCTCGACGTCGAGCGTCGACCGTAGCGGTGCCGAGAACTACGTCTCGACGTTGATCGGTGCCGACGATCATAGCGGTGTCGAGACGTAGAGCGGTGCCGCGAAGAAGATCTTGGCCGCGAGTACGACCGGTGCCGAGGCGATATTCGGTGCCGGGACTGCGAGCGGCGTGGGGACCTGCTTCGGGACCTGGATCGGTGCCGAGGTTCCAGCCCTTGCGATGGAGGGCGCATCAAGGCAGGTTTCCCCCTCGACTGTACCGGGCGAGTCAACGGTGCCTTCGGTGCCGGTGGTTGGGGCGGTGCCGGCTCTGTGAGAGCTATTAAGTCTCTCGCCGCCTCGAAGGTCTCTGGAGTCGACGGGAGGCACTGTATAACCGCCAGTCTCGGTGGAGACGCTATCTGCACCGGACTCAACGGCTTCGGCGCCGGAGTCGACGGTGCTGGAGGCACCTGTTTCCGGTGCTCCACCGGCGGACGCGGCTCTACCCCCGGCACTGGGGGAGCCGGCGTCTTCGGCACGGAGGCCCCCGTCTTATGGGCTTTTTTATGCCCTGGGGATAATGAACGGCGCCTAGGCACTTGCTGTGCTTGCGGTGCCGACAAGGTCCGGTGCCGGGGAGGCTTGTCCGACGCCACTCGCGTGGTCGTCGTGGCCGGTGCCGCCGGGGCACTGCGCACCGAGGCGCTAGGTGCCGGGGCCTGACTTGTAGATGGAGCGTCAGGACTAAGTGCCGCCTCCATCAGAAGTTGCCGGAGCCGAAAGTCCCGCTCCTTCTTGGTCCTTGGTCTGAAGGCCTTACAGATCTTGCACTTATCTGTTTGATGGGACTCTCCCAGGCACTTCAGACAGGAGTCGTGCGGGTCGCTCGTGGGCATATGTTTAGCGCAGGAGGCGCACTGCTTGAAGCCGGGAGCTTTGGGCATGAGCCCGTACCCGCGGCCGGGGGAGAAAGGGGGAGACGACCCCCTTAATCCCCTGAACTAGTATAACAACTAAACAACTTTTACAAACTATTTTAACTATTTAACTATTTAACACTAGAACTGTAACTATAACTATAACTGCTAATAACGAACGAAGCTAGGGAGAGTGGAGATCAGCTATGCCGCGCTCCACAGTTCCAACGACCGTCAGGGGCGGTAAGAAGGAACTGAGGGGGCGCCGGGTCGGCTGGGGTATATATTCAGCGCCATGAAGGCGCCACTCTAGGGGGCTCCACAGCCGACCCGCCGGTGTTGCTAGGGTAGAAAATCTTCCGACGATCGTGCACGCGGCGCGCACACACCTAATGGAATGGATATGAGCAAGCACTCGAAGAAGAACAAATGGATATAAACTGTCCATTGATCAGTTTAGGCTTGAAATTAGATGAAGTTTTCTACCCATTAGAGGAGTGAAGATTGGAACAGCCTTCCAAGGGAGTAGTGGGGTCAAAAAACCTAACTTGTTTTAAGACTGAGATGGATAAGTTTATGGAGGAGATGGCACAAAGAGATTGACAACAATTGCATATGGCCCATTCATGACTGCTGTTTGCAAATATCTCCAGTGGACTGAGGGGGAGGGCTGTGACTACAGAGAATTCTTTCCCAGGTATCTGACTAGTGGGTCTTACATATGCTCAGGGTCTAACTGATCACCATATTTGGGTTCAGGAAGAAACTTTCCCCCAGGTCAGACTGGCAGAGTTCCTGGGGGGGTTTTCACCTTCCTCTGCAGCGTCTGGCATGGGTCATTTGCTGGTTTGAACTAGAGTAAATGGTGGATTCTCTGTAACTTGAAGTCTTTAAATCAAGATCTGAGGACTTCAGTAACTCAGCCAGAAGTTGTGGGATCCTATTGCAGGAGTGGGTGGGTGAGGTTTTGTGGCCTGCAGTGTATCGGAGGTCAGACTAGATGATCACGATGGTCCCTCCTGGCCTTAAAGTCTATGAGATTTGTGTTGGCTCTGCAGGGCCCTTAGACTGATTGGTGACTGAATACGTTCCTGTACCAAACACATCTATTTAGAACCATTACAACACAGGAACCCATCTGCTGTCAGGCTTGAAATAATGAAATGTGCACCACCTAACAGACAAATGCAAGGTGCCAAAGATGTCCAAGGATTAGTACTTTTTTTATGTAATGTCTCACAAACATAACAGGTTCAGAACATTCCTGTAACCCCATGTATAGATAAAGAACTGAGGCAGAGAGAGAAAAATAAGCTCTGTCTACACTACGCTCGCCCCCAAAAGAAACCTCCCCCCCACTTCTACCACCAGTCAGCTCCCATGGCAGCAATACGTGGGACTTCTTGACATAGTAAGGTGCTGGAAGACTCTGGGGTTTTTGCCATAGTGTCATCTAGACATTCTCTGAGCAGGGATGAACACGGTGGTTAGAGCACTGGGGGCCACTGGCACCCCACCTGCACTTGTTGTCCGACTGGTATTCCTATCACTGGTGGAGCTGCATCAGTGGGAAATTTTAGGGGGGAAAAAGTCTAGTGCATACAAGGCCTAAGTCAGTGGTTCTCAAACCTTTGTATTGGTGACCCCTTTCATACAGCAAGCCTCTGAGTGCAACCCCCTCATAAATTAAAAACACTTTTTTTTATATTTAACACCATTATAAATGCTGGAGGCAAAGCGGGGCTTGGGGGTGGAGGCTGACAGCTCGTGATCCCCCATGTAATAACCTCTTGACCCCCAGTTTGAGAACCTCTGGCCTAAGTGATTTGCTCAAGAGGAAACAGTCCATCCCACAGCAAAGAACAACTGATCTACTGAGTCCCAGTCCCATTTTCTTAACCACAAGGCCATAGATAATGGGCTCTGACTGGCCTTCCCCGAAGTGGTTGTAAAACCGGATTCTAAAAGCTTTAGGAAACACTGTTTTTAATGCAAGTGCAGACAGGAGCTTAACAACATAAAGCTGAGCTACCACAGACGCCATACATTTTGCAATGTAGAGGTGAAAGCTTTGCAAGGCTTTTGTTACAAGCAGATTATTATGAATTGCATAAAAACAGTTCAGGACGGGAAACACAAACACTTCCCCCCAATTTTTTGTTTTCTAAAAACCTGGGAGAAGTCTTGTGAGAAACAAGATAAAGTAATCAGTTAATTGGTTTGACCTAGTTTGGCTCCTCAGGCAAACAATGTGCATTCACAGTAACACAAGGTCATATCCAGGAATCTGGACACTTTCCAAAAACTAGAAGACATGGAATATAAAGTACCTAGGAAAGCATTGGGGGCGATATATTCTCTGGTCATCTGCACTGAATTATATTGGAAAAATGAGATGCTAAGAGTCTGGCCTGATTTGTGCCCTTTGGGAGGGTCCTTCAACAGAGAATTCCCACCCCTCAATTTTCTCTCTCCTTTGCAACTCTTCTTCTTCAGTGGTGTGAACACTAGCAAGCTTTGCAGCTATAATTCACTATGCTGCAGTTCTAACCGTGGTAGAAGCTATAGTAGAAAGAGAATTTTGGTATTTTTACCACTGTGCTGTCTAATTGCCAGTGGAGCTGTTCCAGTGATGAATTACAGCTACACAATTTGCTAGTAGGTGAGGCTTTAGTCAAGGAGGTGGGGTGGAAAGGACTCTCTTTGGAACCAAAAATACCACTCCTCTATCAGCCAGAGAGGTTGCTATTGATCACTTCCTCCTCTCTGCCTTCAGGGGACCGAGCATGCTGCCTTTGTACTATTGTAAGACCCTTCTGCCCAATAAGGGAGTGGCCAAACTCATAATTTAAACCAGGGTATTGTCTGAGATCATACAGAGCACTGAACATCAGACAGGTCCAAATTAATATTTTGTTCTCCCCATCAATAGTGAGATTTCTTTTGTCTTTGGCAATTTTGTCTCCCCATGTCCCTCTGGTGCTTCCTAAACTCAGTCAATGCCTTTGTAGATAATTTGTTCCCTTCTTGCACACAGATCGCTATTTAAGAAATTCCTACAATTTGCTGTGACAACAGCAAACAAAATTGTGCTTTTTTTCCTGGAGATGACCTGGACGTAGTATTTATCAGAGGGCTCATTTTCAGGGCATTCACATATTAATAGACTTTAGAAATGAGTTCCACGTCAACACTAGAAGCCAACATTTTCCTTCCTTAGAGGTTTTTAGAGGTTTTTAAGGTCAGGCTTGACAAAGCCCTGGCTGGGATGATTTAATTGGGGATTGGTCCTGCTTTGAGCAGGGGGTTGGACTAGATGACCTCCTGAGATCCCTTCCAACCCTGAGATTCTAGGATTCTAACATCTTTCCATAGATGGCAGAGCCCATAACAGGGACATGTCCTAGTATGCTATCAGAGTGTCTCCGTGGGCTGCACTCCATATCAAAAAATAAGGGTGGTTTAAGCAGCCTGCTGCATTTTACACAAATTAGATGCAGCACTTGGGCTCCTGGCAAGTTCAGCAGGAAAAATATATTCAACTTTTCTTCCAGTGAACTGAACTGAACCCCCTGCCACAGGATTTCCAATGAAGGATCAGGAAGAAGGCAGTGTGAGAAGCATCTCATTAGGATCCACTGACTATCATGGTAACAACAAGGTAAGCAGCTACTGCACTATGCCCCTGATTTTAAATCACTTTAATGTAGGAGAATGCTGCTGCATCTACCAAAATGGCAGTTTCACACTTTGTGTGAACAGCCACATAAACCATCTGTAATCCTGCTTGCCGGAAGATTCCTGCCTGTGAATTCTATCCGGGAATGGAATTTCTTCCTCCACACACAAGAAGCATTTCAGAGTTCAGTCTGCTTTTCTTACAAACGTACAAAGAGCTTAAAACTTAAATGGGCACCACAAATTTTGCTATCCTGGGCAGGATTGTGGATGGGGCAGCTCAGATATTGCCTGTGGATAATACACATACGCTTAGATAAGCTGGCAAACCTGTCTGTAATAGATGAGTAGCCAGCTGTCTCTTCACATGTAGGGGCAGAGCTAAGTAAAATGTGCAATCAGCCTTGGCAGTCTATGGCAAAGCTACTGTTTTTCAAGTCCTATTTTGCTTTTCGCTAGGGGCTGTCACTGCCAGGAAGAGCTCAAGCAGCAGTAAGGAGGATCCTGTCTCCTGCAACTACTCCCACCTCCCTCCTTTCCTTCCCCTTTCCTCTCCACCAACCTCCTCTCTGCCTCCATTCATTTCCCTCCCTCCTGGCCCATTCTCTTTCCTTTATCTTCTCTCATCTCCCATCCATCCTTTCCCTGAACCCTTCTCCTTTCAGTCTTCACTGTAACCCCTTCAGCTGTTTATTTCTTCCTTGTTTTCTCTCTCCATCACCCACCCTACATTATTCTCTCATTTCCCCCCCCTTTCTTACTTTCCTCATCCTTATCTCCAGAAATCCTCACAAATCATAGTTCCCACCACTATAATGTTAATCAACAGGTAATTAACATAGGGCTACAGGGGTGATTCAGATAAGAACAGCCATACTGGGTCAGACCAAAGGTCCATCTAGCCCACTATCATGTCTTCTGACAGTGGCCAATGCCACGTGCTTCAGAGGTAATGAACAGAACAGGTAATCAAGTGATCCAACCCTTTCGCCCATAACTAAGTAAGATAAATAGGATTTCTGGATAAAGAGAATCGGGATAACTGAAATTACACTAAGCAACAGAGGGTCCTGTGGCACCTTTAAGACTAACAGATGTATTGGAGCATAAGCTTTCATGGGTGAATGCCCACTTCGTCAGACACATCTGTTAGTTTTAAAGGTGCCACAGGACCCTCTGTTGCTTTTTACAGATCCAGACTAACATGGCTACCCCTCTGATACTTGAAATTACTGTAAATGTCTATTCCTTGGAAATATCAGAAGAACTGAGTAGAAGCATGGGAGAAATTGACATTAGGAAGCTAGTAATGGCACACTAAAGTGACATCAGCAACTTAAAAAAAAAAAAAATCACACCTCCATCTGTTTTCTTCTATTATTGTTACAAGTGACACCCAATATTATTGTAACTAAAATGATGTTAGAGAAAAAAAAATATTTTTTTCAGTTTACTTTGAAAGTAGCACTTTATGTATAGTCAGTTTAACTGTTTCCCCCCATTTTTAATTAAAATGGGAAAATGTGATTGTAAAACCAAAAATTGGTAGGAGGCTCAGAGACAGGTTTAGTACCTGCAGCTAAGTTTTGCTAATTTTTTGAAACTGACTAGCTATTAAGTTGACAATGTTCCATTAAAGTTCCTGAAAAAAAGATCATCCTTAATGTAATAGACAGTAACATTCATTCTATCCGTGTTATCTATAGTATCACAATGAACTTTTCTTTATTAAGATAAATATTCTTGCTGAAACAGGCATAAAATAGTTTCTCCAATTCTTTTCTGTTTGCGAGCACCTCTCTCGGTATTCACAAACAATTCCATCTTAAAACTGACACAAAAGAAACCTTGTTTATTGTGTTCCAAAATCCTTTTAGTAGCAAATAGTATTGCATCAAGTTCCTGAACACACTCAGAGACTGCGACCTTCAGAAGATTTTAGAATCATTGTTCATTTAAAAAAAACAACTTGGACTCAGAGTGTACCAGCAGCACTTGTGCTTAAAGCACGGTTTGTCAATGACCATTTTATTCTTGCTTTTGCAATACCTCATGCCAGTAAACTCCGGTGGGCAATCATTTAAATTAATTCAGCTACATTGTTAAACAATAGATTTCACATTTCTAGGAAAAACTTCAAAGCATTAGCTAATCTGGGCCTTCCTGCACAGTCCTTCCTGGCAGTATTGCTTTTCTTATTAATATTTATTGTTTGCATTCAGGTATTGCCTAGACCCTAGAGGCTCCTATCAGGATTAAGGGCCCACTGTGCTAAGTGACACACACACACACACACACACACACACACACACACACACACACACACACACACACACACACAAAGATGTGGAGGAGTGAGGGTGCACTGGGATGTATGTGGAAATCTCAAGGGATTGATTCACTTCTTTTTCCAATAAAAAGACCTTCATTTAGTACTAACTGCAGGTGGCGGGAATAGCAGACAGTTTAAAAAAATTAAAAAGCTAGCAAGTGTGTCACTTTAGGAGCACACTAAGTGCTAAATATAATCTCACTAAAATGGAATATTTTAAAATATGTTCAGAATTAACAGATTGGAAGATATATTAAAAAAGCAATTATTGGTGCTCATCATCATGGTAACTGGGCATCTGAATATCATTCTTATTTAACAAAGTGGAAAACTGAGACAAAATGACTTGCTCAAGGTTATAGTGAGTTCATTCTAATCTTTATAGATTTTTATATCACCCCTTATCACCATAGATTCTGGCAATTCCCAGATTCCTAGTTTTGTGTCACTAGTTTAGTTCCACAAATTTACAATAAGCTGAAAATTGTAAATCTGAAAGAATCTGAAAGTTCTATCAACACTGACTGGAATTAAGGATGGACAAATAGGCTGCTATTTGGATGAGCCTCTGACTCCAGAATTCAGTGGTCATCTCAATAGATCTATTTTTTAACATTACCCTGCTTGTTTACATTTTGCCCTTGTTCATTTTGCATGGAGATTAGAAACAGAATGGGCAGGTTCACTTTCCGATGCTCATGAACTAACATGATGTCGTGGTATGGGGCTACAGCTCTGCAGGTGAATATTTAAATCCAAACAAAAATTGTTCTGATTGAAATTCAAAACATAATGAAAATATTCCTGTTAATATTAAGTTTTGTAAAATCTCTTGGGCATTGTTTTTATTAAACTGCTGTAAAATATCTGACAATATCTTTTAAAAGAACATATTTTGCAAGAAGATTTCTTTTACCTTTTAAACTTAAGTGCATTGCTCTTTCCACAAGGAGAGTGACAGCAAATGTGTTTTCCAGATCCTTTGTGTTAGTCTCCTCAGATGGTTTCACAACAGGGATTTCTGAGCTTGGGGAATTCAGTTTGTGATTGTGGCTTTTCAAGACTTGCTGGCCTGTGTCAGGAACCTTTTCTGCGCCTTCATCTTCACTGTTACTGACATCTTCAGGACAGTCAAACCCATGAGCAGAAGTAATATGAGTATGAATGGAAGCAAGTGTAATGTGAACTCGTACAGCAGCTCCTGACAGGTTTGAAGCATTGCGCCTGAACACTGGATAGATACCTGTAACAGGGTATTTACAAACAAACAAGACAAAATTTAGTATCTTGGAAAGAGCGGTTATATTTCATGAAGACTAAAGTCTGTTCTCAGATCAGTGGGGTGGATCTCAAATTTGGTAATGTCATATCTACACAAACAGATCCCTCAGGAGTTGTTAGTAACATCAGTCCGTAAGGGGAAAAAGTAATGGGGAACCCCAGGAGAGTTAATTCTTTATTTTCCCACGGACAGCTGAAATTAAGATATACAGCACTTTTTTCTCAACTTCATATGTGAATTGGAAACACTGCCTTTGGCATGATTTTGTGACTGTATCCAGGAAACAAAATTCAGATGCAGCCTGTGAATAGTTTTTGTTTTGAGGGTTTTTTACCTGCAGTTTCTAGTTTTAACCCCACCAGGTTTGAGCCTGGCCAAACGAGGGTCAACTGACTGGTCTAGAACAGGGGTTTTCAACCTTTTTCTTTCTGAGCTTCCCCTCCCCGCCCCCGATATAAAAACTCCACAGCCCACCTGTGCCACAACATCTGGTTTTCTGCATATAAAAGCCAGGGCCGATGCTAGGGGATAGCAAGCTAGGAAACTGCCTGGGACCCCATGCCTCAGGGGCCCCCACAAATCTAAATCGCTCAGGCTTTGGCTTCAGCCCCGGGTGGTGGGGCTCAGGGCCCCAGGCTTCAGCTGCATGCCGTGGGGCTTTGGCTTTCTGCCCTGGGACCTAGTGAGACTAATGCTGGCCCTGCTTGGAGGACCCCCTGAAACCTGCTCGCGTCCCCCACAGGGGGCCCTGGACCTCTGATTGAGAACCATTGGTCTAGAAGATCAGACTGCAAGTTGGCGGGTGGCATGGAATTGATATCACAGTGATGTATGAAATACAGAACCAGAACAGAATAAAAAAGTCCAAGGGTTTTTCCAATTTTCTAGTCCTTTACTTTAACTACTAGCAGACAATGCAGGTTTCTTGTGTTAACTCTAACCAGTGGCTCCTTTGCTGTGCTATTGTGCCTGATTAGAATCTGAATCACTGAACTAGTATTAATGCTGATGAGGAATCCTTCCTCAATTCACTGACACTAATTCTTCACCCATTTTTTGATCACCATTACCAAATTCTTCACCAGCATAACTCACTAAGCTTTGAACTCTGAAGCAAGTGTTTTTACCTTGCTCATCTTTTCAAGAAAACAAAATGAGCCAACAACATAGAAAGGACAAAACAAGGCTGCAACTGGTTTGCTTCAGACAACGACATATGGATGAGGTTAAACCAGCTAAAAAGTACATAAGGAAATGGAATAAAAGAAGGCAGGAAGTGTAAGAATGTTCTTTATAAACTGACCACTAACTGTGAGTGTTCTCCTTGACCTCTGTGCAAGTGCTGCAAGGTCCACAAACGCAGAGCCAATAAGGCGATCTGTATCAAGTGGTCTTTCAACGTTGTTTTCTTTCCCATAGGCCCGCCACACTTGGATTTCTAGCTTCTCCTCTCTGAAGTACCACAACAGTGCTTGGCTCCTTGTCAGTGCCATCTCTTTTGTTTTCTTAAACATCACCGTAATGTGTTTTTCATCTTCAGTTAATTTTGGCCTCTGAAGTGAAGTCCAAATGGCTTCTTGATCATACAATTTATATCGGAGATAGCAGTAAGTGCTTTTATTTATGCGAGTTTGGCCTGCAAGTAGCATGCAATGCACTGGTAACCACACTCTGGGGGTAGAAATCGCCACAGTTGCGGGAGTTTTGCTCAGATGCCATTCGTCATCGTCATCCATACTATCTTCATGGTTTTCCTCATGATTCCAGCCTAAAAGCTTAGCAGCCTCCACAACTCGTTCTCGGTCACCATGATGAGCAAAAGTAATAGAAAGCTCCAGCCCTCCCGCTATGGTTTCCATGATGTTTGTGCAATGAGAAGGCACCAAATCCTCCGGGAGGGTTACTGAGTACCATCCTGTAATACCTTCAACAGAACAACAGAGAGGAATCAGACTCAATTACTACATTTTTGAGAAATGCAAGTAAGAAAAGGGATTTTTTCCCTCCCTGATCATTGTTCCAGGACCAGTACTTGGAAACGTTTGTTCCTTTTGAAAGCGTTTGGTTCATCTAAGTATTTGCCACTTGCCAAGGTTAAAAATTATCTGGCCTTAAAAAATAAAAAATAAATAAAAATCACATGATCCTGATTACCATTTTACTTTAATTTTCCACTTAATTGATGATATGGTTTTACAAGTGAATATCCCATGAAGCTCTAGTTAATAAAGCTGGGATTCCTACCTTCCAGATGGTATATACAAGCCAATTGTTTTTTAAACTCTAAGGTTTGAGAAAGTGGTTGCTAAAATCATATTCAGACTGAAGTGGAAATAAACAAGATTATAATCAGAATGTCCTGATTTCAAGGCCTGATAGTTTGTAACCTGTCAGTGCAAGAAGTGGTTATTTTACACTATGGAAATCTGGGAATCCAACCTTTTGTTTTCTCATTGTATGAGCATTTGTTTATAGCTGTTACATATCACACATCCCTGACTGAATATTGCAAGTTCTGGATTTCAGCCCAGTGTAGCTTTCAATCCCGAGAGTGGTTAATACATAGCATTTGCACCAAAAAAAATTCAGGCAATTAATAATCCCTGGGTCAGTTCACTGTGGGTGTGTATTTTTCCATTTTCTTCTTATGTCCTGCACATACTTCTAGATAATAAGGACTGATTGGCTCCTCTCTCATCAGACGTGCACAAAGAGCTGTGCAACATGTATTCATAGTTTAATATAATAACTATTCCCAACATCTCTCTTTTTCACATGGGCTACCTAGCAGATCATAGCATACCCCAACAGATGATCTCCAATGAACTTAAGTTAAATGTGATTTTAATAAGGAATCTTTAATAAAAAAAAAACCCTAATGCTTATGAGAGAACTTTGGCTTCAGAAAATAGGAAGCAAAACACGTAACCCACATAAGCAATACAGTATGTTACTACCGAAGTACTGTTTATATGGATAATGTCAGTAGTATGGCATTTCCACTTTACCTGATCTTTTGATCAACAGGTCTTTGGTTGGCACCCTGACAGTTCCCAGCAGGTAGTCTCCTGATGTTTGAGTTTTCATTAAACCACTGGCTGTAGAATCAAAATCAAAGATATCCAGACACATCAAGCTGGGATTGATTTAAAACATGCACAAGTATTGGTCTCCTAATGAGAGCTATATCATTTTGTTAGTAGAGATCTAGGGTCATAATATTGGCATATACTTCCCTCCATGAAAAAAAGAAATGTGAAAGTCCACCAAGGAGGCACAACGCATATTGGCCAAATTCAGAATGAAAAACAGTGGAGTAAATAACCACACAGTCGTTGGAAATGCACAGGCAGTGCACTCTACTTATAGGATGTGTGCTCCAGCACTGTTGCGTTCTGGGAGCGTTCTAGGGAGCACTTCCACTACCAACAGGCTCTAAAATAAGCATCAAAGAGCTACAGTACTGTCTACAGAGTAACTGAGTAGCTAACTCATGCCAAGAGTTAATGTTTTTTTTCCTATCACTGAAGGCTGATATATCTTTAATTAAATTGTATTAGAATATTCTACAACATAATGCTATAAAAAGCTTGACGATGTTGCCACTATATTGAGACAACAGAAAAAGTTGCCATCATAAAATTGCATACTATTTTTAAGATACTGGTGCCTTAATGCAGCTGGAGGGAAATCAATTAATCCATTTAAAGATGATGTAAACAATTATACTTAATACTGCTTTTGAAACCTATCCTCCTCTTTTAGAAATAATCTGTAACCTTCTCTACAAAAAGTTACCATTTCAGGCTGTGATCTCATCACATTTCAATCTAAGCAAGGTCAGGCAATGTCATTAGTTCAGTGGGAAATCTCCAGGGGAAACCCAGGGGGCTGCAGGAAATAATACTCATGTTTCAGGAGGAATGCGGTGTTGTTGTAGCTGTGCTGGTCCCAGGATATTAGAGAGACAAGGTGGGTGAGGTAATATTGTTGCGGGACTTTAAGCAAGTCACTTAATTTCCTTCTCTGGTTTCTTCATCTATAAAATGGGAGTAATAAGGCTAACATGCCTTTGTAATGTGTCCTGAAATCCTCATATGAAAGGTGCTATGTAAGTGCAGAACAGCATCACTGTTGTATTGCCTTCTTTTGGATGAGATGTAAAATTGACATCCTGATCACTTGTAGTCGCTGAAAATCCCCTTGAAATATTAGCTGTAGCCCCAAGGGTTTGGCCGAAGTATAACTGGAATAATTACATTTACCTAAATTTCAGTTATACTGAATATTCACTGTGTCTCCTATACCTGAGAAGCTAATGTCAATAACACCATTAGCAATAGCCCCCTAGGATTCCTACCCATTTTTGTTTACCTGACTTGATGCTCTGGTGGTAGATGCAGAAGACTATCTGTGCAGACTGCAAGAGCTCCCCCAGACAACATGCTTCTCCGCTGCTTCTCTGGATGACGAGGTTACATGGGAACTCAGTGTGGTGATCAAACTCCGGGCAGAAAGTTCGAGCCACAGCTCGGGTGGTGCGCTTCTCTCCCTCAGGTAGGAAGGAGAGGTGCATAGAAACATAGGCATTAACTCCCACTTCTGCACTGGATTGAAGTGAAGGGTTCTTTTCTGCCACAGCTCTTCATATAATAAGGAAAAAAAGATAGGGAGACACACCAGGTGTGCTTACAAGTAATCTAGTTAGAAGTACATACGTATGCCACCAAAATGAAGGGGTTTTTAACCCCTAGCTGCACAACGATGAGAACAAAACAGTGGATTCAAGCTGTGCTCTCAGGTCTTGTTTACACAGAGACTTTTTGGGAATCTCCCATCCTTGATCTAGCACTGCAGCAGCTCCATCATGGCTAGTAAAGGCAGGAATTCTAGTGTAGACCGGCTGCTGACAATTTTCAGCTCTTTTTTATCTAGGCCTACTATGATCAGTAATGAAATGGTGGCCAAAACTGCTGTGGCCTGTCTATACTAGTCCCCCTACCACTGCTCGCACCAGTGACTACAGCTGGAACGATAGGTGCTCAGCACCTCTGAAAATCAGGTCCACGAGGGCTACCAGAATATCTCCTTTCATAAAGGAGGCAGCAGGAACACTCCTCAGAGCAGCTGCTACAGAAGGAAGCAAAGAGCAAGACCAAAACTCCTTGAAGACTTTGATTAGCTGATCCAAAGCTCACTGAAGTCAAAGGGAGTCTGTCCACTGGCTTTGAATCAGGGCCTGATTGAGGAGCCCATCAATGCGCTCAGAGAATAGGCCAAAGGACATCGCTCAGGAGTGCTGGGAACCACTCCTGTCCTTAAAGAGCTGACTACTCTGTTTTAACCCTTCCTTCTATAATGCACTAAACTTGCCTGCTGAGACGAACCTTCAAGCCACTTAGCTCTCTTAAAGTAGCATTCCTTTAAAAAGGAGTGTGTAGTTCACTAATTCATTTTGTTTATGTGCTATCATGCAAAATTCGAACCAATGAGAAGAGGGTCCAAAGCACAAAGGTTGGCATAACCTCTTTTCCCTTTAACACAAAGTCTTTTTTACTGTAAAAATTGTGGCTGAATTTAGCTCTGCTCAGTAAAGTGAGGGGCCGAAAGGAATGGCCAGAGCCACATCTGTTATAGGCAGGTATTGTACAAGCTTCCTCCCTAGCCCAGCTTCGCACCACAGACTGGAACTACACCACTGCCTGTTATTTCAGTCCCAGGCCTCTCACGAGCAAACCACCACCACCTAACTCTCCAGTGGTTTGGTGGACAGAAATAGCCACTGATGTTCTTTTCATAGTTATCTTCACTTCTGAACTGAACATTTGAATCTAGATCTCCACAGATGAAGATTAACGAGTGACAATTTGTTCCACCACCATGGCACATTCCTCCCCGCCCCCCCAAGTTATGTTAAGAGAAAATCTTGTCTTAGAATTCGATCTTACCTGGCTGCTGCTTGCAAACCAGCTGCTCTGTGTATTTGTACAGAAATAGAAATGGCTCGAGCAGCTATTACTCCCCCTGCTGTTTTTAGTGAATGTCTGTACCTCACACTCACATCAAGCAAGCCTGGATTTAAAAAAAACAAACAACCTCCATCTGTTGTTTTTTAAATTACAGCCAATGTTAACCAAGATTTATTCTATTAATGTAAGCAAATAATTTCATACCAAAAAAAAAAAAAAAAAAAAAAAATCTATGAAAAGGCAGCATTATTGTTGTATAGTTAAGAATTAAAATAAGTCAGGATTGAATGTCTAGATGCACTTTTGTTCAACCACCAGTTATTGCCTTGATACAGGAGTTACCGTGTGAAATTCTACAGCCTGTGTTATCCAGGAGGTCCATCTAGATAATCCTAATGGCTCCTTCTGACATTCAAATGTATGAATCTATGAAATGAAAGTTAAGGTTGCATCTGCACAACCTTAACTCTGCCCTTTTGTGTGAATTCATTATGATACCTCACTTATATGATACCAAGATGTTGTGATTATATCAGACAGTTGCTTAAAAACAGGGGGGTGGGGAGTAAAATAAAATATAAAATCCTCTGAAGATTTTAACGTCTACAATACTCTCAAAGTTATCAGATTCCCTTTTGCCAATGCAAGTATATGTTCTGCAAGCTCACTCCTCCATACCAGTAAGCCTCTGTGGTTTTTTCCTTGGTCACTCCCTCCAAGAATCCTCCTCCTTTATTCTTGCGGTTTACTCCTCTCAGACTCCATATCACAACTGTGACGTTGCACTCCATATTCTTTATGGAAATATGCTTATGATATGGATATGACATAACTGAGATGTACTTTATGCAAGATGGGTCTTGTAAGGTATCATTGGAAAGGTTATAATTTACTGAATGTGATTATCCAATTTGTATGCCTGTATCATTTCTGTATCTAAAGTTAGGAATATGGACTGTGTAACAATCACAACTGGGTGTGTATTGGGAAAACACCCACCAGATGACAGGCCATCAAAGATGATGAGCCATCAGGAAGGGACAACAAAACCATGAAGATACTGATCTCTCTCCCTCCAGGGAGGCATCCGGGGATGTAACGGACACTAGTAGGTCAGGTGGTCTTGTCACCTGATACTAAACATTATCTGGGACTTCTTGTAACTTTCCACTAAGAGGAGAGGGGGGTCAAGTTTGGGAAACAAAGGATTCCCGCCTTATGGAAATCCTATTTAAGGGTGGGGAGGAAGGCAAATGGGACTCCTCCGCTCCATGGCCTGTCTGCCAAAGAAGAAAAGCTGCTAAAGCCACCTGAAGGGAAGGCAGGGGAGGAGTCCAGACTGAGACAGGGGTCCAGTCTGAAAAGAAATATAACTGGAACTCTGAACCATAGAAACTTTGCAACCTGCCTAAAATAACATTTAGGGTAAGAAATTACATTGTGTAACCTGTTTCTTACGTAGATTGATCTTAGCTTGCATACTTTGTTTTATTTGCTCAATAATCTGTTTTGTTCTATTATCTCTTATAGTCACTTAAAATTCACCTTTTGTAGTTAATGAACTTATTTTTTGTTTATAATATAACTCAGTGTACAATTCATAATTGAAAGGGGTGATAAGAGGCTGTGCATACCTTCCTCCACATTGAGGGAGGAGGTGGATTTCATAATATACCTTCGGATCTGCACCCCAAGGGAGGTGGACATCTGAGTGCCGGGGGCAAGTCCCTTAAGCTGAGTCTTCACAGAACTGATCTCAGTGTCTGTTTCATTCTGCAGTTTGGTGTGGCCCTACGTGTGTGTGTGTGCTGGAGGAGGCTTAATAGAATGGCTGGGCTCAGCAAGACAGGTAAAAAAGGCTGGCATAATAGACAGGCTCAGTGGTATCTCAGTACATCAGGTGGCATCCTAAGGGGGGCAACCTGTCACAACAACCACCTTTGTTCTGACTGAAGAGTCCTAAAAGGATTTCCCTAAAAGCCTCTTCAGTGCTACTTTTGCATCATCTGGAAGAACCTCTGCAGGGTGGAAAGACTCCTTCCCACTCCGTAGGCTAAGCCTATTGCTTCAATTCCCTCCTCCCTTCTGGTCTGAGAAGTGGAGACCAAACTGGAGACTCTCATGTGGCAGTGAGATGTGATAGGCCCAGGGCTGGCTCATTCAAACAGTTTTCTAGTAAGTAAATACAATATATGCCCAACCCTACACCCACTGAAGTCAGTGGAAGTTTTGTCATTGATTTCCAACAGTGAGTTTTGACATCTTGGACTGGTAGGACCAACATGCTGAATTATTATTAGGCTTCAATCAAGTGAGTTTCTCTTGTTCTCCTTGGTAGTGGATACACACACTTCACTTTTTAAAAGAAAAGAATGTCTTCACTTACCTGAGGATCGTGGACGAAGTTCTTCTGAGCATTCGGTTCTTGGGACTAAAGGAAGAGTAAAGGTCTGTATCCCTACTTCTTCGCGGTGTTGCATGGTTACCATGGCACACAGGCGTGACAACGGCAAGGTCCCTTTTGCAACCATCTGATCTCGGACATTAGGATAATAATACCTGCGCAAGACACACAGACGCATCAACCATGACATTTGGGTCAAGCTGTAGTGATTACTGACTCTCCAGCTTGAATACTGGTCAGCTTTAATTCACACATCTTCAGATACTTTCCTATATTTAGAGAAACCCACACAAGGGCAATTTCACAAAAAGGTGAATACTCCGAATATTCTAGAGATGATAGTTCTACAGCTGTACTGATGTGACAGGCACAGAAGGTCACCTATCAATATTTCAACTAAAAACTGGGATCTAAAAGAAAAACGAGAATGGACTAGCACAAAATAGACCAAACAATAAAATGTATGTAAATTACTAAGAGAGCCTGATGCAAGACAATGAAAAAGGATTTAAAATCAGTAACAATACCATGAAGTTTGTTCTCGGAGCACCAGTTTACCAGCAATAAAGAAGATTTGAAAATAATGACTAGACAGTTTTAACTGTGCTCTATAGCTATGAATTACAGTTTTAAAGCCAATGCATTCCATTTAGTGAATAATGATCAAGTCAGGAGAAAGGTAACCACACAGGCACACACTTAACTGTGCTTTCAGTAGGAGTAGGGCCCTACCAAATTCACGGTCCACTTTGGTCAATTTCACAGTCATAAGATTTTAAAAATCCTAAATTTCATGATTTCCGCTATTTAAAACTGAAATTTTGTGGTGTTGTAATTGTAGGGGTCCTGACCCAAAAAGGAGTTGTGTGTGTGTGTGTGTGTGTGTGTGGGCGCGCAAGGTTATTTTAGGGTAGTACTGCTACCCTTACTTCTGCGCTGCTGCTGGCAGCGGCACTGCCGTCAGAGCTGGGCGGCTGGAGAGTGGCAGCTGCTGGTCAGGAGCCCAGCTCTGAAGGCTGAGCCACCACCAGCAGCACCATAGAAGTAAGGGTGGCACGGTATGGTATTGCTACCCTTACTTCTGCACTGCTGCTGGCTGGGCGCCCAGCAAAGAGCCACCGCTCTCTGGTCGCCTAGCTCTGAAGGCAGCGCAGAAGTAAGATTGGCAATACTGTGACCCCCTGAAAATAACCTTGTGATCCCCCTGCAACTCCCTTTTGGGTCAGGACCCCCAATTTGAGAAATGCTGGTCTCCCCTGTGAAATCTGTATAGTATAGGGTAAAAGCACACAAAAGACCAGATTTCACAGTCCGTGATGCGTTTTTCATGGCCATGAATTTGGTAGGGCCCTAAGTATGAGTGTCTGAATGAGGCTGGATGAAGTGGTAATTATTATAAACTTGTGCCAGGTCCTGTCAACTGAAAATTCAGCTGATGGAGAAAGTAACAATGTTTGCGTGGTTAGCAATCCACACTGTCACAGGGACATTATATCTGTTCTTCTGTGCTGGCTTCCCATCTGCTTCTGGATATATTCTTGAGGTGCTGATTTTATTACAGAAAGACCTATTCTGTCTGGCACCTAGCAGTCTCTGTGCCTGAGCATCGCGCCAACAGTGGGGATCTGCTGATAGATTCTTCTTGACAGTTTCTAGATTTGAAACTTGGAGAAAGGCCACAGGATGCTTGCAGTGAAGGGTCCTTGGCTCTATTACACACTCAGTTGGCTCACAAAAGCCTGAGTTTGCTGCAGCAAAGCTCATGTATTAGCCAAGCATTTTCTTCAGACTGATGAGCAGTAGAGGGTCATACAGTGTGTGAGATGCACAGAAGACAAAACTCACCATATGCAAACATTCACACCAGAGTTTCCTAAAACTCATTGGCTCAGTGGAAAGAAACAGTAAAACAGCAGCATAAAACAACACACATGGCACTTTATTAAGAAATGGAACCTAAGGACACCCGGATTATTTAAACCCAACGCACAGATGATTAAACTAGTTATAAAGTGAAAGTACAATTTCCCAGTGATGTCAGAGTCAGGTAATCGGTGTTTCTGGAAAAAAATCATATAAAAAAAATCTCTCTCTAAACGCATTTTATTCCTCTGAAAGATTGCATACTCCATAGTGACATCACTAATTTACTCTTGGCAAGAGATTTTCACTGTTAGTCACTCCTCTAGTCTCACTGTTTTCTGAGTGGTGAGGAAATGGATCTTTATTCTGTACCTGCACCAGATTTCAAACTGGATTCCTCCTCCTCCTGCTAATCCTTGTGGAGAGAATGCACTGAGCAGGAGCCTCTGTACTGGGACATCAGCAGGTACCAACAGGGAATGATGATGTTCATCATTAAAAATGGGATCAGGGATGCACAAAGTAGTCGCTGAGCGGAAAGGCCTTAACCTAACGCCTACAAAGTCAAACAAAGCCAGTTAAATGTTTGATCCCAACTTTATATATCCAAGGAACAAGATGGCAAGCACTCAGATTGTAATCTGAAAACAACCTAATGTGACATTGCTTAAAAGCTCATTGTCCAAACTCTCGCCCCATGGAACTCTCAAAGAAATACCTGGATGCTACAGAATGTAGTGCTGGTGATTCAAAAGTAGCACTGAACTAATTCCACAGCAGTGTGCTGTGGGAAGTGCTGTCTTTTGGATGAGATAGAAATCAGAGGTACAAAGCACTAACAACCCTAAACCTCTGACTGCCAGAAGCACTAGCCCATGGCTCTTTTAGCAAGAGAAGAGAGATTAACCCAGGTATCCTGTCCCAATTCCCCCTTCAAGAATTATATATACTTAAAATTCCACCGCAGTTTCAACTGCATATATCATTCAGTCCTAAGACGTTGTATAATGTTTCAGTTAAAGCAAGTGCCATATTTCAGCTATCGCAGAAGTGAAATAAGCCCTATATAGTCTAAGTCAGTTTATGGACTTTTTCCTACAAAGTCTTATGCATGTGAAGCCTGCATTGAAATCAATGGATTACTCACAGTGTGTAAATTAAGCACATGCTGATATCTTTGCAGGATTGGGGTCAAAGTTTATAAAGCGCTTTCGGATCTTTAGGTGAAAGGTGCTAAAATCAATGGACATAGGACCTGATACCTTTTATTGAAAATCAATGGGAGTCTTACCATCTACCTCAAAGGGTGCAGCTTTTAGTTTGTTGAGCTGACCCAAAGTTAGCTGTACATTGTCTTTCTGCTGCACTAGCCATATCAGGGAAGCACAGAGATACAGACACTGTACCCAGGGAGCTAGAACAGAAACAAACAAAGCTTAGCTAAAGCAATGCTTTAAACAAAGTCTGATCACAAACCAAACTTACCGTTTTCATATAATTCAGTCCCTTGTAACACACTGGAGTCAGGCTCCTGAACTGGAAAATAGTACTGCACATAACAATCAGCCTCTCCCCAGACTGTGGACTGTAGGGGAGTGAGCCCTTTAACCTTCTCCACATGAATCTCAAATGCATGCTCCATCAGTCCTTCCCCTTCTCTCTCCAACTGCTAAATAAGATAAAGGGAATTCCTGTGAACAAAAGAAGCACCTTGGCGAGAGTGTACAAGAGCTACATTCCTAAAGGAATGAGAAGATGAGGTTCATCACCCTGACACTGAAATTGCATTGAGTCATTATAGTTTATATAAACATTTAAAACATGGTAGCAACTTTTGTTTAGAAAATGAGAAACACACCTCCCCTCAACTCTAACTGTTCATACAAGTCTTTCCCAAACTCAGGGGTGAGTCCCCTGGGAGAATACCAGACTTGTGTTAGGTGCACATGGTGCAGAGGGTCAGGGCTTAGACATTATAATGATGGACACTACAGACAATTCTAATCTAGATGGAAGCAGTGGGGATATAGGAGGGGGTCAGCACTGGTGTAGGGGGAAGCTATATGACCCTGGATCTGCTCTGATTTCCACTTCAAATATGCTGTTGTGGGCAGCTTCTTTACGTTCTCCTTCCCTCCCTGCTCCTGAGGCACATGGTCCATAATACAGCTGGACAAAGCATCAGATACATACAGGGCTACAAGCTCAAAAAAGCAGTTCACCAGCCCAAGTTACATGCGTCTCCTCTCACAATGCAGTGTAGCTGCAAGAGTACATGTCCAGGCCCAAGAGAACCACCAACGGACACAAAAATATGGTTTCCTGGTAGTGAGCGTGCAGGTGGGGGAAGCAACAATAAATTAAAACAAAGGAAAAAAAGAAAAAGAGGAAAAAAACAAGAGAATGGGATAAAAGGGAATGGAGACACAAAAAAGGGGAGGAGGGAAAGGACAGGAAAAAAGTAAAGTATAGATACAGCAATTGTGCCATTGCTTGGAATGAGGGGTGACAACGTGACAATCTACTGTAAGATGGGCTCTGACAAAAAATAAAGATGAGGGATCCCTAGTTTATCAAAGATAAACTGAACAAGGTGAGATTGGCCACTGTCGAAAGACAGGATACTGGGCAAGATGGACCTTTGGTCTGACCCGGTATGGCCGTTCTTATGTAATGAGTCTCTAAAAGCCAAAACAGTAGTTATGGGAGCATACCATTGAGTGACTCGCAGGGGGAGGATCCAGAGAGTGGGGAGGCCGCTGCATGATGGGAGGTACAGTTCCTTCTTCATTTTTTAGTCTCTGCAGTGCCACTATTTGATCAGCTGAACCCATTGCCAGAATGACCCTTAGGCTCCCGTTTTTATTGCCTGTAAAAACATCTATCACAGACATATAGCTGTCCACTGCAACCACTGGATACTGAGCTTGAAGCAGCAGGCGAGAAATCTTGGGGTCTCTGGAGAGGAAAAAGCAGGCATCAGAACAAGCCACTAGGGTATTATGTGTTTAGATGCAACTCATTTCACCTAAAGCCCTCAATGCAATGAGACAAGCCAATTACCTTTATTTTATTTTTTTTTAAACAAAGAGCTTTGGTCTTACAATGACGCATCACAGATAAGGAGACCCTGCTTCCCCGCATCCCCAACCTTTGGACTTCATATTATACTGATTCCCCCTTCTGGTGGATAGGAGAAACAACCTTCACCAGCTAGTGAGCACTGATCTCTAGGAAATGAGGTAAAGTGCTCTCAGCTACTGCCAGCCCAGCAAATGAAGGATGAGAGTTAGGGACCTGTCCAAAGATCCTCATTTAGTAGCACAACGTACTGCCACTAGACTACAAAAACAGCCATCGAGTGTATGATTTTACTAGTTAAAAACCATTGAAAAAGAACAAAAAGATGGGTGACAGTGGAGTAAGGCCTTTAGTGGTAGTAGTCGGAAGACATAGCAATATGTATTTACTTCTTGATAAATCCCAGTGTCTAATGTGCACTGAATTGAATAATAAAGCACCTTCCACCTAACTGAGGCACTAACTGATTTGCTCCTCTGTTTAATTTGACTGAAATGTCAGGAACCAGTAACTTGAAATAAAAATAATGTGTGTCCTTATTTTGATCAATTTTAAATCACTTTAGGCAGGTATTGCTTGAAAAAAGCTGTCATTAAATTAAGGAAGGAAGGAGGGAACCAAAACCCTGAACAAAAGAGGAAAAAAGAAATGTTCAGGATAGACCACCTGATAATGAGGCAATTACAACTAAAAGTTGAGCTATTCAGACAATATTTTTATGTTAGAAGCACTAACCTGTGCTATGTAAACTGACATTTCCCTGATAGTCTTACGGATAAGATCACCTGCTTATTTCAGTCCCAGTTTGGGAAAGGACAGATTGAAACAAGTGGAAGGCACTGAATATTGTTTATAGCACACATACCAATTTCTATTTGAATTCAATGTAACTAATGATAACTATGAACGCCACGGCTTGCTATTTGAGAATGGTCAGGTTAAACTGCTACAGACATATTTTCTTACAAACAGGATGAGTTAAGCTGGTTTAGTTGGATAGCACTGCAGCTGTCTTCATTTCTAGGGGCTGTTCACTGGTTAACCTCTTGTTGCTGCATCACAACAGTGGTGTGCAAATGGTGGATTTAAAGCAGCGAAAGTCATACTTTTCACATTAGTGAACATCAGTGGGACCACTGTTGCTTGTCTTGTAGATTTTCTTGATACAAATCTAGGGCCTGACCTTGCAGTCATCAGCTATGGCAGACTCCTGCACCCATGTAGGGCCCCTTTGAAGTGAGCTTTGCACAGACTTCTGAATCCACCTCCAAGGATCTGATTGCAGGATGGGGGGCTTAATGCCAATGCTACTTTAGCAAAGTTCCAATGGAGAATATAGTTTAACAATAATATGGATCAGACATTTTGCACTGTTGACAAAGCCTTTCCAGTCTGACCAAGGACACATGTTTCAGAGTCTGGCCCTCAAGTCTTGAATCCTACAATGCAGGGCAGACTCTTGCTGCAAACTGCTATAAGGATATACGTTCCCTTTCTTTCCCCTGCCACTGGTCAGCACATAGCCCACACTCTGGTCAAAAACAGAACAAAAAGTTCAAGAGCCTGTTTACTTGAATGACATGTAAAATTGATGCAGAGGAAGCTTCACCAATCCTAGTAGTCTGTCGCATCCGGGGGTTCGCATCTTGTTCCAGGCTTCAATAACCATTACATTGTTCTTGAGTCTCTCCAGATGTTTGGGAGTTAATGAAATAGGCATCACCTAATATGGGAGAGAGTTTACTGCACAACTAGCAAATGAAGCAAACTGCATTAAAACAGAAGGGGAAGCTGTTTGTCAAACACAAAGTATTCTGTTTTAACAGAGGACGATTTCCCTAGTGGTCTGAATGCTGTTAGTTGGAGTTCAGGCTTGTCTACCCAGTTTTGTTAGAATTAGAAAACGTACCATGCAAAAAAAGGTGTGATTGAGATGGCAAGTGATTTTTATTCAGATTGTTTTAAACTATTTGGCGGGGGTGTGTGTGTGAAGGGGAGCGTAACACCTATTTATCATAAATTACCAGTGTAGTGACTTGGGATAAAAATAGGTCTTTGATATGTCTTTCAATGAAAGCACATCTTCAATTAAGGCCTGAGGACTCCCACAATTCACATCTCTAAGACTCCCAATGAATCCTGCAATAAAACTGGGGAAAACGGATTTGACATTCCTGATATTTTTAAAGAAAAAAAACCCAAGGGGAAAAAAAAAAAAGGGATTTTTGCTATAACAATTTGGTCAAAATGATGTAAATACAACAGTATATGAAACATGGCTGAGTTTGTGTAACAACAGAAGTCTAAAATTTTGGAATTTCCTGGCTGAGGCTTCTATCCCTTAACATTGCGTTAACTCTAGCTTTTGTGCTGACTAACGCATATAGTATATGAAGATAAAAAAAATACAGGATTATAAAGAAATGAAGTCATCCCTCCAACCATACACCATTGGACACAACATTCTAAGCATCTCTTTCCCTTCCCACAGAGTAGTTGCCTTCTTTTCCTTGCTTTATTATATATGGACTTCCTTGCCTACTTTCCTCTGGTATTTTAAAGGTCTTGTTTACTGTTTGGGCAATTCCTGGCCACGTTCACTGCATTTCATGGTTTGTGGTATGACCAAAGTAGTAATAAGAGCACTTTAATACATCAGAGAGAGAGAGACAGAGAAGTCCCTATGGCTTGTATTAAGATAAAAACTTGGGCTTGGGAAAAAGTTTGCCCCTCACAGGAATATGCAATTTAGACAGCATAACAGGAGAGGTGTGTGACTTGCCTGAGAAAAGCTAAAGGCAGGTTGTGTTGTACCCCACATGACAGCTGATCTTGTTGCCTCCTCTGTGCTGAATAGCTTGCAGTTTAAATACACATTACAGGAACCATGGATTCCAGAGTTTCCAGCAATAAAATCCTTTCCATCAGGCACCATTAACAATACATGCAATAATAATCCATCCTCTTCCGATGCATTGATTTCTGTCATCAGGTTACGGGACGCAGACAATGGCATGGATGGTGGTGACTGCAGCGCCCCTGTTCTGGGTACATCTGTTCTCTTTGAGGATTCCTGGTTGCTTTCTTTCAAAAGTCGAGGGCTTTTTGCATGTATAACATTTCTGTCAGCTTCTTGTAACTTAATCCCTGGACTTCTGATGGCATAAACTGGGGCTTGCTGGACAGTACTAGCTGACCTGGCATTGGCACTGGTAAAGTCTTTGTTGTCAGCTGCAAGCTCCAATGATACCTGCATTATATAAGGAGAAAATATTTAATCAGAATATCTGCCCTCTATGAAGGACAGGCCCAGCAATAGCAAGTCAGAAATATATAGCATACTTGGTTCAACAGCTGCATTAATTTTCCTTCCTGAACCCTAAAAGCTCATTTATGGATGTATGTTGATCATGAATCTCAACCCTTACTCTAAGAAATCCTACAGAAAGATTTGCTAAATAAAGCTTCGCCCTAAATGAAGAAAACCTCTACAATTTCAAACTTATATAATAATACAGCTTGAAAATGTACTTGACACCAACTAGCCAAGGTAAAAAAAATACTACCTCCCATTGGGCACTTTATCTGGACGTGTCTATACATGATTTTTGTCCACATTATATAGCATTATTTGATCACAATACTTTGGCATTGAATTCCTCCCTTTCATTTGTACTTCCTTCTCTCTTCCTATCTCTTCCATTCATTTTTCTCCTCTCCTGCTACAGTATCTTTGTCTTTGCCTTCATCTTTCAATGACTATTCCAGTTTAATTTTTCTGTTCTGTAGTATTTCCTTCCCTTTATTTCTTCCCCCCTTCATTTAAGGCACCTCTTTCTACACTCCTTTCTTTCCTCCTGTTCTCTGTCTCTTCCTCCTTCACCACTGATTTCCCCATTCATTTTACTTGTCTCCAAATCTCTCCCTCCTCAGGCTGCATTCCCTCTCTTTCCTGTCATTTGCACAATCCATTGCATGCCCCCCCTCTCCATTCTATTCCTCCTTTCTCATCCATTCCTCCATCCATCCCTTCTTCTCCTTTCTCACACTATCCCATTCCATTCTCCCTTGTAACCAGCACAGTCATGCTTATCCTTCCATTCACTAACTCAGCCCATACACAACAGCCTCAATCTAAGTGGCAAGTAGATCAGTTCCCTGGCCACTCTGCTCCATAGCTTCCCCTGCTCTTTGGAGAAGGGGATCTGCCCACTCACCCTGGTCAGTGGGTTTTTCAAGCCTTATAATAGAAAAAACTTGCCATTCTGGTGGACTACAAAAGTAACCGAACCAACCTTTGCTTAGATTCCCCAGGGATTCCCCAGCTCTATAGGGCTGAAATTCCCAGGTAGACGCTTCCTCCTTCCCTTCCCCTGAACTGGATGGTTCTACACTGTACTCAGGGGAACTACAATTAGAACTCCTGATTTTAAGAAAGTTACAGGTGTCTCCCTAAAGCCTTTGTAAAATATATATCGGGGTTCTACTCTACTGTACCCACAAACCTCCAGCTTTAAGATGTGGCATCAAAGTTAAGACAAAAAAAGAGAAAAGATATTCAGCCACCAAAATATAATCATAAAAGATGATTTAACTCAAACACTGTATGGGAATTTATTTACCTTTATAGGTCCAAGCTGTGTCTGACCTCCCTCTTCCTCCACAGGTAGCTCACAGCTGACAGTGAGCAGTTCGGACTGGATAACCTTCCGCAGTGTAAGAGTTGCTGAGCCAATCAGAACTGGCTGAGGACAGGGAAAAAAAAGAAATTCATTCTAAGATTTCTGAAAGATTTGCTGATCAGGAAGAAACCCAGGAGTTATTGTGCAGTGACAACTCCTGAAGAAGCCTGTACACTACTGTTCTCCTTTTCAGCACACAGTCTCAATGTTATATTAATACAAACTCATCTTGTATAGAACTAAGGTTTCCATTAGTTCCTGATCCAGGCATCACCACGGGATGATGGCAACAGGGAGATCCAAAATTCTCACAGAAATTGAGATCACTGCAAGAGAAGTGTTCCAGATTCCAGGGATAGAATATGATTTTACACTTACCAAGGAGACAAATTATTCATCGTTTTCCATTAGAAAATGATTATTAGGGCAGATGGAGAATGATATGTTTAATGTTATTTCAGATTATAAAAAAATCTGAACTGAGTTAACCCCACTCCCTGACTTTCTGTAGGCAGCAGATTACGTGACTGTGATTACTTACATGTACCCATTTATCCAAAAGAAATGTACATTTTATTTTTTTCAAATGCACAGGTTACTCTAGTGTTTCCCAAGCTTTTGAAAGCTGAGTCCCTCCTTCAAGAAAATAAAACCAACCATGCCCCCTTTCAACCTTGCTGTGTATTCTCAAAAGCCTACTCAATTTAATGTATACATCTTCCATGCAGCAGCACTGGGGTATGTGCCACACTGAGAAATGCTGGATTACTCAAGTCCGTTTGATGGTTAATGCTTAAATTCACCCCCTACTCCTTAAATGGCAATACCATGATTTTAGAGAAGGGTGATGGAGAAACATATTTGGGCTTTTCAGTCTTGAACTGAGATAGCAAGATGAACACCATATTATTCCCATAAAAGCAACTGCACATACCTCAAACCCTTTTAAAATATCTCAGTAGTTATTACTTATTAAAGCAGCAGCCCATTTGGATGCCATCAATTTGTCTGTCTTTCTCTTGTGATTGAGATTACAGCAATTCTAATACAGCACTGTAGATAATGTACAAAGGACATCAGATTGTACAAAAGTATTTGAGTGCCCAAAACGCATACATTTTTGCTTACACTGATTAACTTGTGGCAAGTACCTTTTTCTGTGTACTTTTTCTCATGTAGATTTTGAAAGCAAGATCAGAGTTCCACCAGTGCTCTATCATCAGTCCACCAAAGTGAATAGGGAACACAAACCGCTGTTGAAATTTCACCACTGTAAGGAAGATTGACAGCTATGAGTGTTTGTCTGGACTTCCATTAAATTGAAAAGGAGCAGAGAAATCTTCAGTCTGTATGTGGAGGGTGGGCAGGATTTGTGTGCATGTATGAAGTCTCCAGAGGAGGAAGTTCCAGCCCACATCAGGATAGCAAGCAAGTACTCTGTGCATCTCTCGGGCCATATAAAGAAAGCGGATGGAGTATGAGGATCAGAATCAAGGGTTCTTGCTGGAACCTTAAAATAGAATATCTTGAGTTTTCAGCGATTCAATTCTCTTATAACGGAAACTAACTTACCTTTTTGCAGGAGTAACAAATGCTCAGCCATACCTGTGCATTAAGAAAGTTTTCCATTGGGGGCAACAGTCTGCTATTGTCATCTAATTTATTCATTCACTTTTAAAATTAAATTCAATTATGTTTAGATCCCTTTTCCCTGCAGGAGAGCGTTCCATCTCCAAAGTCCCTGTGCACTGACCAACTATCCTGGGTCAGATGCAACTTATGCAGGTTCACAAGTGGATGTTTTGGGTCTCCCTTCCGCAAAGCATAATAAAATTTCAGAAAGAGCTAATACATTTCTAAGAGGTGTAGAATTCAACACAATTGAGATTAAGAAAAAATAAAACTCTTACCTTCGCCTGTGATTTTACTTGAAGCTATGCGAATCACTTCTGTTGTCAGGGAAATCTGTCCTGTTTCATTTTTGGAGACTCCCACTGGAAAGTGGTACTCAACGAAGAAAGTGCTACAAATGAAAAAGTTAATTAAAGATCCCAGGCTAACAGTGGTGTAGTGCCCCTAATAAGGCCATACGCAACAGGAGTAAACTTTGTAGCCACAGAGTCCACAAGCCCAGTTATTGGGCCCACGGGTCCTTCAATATTAGTGGACTACAGTTTTTTTTATTGCACGTTTTATCTGAGTACTGTTGCTACTGAGACTCCGTTAAAGAACTACAGAGATGAAAAAGAATTTATTCTCCAATGTAATGCAATATTGTTACTTACACAATAAGTACAACATTTGTTAAATTAGAGTTAAGATTGCTTAAATGCATTTTCTATCAAGGAAATAACCAGTTAAGACTTTATTATCCAGACTAATCTCAATTTGTATGCTTTATCCTGCAAATATCAGATTATCCAATGCCCTCACAGGTTCTTCTTCTCCACAAACATGCTTTCGTTTCCAGGATGCAAACACCCACAATACACACATGCAGTTCCTCAAAACCACAGAGGAATACACAACCTGACCTTAAAATATCTTCATGTTGTTGAAGTCTAATCAATGAGACAAGGAGGGTGAGGTAATTGTGACGTTCTGTACCTTGGGGGAGTACCTGTAACCCCCCATATTCCTCATCTGTACATAACTGTGATATTACCTTACAAGGCATGCTTTATATATATCAGGGGAAAGGTTACAATCTGCTGAAAGTGTTGCTGTGTGTTGCAAACAATACTGCTTCTGTAAAATGTTGCATTTTGGCTTCACATATATGACCTTGGGAGCCCAGCCTCCCTCTTTATCATCGCCGGCGGAACGGCTGTGCAGAATTAGAAAGCAGCCACGAAGAACTAAGGAGGACTTTCTGCGTGATGTCATAATGCACTCTGCGGCCAAAAAACAAGAATTGAAAGAGTGGTGGGTCAGCAAGAGGAAGGACCGAAAGGAGAACGGCTCTTAAACCTTATGGAGCGCCAAGCGGATATGCTCCAGGCGCTACTAGCACTGCAAACAAAGCAGCTCTGCACCTGCCCTCCCCTGCAGCCTCTGTCACAAAACTCTTTCCCATGCGCCCCCCCAGACACCGCCAACACACTCTTATCAACCTCCTGGCTCCAGTCTGTACCTGCTGCATTCCACTCCTGCCCGTCACAGTCCAGCCGTGTGGACTCCCAGTACCCACTGCACTCAACACCCGTCCCTCTGCAGTTTAGTCCTGCTGAAGTACAGTACTCGCTGCACCGTACTCCAAAGGACAAGGTTGCATATGATACCTGGACATACACAAATCTTTAACCACCCCGGGATCCCACCTCCCTCTTGGACTCTCCCTTCCCCTATCCCCCTCAGGGCTGATGTGTTTTTTTGTTTCTCTCCCCACTCCGGTTGTTGTTTTTTAATAAAAGAATTCTTTTGGTTTGAAAGCAATCTTTATTCCAATCATTGAAAGCAAACAGAGCCCTGCAAAGCAACAGGCAATTTTCTTACACCTTCGTAGTGCATCGTCTGCACCAATCACAATCACCTCCTAGCATTACAAGCACTGCACTCCTGAGCATAGCAACAAATATTACTGGCTTTCAGCTTCAAATTGCCTCAAGGCATCCCTGATCCTTATGGCCTGCGCTGCGCCCCTCTAATAGCCCTGGTCTCTGGCTGTTCAAATTCAGTTTCCAGGTGCTGAGCCTCAGCGGTCCAGCCCTGAGTGAAGCTTTCACCCTTCCCTTCACAAATATTATGGAGTGTACAGCACGCAGCTATAAGCATAGGAATGTTGTCATCGGCCAGGTCTAGCCTCCCATAAAGGCAGCGCCAGTGGGCCTTTAAATGGCCAAAAGCACACTCAACAGTCATTCTGCACTTGCTCAGCCTGTTGTTGAACCACTCCTTGCTGTCAAGATGCCCCATGTATGGCTTCATAAGCCACGGCATTAAGAGGTAGGCAGGGTCTCCCAGGATCACAATGGACATTTTGACTTCCCTTACAGTGGCCTTCTGGTCTGGGAAGAAAGTCCTTGCTTGCAGCTTCCTGAACAGGCCAGGGTTCCGAAAGATGCATAGAATCATAGAATCATAGAATATCAGAGTTGGAAGGGACCTCAAGAGGTCATCTAGTCCAACCCCCTGCTCAAAGCAGGACCAATTCCCAGCTAAATCATCCCAGCCAGGGCTTTGTCAAGCCGGGCCTTAAAAACCTCCAAGGAAGGAGACTCCACCACCTCCCTAGGTAACGCATTCCAGTGTTTCACCACCCTCCTAGTGAAATAGTTTTTCCTGATATCCAACCTGGACCTCCCCCACTGCAACTTGAGACCATTGCTCCTTGTTCTGTTCTTGTTCTGCATGTGTCATGCACCTTTCCAGACCAGCCTGCGTTAATGTCCGTGAAATGCCCACAGTGATCCACAAGCACGTGGAGAACCATTGAGAAATACCCCTTCCGATTAATGTACTCGGTGGCTAGGTTGTTTGGTGCCAGAACTGGAATGTACGTGGCCACCTATTGCCCCTCCACAGTTAGGGAAGACCATTTGTGCAAAGCCATCTACAATGTCACGCACGTTGCTCAGTCACGGTCTTTTGGAGCAGGATGTGATTAATGGCCCTGCTCACTTCTGTCAACACAAGTCCAAAAGTCGACTTTCCCACGCCGAACTGGTTAGCGACCGATAGGTAGCAATCTGGAGTAGCCAGCTTCCACAGTGCAATCACCACGCACTTCTCCAACGACAGGGCAGCTTTCATTCTCATGTCCTTGCACCGCAGGACTGGGACAAGCTCATCACACTGTCCCACGAATATGGCTTTCCTCATGTGAAAGTTCTGCAGCCACTGCTTGTCATCCCAGACGTGTATGACGATGTGATCCCATCACTCAGTGCTTGTTTCTCGAGCCCAAAAGTGGTGTTCCACTGTGGTCAGCACGTCCGTGAATGCCACAAGCAATCTTGGGTCGTAGCTAGTATGTGTGGCGAGATCCATGTCGCACTCCTCTGGCCTTTGTAGTTTAAGGAATAACACCACTACCACTCGTGACATGTTAGTGAGAGCGAGCAGCATATTGGTCAACAGAGCAGGATCCATTCCTGCAGGTGGAGGAGGCAGGGCGCGCAGTACACAAACTGTTGAAAGATGGCGCCAAATGCGGACGGAAGCACAGGGATTGCTGGGATGCAAAGCAATGCATCATGGGGCATTGGGACAGGACCCAGGATGCCCCACGACCCCATCCGCCTTCTGATGCTAAGAGTGGTGGGAAGAGGAAGAGATGCTCTGTGGGACAGCTGCGCAGAGTGCACTGCTCCGAATACCACTGCAAGTGTGAACACGCTATTGCGCAGGCAGCTGACAATGTGAACACACACCAGCGGTTTCCTTTCAGCGCTCTCTCAGCAGCGCTGTAACTCTGCCAGTGTAGACAGTCCCCAACTTACAGCCAGATATTAGCTGGGTATCAGCCAGATATTAGCTCCCCAGAGGCAACAGCAAGGAGAGTAACCCACGCCCGTGAGGGATGTGAAATAACCCATTAACAGTGTATTGTCCAGCAAGGGAGCTACAATGCAGTGACTCCCCTGAATGAGGCCACACCAGGGGAATGGCTCAACCTTGCTTGAAGTGGCTCAGCAATGCCCCCAGACATGCCTGGACTTGTGTTTTCCAAGCACGTGGACTGAGGGTATAAAACAGACAGAGTGGACACATACTGGGCCTTTCTCCTTCACCCACCTACACTGCAAGCAACGACGACACTGAAGACTTGAGACTCCAACTGAGAGGGCTGGCGCAGATTTCAAAGGTGAAATCTCCATACTATAGACTGCAATATCCAGTGGGATGAGAAAAACTGCTTCTAGTTGCTGCCCAGTTTAATAGGGTTGAGAGTTTAGACTGCTTGCTTAGATTTGATTTCTTTTGGTAACTAGCTGACTTTTTGCCTATCACTTAAAATGTATCTTTTATAGTCAATACATTTGTTTAACTGTTTATCTTTACCAGTGAGTTGGCATGAAGTTTGGAGGCAAATCTGCTCAGGGTGTGGGGCTCCACATGCGGTTGTGCTGGGTGATCACAGTGCCTGGCGGGGCTTGCTGCTGGTCACTAGCAAGGCATTGTGAGAGACAGCCCAGGCTGGAGAAAGTTAAGGGGACACAGCGGTCCCACAGTCCCAGTCTGCACCCTTGGGGGATCCCGTCACAGTAATATCTTTTATTTGACCAACTTCTGTTGGTTAGAGAGACACACTTTTGATCTTACACAGCACTCCTCAACCACCTTGTCTCTCTAATATCCTGGGACCAACACAGCTACAATGCTGCATATTGTATTGTGTGTTACTTTTTAAGACAAGGAGAGGAGGAAAGAACCTCAGGACCCTGTTGAAATAAGGTCCATTGAACAAAACACCAGCATTGAGAACTCTGGTTCCAAAATCCAACAAAGGTACACGTACACACACAAAAATAATAATTCTTACCGCTTTTTAGCTAATGCTGGTCTTGGTGGTTTCCCTGTGAAGCTTTTCTTGCCTGGTGTAGTCTGGGTGCTTTCAGGAGGAATTCTCAAGCTTTCAATTATGACTCTGGCTAAGTGTATTCGACCCAGCAATGCCAGCCTATCCACATTTAAGGTTATGGCTTGCCCTTCCTCTGTGCATTCTGTGGGAGCTTCAGAAAGTGGTAGTGGTCTAGCAGGAGAACAGCTGAAAAGGGTTAAAGCAGATAATCCGGCTTAGACAAACATTCATTGCAACAAAACCCTAAGGGAAAACTGTAGGCTGGCAGGGTGATGTTTTTTTTTTTAAATGGTTCACAATACATGAACACGCACATTTGTTTTTTCACTGAACTACATTTTTCATCACAAGTTTCCTACTCACCCTTTACAGTCACAGTATGTAAACTGCAGATAATGAAGGTGGCTTCTATATTAAAATGTGTTATATACTTGAAATACACCTATATAAAGAAGGAAAAGTGCAGACGTTTTCTTTCCATGCAATTCTAACTGCATAAGACAGGATACCCTCCCAACTCAGCTCTGCAACAAGAAAAGGTTCAGGAAGCCTGTGACAGTGGTCAGAGGATGCAGATGCTGCAACAGATATAGGGTAAGTCCACTTGTGTGCAGGGGATCAGCAACAGGCCTATGGACCACTTACATACCATGTAAACTGTATCTTGAGGACTTTAGTGGTACATAGGCTTTTTGTGCTGCATCTCCACAGAAGTGAATTTTACCTGCAGACAGTAGAATGCAATGATAGCAGCAGGTGTGGAATTTGGGAACAGCAACACAGCCATTTAGAAAGTCAAGGAAGTATACTGATTTGGGTTTAAAGAAAAGTTTAGTGGATCATTAAATTGGTTAATTGGATTACTGAGAGGCGCCACTGTAAACAGTGTATCAGACTGACAGTGAAGCTACTCTCAAATGTGAATACAATATTGCTTGGTGTAACTTCCTCTCTGACTGACTGACAATCTTTTATGCTAAGAGTTTTATTTATTCTCTATTTGTTTCTTATTTGTTTCATGTTTAGCCATAGATTTTATTGTAAGTCAGGCAAGATACCTTGAGCTTTGTTTATTTTTTTTATGAAGCCTGTGGTAACATGCTTTCTGTAGAGGCTTTGTAAATAATGCATACATTCGGTTAAAAGAACATTGTCATTTCAAATGCAGTTAAGAACTAGCTTTTGTAAAAACAAGCTAATAAAAAGTTTACATGCTCTTATTTTTTTTTGTTTACTTGTTTTTAAATTCCAAGGGAGTCAGATTTTCACTCCTCTGCAATGCAGGCTGCCCAAATATTGCATGAAGAACTTTAAAGTGAAACTGGCTATTAACAAAAATGCAAGCTAAAGGAAATACAAAAAGTAAACAAACTACAGAAAATGAATAGCAACTTTGGTTTAGAATATTTTCAGTTTTTATTCATTCAAAGCGCTATTTATTATTAGAAAGGTAGATACTTTTTTTGTTTTGCAAACATGATTTTTAACTTGACTATCTCTTTAAGCACCTGGTCACATTTTCTTAAATGATGTATGGTAACTCTCTGGATTCCATCATACAAAAGGACATCAAATTCTTAATCAAATTGGTTATTCAAAGCACTGTTACACTATATGCAAGTGAAAGTGTGGGGGAGTGTAGTGGTTCTCAATCTATTTACCATTGTGGGCCTAATCCAATATTACCTGTATGGCCCTGAGGATGTCACATGGGCCACGGCTGTGTGCTGATTGGGCCGCAAGCAGCCCACAAGACGCAGGTTGAGAACCACTGCATGACTATAGCTAATGGCAACTTATGATATGAGGCTACTGCACAAAGGAGTCTGTAACTGAACTGTTCACCTGGGTTTCACTTCTGTTGCCTTTTCTTTCTGATCACAGAGGCTAGAATCCAAAGTTTTCTGTGACCTCTGATGGTTTCCGTGGTCACCTTTCACAAGCTTTTTTGTCCTGATTAGTTTTTTAGATGATATAATATCCTCATCATCACTGAGGAAGTCACTTAAACTGGTATCAGACTTCTAAAAAGAGATATTGGAAAAAATAAAAGTTTAATATTATTAACACCAACAAAAGGTACACAACAGCCACAATAAATGAGGGTAGGAAAAATAGCATGTGATCATGTAATCAGACAATCAAAAAGCATACTCAGAGGGGACAGAATTAACGCTGCATGGGCAATCTTTATTCTGGCATTTCCCAACGAGAGTGCTTGACTGTCATCTTAATAATTTTCTTTTATCAGTTTTTAATGTAATTTTTAATATACTGACAAACTTCTATAGGCTACATCACAAAAACGCCTTATAGATACTAAGACGTCTCTCTTCCTTCTGATCTGTCGTCTTGATTTTCTTTTACTATAGCACTGTGGCCTAAGCATCTTCCCCTCATCCCCCACTTACATGAGCTGTGTAAAACAAATTCTCCAGCAGACTCTGGTCATAGTGAGGATCATTCAGCTCGCTGTCATACACCTCACTTCCTGCAGAAAGAGATTCTGGAGGGGAACCTGTCCCATCCCAGAAATGCACAGGGGATAAATCAGCAGAACTGTGGACACAAGAGGAGGAAAGAATATCCCTCTTAATATAGCAGTTTCATATCAATTCTAATTGCATTGTTTATAGAATAGACACCTTATATTCAGATTTGAAATTAGTTGTGATGTTCAAACTAGCAACAGTGAAAATCGTGCTTGACAGTAATGAAGAGTCCAGTTAAGAGATATGGCACAGGCAGAAACAAAACAAGCTTCCCTCAAAATGTGTCTCAGACCTGATCTGGATAGAAATCCTAAAGCAGTGATACTCAGACTGAGGCTTGGGAGCCACAAGTGTCTCTGTAATGCGTCTCCTGCAGCCTTTTGCAGCACATGATATTAAAACACTGTGATTTAATTATTGACCAATTAACCAATCAGGATGCATTTGCTATGTTATTAACCAATTGTAGAATAGTTGGTCAGTAATGCTGCTGTGAGATATAACAACTCATTAAAAGCATCCCTTCTTCCCAATTAAAAAGCATCCCTTCTTCCCAAACAACATTATTAATTATTATTGGGGGGAGGGATAGCTCAGTAGTTTGAGCATTGGCCTGCTAAACCCAGGGTTGAGAGTTCTATCCTTGAGGGGGCCACTTAGGGATCTAGGGCAAAATCTGTACTTGGTCCTGCTAGTGAAGGCAGGGGGCTGGACTCGATGACCTTTCAAGGTTCCTTCCAGTTCTAGGAGATAGGATATCTCCATTAATTTATTTTTATTTATTTATTAATAACCTACTTTTAAAAAAGTTTTCACAAGATTGTATTTTAAACCTGCCACTTTTGTGAGATGAGCTGGTGAATGTCAGTCCACTTCCCATTATAAAGGGATCAGTTTCACCACACAAATTCACCACCACATCTGAACGTCAGGAGAGCACTCAGACACCCAAATTTGGATGGCCATGGACAGCCAACTCTCACATTGTTCATTGGGAACAGGGTAAAGGTACACTAGTAGAACACTTCTTGAGGCTAGGCAACAACTGCATTTTCCAAGGCTGTCAATATGGTACCATTCACAAGCGTCAAGCTAAAACCTGGATATTCCTCCAATACTTCAGGCCAGAAGCGGTGTGCCAAGTTTTCATTTATTCACTCTGATTTAAGGTTTCGCATGCCAGTAATACATTTTAACGTTTTTAGAAGGTCTCTTTCTATAAGTCTATAATATATAACTAAACTATTGTTGTATGTAAAGTAAATAAGGTTTTTAAAATGCTTAAGAAGCTTCATTTAAAATTAAATTAAAATGCAGAGCCCCCCAGCCAGTGTGAGTGCCACTGAAAATCAGCTCGCGTGCCGCCTTTGGCATGCGTGCCATAGGTTGCCTACCCCCTGCTTTAGGTTATTAAATAAAAAGAAGGGGGGTTTACAAAAAAGTGAAAAGAAAGATTTTCACTTATTTTGCTGGCAAAAAATTTTTTTTTTTAAACTTTCCCCCAAAGGGGAAAAATACAAGAACACAATGGCAAGAAAACCAGAAAGGGAAACTGATTAGAATTCTGAATCTGCAAAGATTTAAGCACGTTCTTAACTTTACGTGTGCAAATAGCTCCAGTGAAGTCCATGGTACTACTCATGTCTATTAGAAGTTAAATTAAGTAAAAAGTTAAGTTATTAAATGTACTAAAATATATAAATCTTTGCAGGATGAGGGAGCTGACTTGGCTTCACTATTTAACTGAGTGAAATGCAAAAAGGAAGCAATTATAAATGGGGGAAAGTAATTTAAAAAAAAAAAAGTTAATTTAGATACCAACAACAGTTAAGGATGGTGTTTTAAAAATATATATATTGTCTACATGTGTATATACTATCTTGAAAAGCCACTTAAAAGCCACATAAAAATGTAAGCAACTCTTTGGATTAAGAGTGGAGAAGAGGCAATTTAATAATTGGGCAAAGAGTAAATATAAATAGTGCCCACTCTCTATTTTGCTTAAAGTCTAGATTGTATATTTTTTTTGCCTAATATTTGCCTAGTATCTCTGCCGGCAAAACATAAGTAATAACTAACTACAATCAATTTGCACTAGAAACAGTGCTTAGTCTTCCAACAACATCAGCAATATTGCTTGAACAAAAGACCCTCACAACTAAGGTGGGCACAAACTCAAAGTGTAAAATACTTTCTCTTACCACCACCTGATAACCCAGTACTCCAAAATATTTCCGAGGATGCGCTGACTCAACAAGTATCCCATATAATACAAGAAATAAATATCTGGGTCATTTTGGGAATGTTTACGATAACATCTCAGTACATGCCATGGCACTCACCTGCCCAGTAGTAGGTGTATTGCTCTTTTTTCAGCATGAGAATCAAATTCTTGAACTGTATATTCAGATGCTAGGAGAAGTGGATCTTCAGTAGTGGATATGACATCAGGGTCCAAGGTTTTAAGGCTCCTGGATGACAGTTATTCCAGTGAAGAGGGACCAGGAGGAGGAGGAGTAAGGATAATAAGTGTTTCTGGTTTGTTCTAGATTTTATTCATTTCAGCTATCAAACAAACAGATTTTCTCTTATTTAGCACAAATAAAAACCTATATACAGTGTGTTTCTATTTGCATTTTAACTCCCTAAGTACAAAAAGCTGCAGGCTCTCTATGCTTTTTCTCATTCTTTCTCTTTTTATTTTTTTAAAGTGCTCATGAAAGGTGCCTGATCAACATTCCTGGGGAGACTGAAATCCTCTTCTTATTTACAAATCAAATATAGCATAGGCAGCAGCGCTGGAACTGTCTCCCTACCAACATGCCTCAAATTGTGGGATCTCTTTTAGGCCTGACTGGGTATCTCAGACTCTAAATTCATGTAACCTTTTGACTCTGCTTAAACTATCAGCAAGGGTGCCAACTGTGGATACCTGTGCATCACGGACAGAACTACTCACTCATATCAGACAGATCACTGAATGACCTTCAGATGGCACTGACGTTAAGTCATTACCAACATGGACTGGAACTGGTGAGGTGAAATGTAGGTGCTTATTTACAACGGGGCTTTAATTTCCCTTGTTTGAATAAGAATACTGACAGATGTGACACAAATCACAGCATTATAGGAAAATATGATAATGCCTTGAAATTTATGGCTTGGAAGTAAAAAACACTCCCTCCGTCAAGCTCACTTTGCTGTTGCTTTGAAAGTGTCTCTCTTTACAGAAGGATGCACTTCATTCAACTCAACATCAGTATCTGGGCTGAATTTCATTGCAGAAACAGCCATGGCATTGCGGAGTTTATTGCCTTGATCCAGAAGAGCTGGAAAATAAAGAATAAAAACTCAAAATTAAAAATTAATTTAAAATATAAAAAAGCCATGTGCACACAAAGTAAATATGCCAGATGTAAATTTTATGTCTCTATCTGTCATTATAAAGAGCCCTTGACATATTGGAGATTAAGTTTGCTATATACCATAAAGCATATAACACAATGGAGAGTAAGAGGGAGCAGTCCTACTTGAGCCTTGAGCACAGGGCAGTATGAAGCACAACTCACTTGTGCTAGATAGACTGAACCTGATGGTGGGGAGAGGGTATGGTAGGTATGGTAGCCAGATTAACCCATGGAAGGTTGACTTGACTCCAAAGGTTCCTCACTAGCAGTCCAATTTCAAGATTTCTCAGTAAATACAATGGATGGCTCAGAAGATTGGTAACAGGATATATGGAAGCTCCACTGTTGGTTTACTCATCTAAATCCAGCTCAGGATGACGGTGAACTAATAATACTATAGCCTGACAGCTGACTTGGTGGCCCATGGCAACTGAGTTAGTGATCTAAGTCCAATTCTTATCAAACAAGGGCTGATAAAGAAAAAACAAAATCCCACTACACAGTTTGCACTCTTGAGAGCCATCTCAGCAGATAAATCAAGGATTAAATAGGCTAGGAGACTGATACTCCTTTCTTGTTCCTCCAGTCAGAGATGAGGCAGGATGAGGTAGTTTGTACAGCTGCTGCCCATGCTATACCTGTTCTATGGATAATCAGACCACCTGCCACCAGCACTAAATTAAATCTTTTTTATGTATTAAATACAAAAAAGTGTTTTGACTGCCAGTTTAAGTTCCAAATACTGTCTCTAGAACATTACATGCAACACTTATCCTGAAGCCTTTAGTCCTACAAGAGCACTAGCTTGTATCACATGCCAGCTAGCTGAAATATTAATGAGCTTGTACAGTTTCAAATGAAACCTAAACCCTGATGGCAAATATTTACAAACCTGAAAGGAGGTCTTTTGTAGTTGGGTTGTGCAAAGACAGTACATGTGCGTTACTGTGGCTCCCCACAGGTGTTCCTGCTTGCAATTCAAGATCAGAACTGTTGGGAAATGATGCCTGTTTCTTTGGAGGATTCACTTTTAAATTTTCATCTGGTAAAATCAGACGATGCTGAGACCCAGAGAAACTGTTCTTTATGTTCTCGGAATTCTCTTGAAAGAGCAAGTGGTCTATTCCTCTATTTAAAAAGAGAAAGTTTAGTAAAACCCAAAGTTGATTTGTAAATACAGTGCTCCTCAAACTCTTGTACACATTCCTTAATCAGAGTACTGCATCCCCCACCTCAAAGAAAAACGTGACATATTTGTATTTCGGTGCACAGAGGAAACCCTGACTTCTATTCTTACGCTCGCACCATGAAATACACGGACTCAAACAGTTGGGCCACATCTTCAGCTGATGTAAACCACATAGGTCCAGTGAAGTCAATGGGGCTCTGGAGATTTATACCAGCTGAGAATCTGTCCCCTTATTCTTTTCCTAGCTAGATGCCGAATTACAACATGATTTAGACTACACATGGAAGTCATACATAAGGCTGTAAGAAAGTTGTGATTGTTTGGTTCAAAAACAGCAGCCAGTTTATTAGAGTTGTGGTTGTGGTGTGGTCAGCACAAAAGACACACCATGTGTTCCTGCTTGGCTCTTGAAGGTAAGCATGATGGAGGGGCAGTTGGTCCAAACCTGAGTGAGTGGTGTTGTGACCTGGAGCATAGGGTCACAACACCACTCGAATTTGTAGAAGCTATATAAAGTCGTAGAAGCCACAACAAAATTGCGGCCCATGATTTTCTTACAGCCTTAGTCATAAACCCATTGCTGCTGCTTAATAAAACATCTGAAATTAAAAGAAATTCCTTTATTTTATCTGGAAAAAAGTTACCTTGGAGTAGCGGCCCTGCTACTGTTAACAGACTCTCTTCCAGCCATACCAGGCGGTCCATGTAGTTGGGCTGGAGCAAGAAACAGAGTCTTGCTGGATTCAGTCATTCCTCTGGTTCCCTGAGCAGAAGCAGCAATGTCTAAACTCACATCTGTGGTTGGGATGGAGCTGCTACTGTCATAGGTTTCAGACAAGGGCTCTAAAACTAGAGATACCTGAAAAGACACAATGTGAGAAGAATGTTTTTAATTAAATGCGCCAAACATTCTATGGTTGTTTTACTTTCCGTATTATGTGGCATGTTGCATTTTCCATACTAGAGGCTATGTATTTGATACAGTTATGTCAGATACTAGCTTAATCTCTGGAATATTTACAAGCAGTTAGTTCACATTACACATTTTCAATCAAAGGAATCAGTTTCTTCAAGGGAATATAGCCCAGGGGCAAGACTTTCAAAAACATACTTAAGGTTAAATATAGGTTTAGAAGCCTAATTCTAGGCACCAATTTTTTTAAAATCTTGTCTGGCTCAGGTGAGCTGTGGAGAAAGATTTCAGTACTACCTGTAGTTCTCCTAGTTTCTCAGATGTTGGTGAAATAATGGTGAAAAATCCACTGATTGGGTGGCTTGGAGATAGTTGTGATAGTCCATTGATTTGAGCTCGACCAATTGGAAGATGGTCAGGTTTGGTCATTACCTCCAGTACAAGAACACCCATATCTACAGGAGACAGGAACAGCTAACTTACATCTGGTATAAGACAACATATTAAAAAACAATTGGGGAACAATAATATTGCAGTTAAAATTAGGGCGGTCAATTAATCGCATTTACCTCACGAGATTAACTAAAAAAAATTAATCGCAGTTTCAATTACACTGGTAAACAACAGAATACCATTTGAAATTTATTAAATGTTTTTGGCTGTTTTTCTACATTTTCAAATATATTGATTTAAATTACAACACAGAATACAAAGTGTACAGTGCTCACTTTATATTATTAATTTGATAACAAATATTTCCACTGTAAAAATTATAAACAAAAATAGTATTTTACAAGTAGCATAGTAGTGCAATCTCTTTACTGTGAGAGTGCAACTTACAAATGTAGATTTTTTGTTACATAACTGCTCTCAAAAACAAAACAATATTAAACTTTAGAGCCTACAAGTTCACTCAGTCCTACTTCTTGTTCAGACAATCGCTCAGACAAACAACTTTGTTTACATTTACGGGAGATAATGCTGCTTGATTCTTATTTACAATGTCACCTGAAAGTGAGAACAGGCATTCCCATGGCACTTTTGTACCTGGCATTGCAAGGTATTTATGTACCAGATATGCTCAACATTCGTATGCCCTTTCATGCTTGGCCACCATTCCAGAGGACATGCTTCCATGCTGATGACACTTGTTAAAAAATAATGCGTAATTAAATTTGTGACTGAATTCCTTGGGGGAAAATTGTATGTCTCCTGCTCTGTTTTACCCACATTCTGCCATATATTTCATGATTTAGCAGCACACGTTGTTCGTTTTAAGAACACTTTCACTGCAGATTTGACAAAATGCAAAGAAGGTACCAACGTGAGATTTCTAAACATAGCTACAGCACTCGACCCAAGGTTCAAGAATCTGAAGTGCCTTCCAAAATCAGAGAGGACAAGAGGTGGAGCATGCTTTCAGAAGTCTGAAAAGAGCCACACTCTGATGCAGAAACTATAGAAGCTGAACCACCAAAAAAGAAAATCAACCTTCTGCTGGTGGCATTTGTCTCAGATGATGAAAATGAACATGCATCGGTTCGCACTGCTTTGGATCATTATCAAGCAGAACTGTCATCAGCATGCATGCACGTCCTGTGGAATCACGAAAGGACATATGAATCGTTAGTGCATCTAGCACGTAAATATCTTGCAATGCCAGCTACAACAGTGTCATGCGAATGCCTGCTCTCACTTTCCGCTGATGTAAACAAAAAGCGGGCAGCGTTATCTCCTGCAAATGTAAACAAACTTGTTTGTCTGAGTGATTGGCTGAACAAGTAGGACTGAGTGGACTTGTAGGCGCTAAAGTTTTACATGGTTTTACTTTTGAATGCAGGGTTTTTTTTAATACATAATTCTACATTTTAAGTTTGACTTTCATGATAAAGAGATTGCACTACAGTACTTGTATGAGGTGAACTGAAAAATACTATTTCTTTGTTGAAAAACACTGTATTCTGTGTTGTAATTGAAATATATGTGAAAATATAGAAATGTAGAAAACATACAAATATATTTAAATAAATGATATTCTATTATTGTTTAACTGCACGATTAATCACATAATTAATTGCAATTCATTTATTTAATCGCACAATTAATTGCGATTGTTCTAATTGCTTGAAAACCCTAGTTAAAATATAATTAAAACTGCAAAATTAAAAACCAGGACAAATGAAATGCGAAAAACAAAAAACAAAAAAGCATAATTAAAATAGGGAGAGGGGGACTATATGCGAGGCAATGGGGTCTAGTGGCTGGAGCACTTAGGTAAATCTCCATGTGTTTGTTTATTTATTTATCTCATAGAACTGGAAAGGACCTTGAAAGGTCATTGAGTCCAGTCCCCTGCCGTCACTAGGAGGGAGGGATAGCATTGGCCTGCTAAACCCAGGGTTGTGAGTTCAATCTTTGAAGGGGCCATTTAGGGATCTGGGGAAAAAATCTGTCTGGGACTGGTCCTGCTGTGAGCAGGGGGTTGGACTAGATGACCTCCTGAGGTCCCTTCCAACCCTGATATTCTATCTAGGACCAAGTACTGTCCCGGACAGGTTTTCTTCCCCCCCCCAGATCCCTAAATGGCCCCCTCAAGGATTGAACTCACAACCCTGGGTTTAGCAGGCCAATCCCCAGGTTTTCAGGGGACATGGGTTCAATCCTTGGCTCTGGTTTGATGCGTGGCGACAGGCAAGTCACTTTCCCTGGTATGCCTCAGTTTCCCCATCTGTAAAATAGAGAGGATACTTGGCCTCCTTTGTAAAGCATTGAGCTCTAGGGATGAAAAGCACTAGATAAGAGTATTATTACTAGGACATGTAACAAGTAGAGAAATGTTATACTGTTAAGAAATTACTATAAATACGGTCTACACACTTACAAGTAATATCACACATAAGCACTTAAACTAGTTAAGACCTCAATCCTGCAGTAAGGTTCATACAAGTGTAAGGTGATACAGAGCTTGCTGGAGGATTGGGGCCTTAAAGTTTTTGTTTTTTTCAAAAGGCACTTGACAGGATCATTTTGTCTTCATGACATTTCAGCTGCAGAAACACAGGATGCTTATTGTGACAATTCTTTGGCTAGAAGACACAGAGGTCTCACTCTGTTTCTTGAATACTTTTGCCATGATCAATCTACAAGGATATTTAAGAACATCTAGTAGTATGGGATAGTTTTTTATTTTGATGATTCTTCTGAGGGTTATAAACATGCAATACCCTTTGAAATATCAAACATGAGACACTACATAAAACCATCTTTTAGATTCAGTAAAAATAAAATTAAGTTATGTTTTATTACTTATTGATGCACTTCCCAATTCCTGCTAAAGTCTACTGAATTGATGCCATAATACAAACAATTTCAACTGCAAAATTAATACAGAGGCTACAGCTATTGTACCTGTCAGGTAGGAGGCAAACTGTTTTGGCCCACAGCGAATTGCATAGCGGGTGGTGGTTTTCACTGCTTTTTGTTCAGTCTGTGAAGTATTCCTGGGATTAAACAGCGTACCATCTGTCGTCTCCCCCCACCACCTCACCCGGATGAGAACAGAAGTAGGCGGTTTAGACACCATCCATAAGATTTTACTGACTGTTAACTTGAGAAAACAGCGCAACTGGCCTTCAACAAGAGGTGGTAAACTTGTAGAAGGGGAGATATCACTGATACCTGTGGAGATATAACACAGTATTATTTCCCAAAAATATAAATTCAAGTAGTATATTTGAGATGTAGATCACTTTACAAAGTTAAAAAAAATACTTGGAGTTTACCCTGCAGATATGTCTAACATTCTGTGCTATACTTAGGGTTACCCTATAGATATTTAGAACATTATAGCCTAAAACATTTGTGCATTGCAGATTCTTGGCATGACTGTAACACACCTGGTGCTCACATACAAAATTTGTTGCAACAATTAACATTCACACCACCATTGAGACTATGATTGCTCTGCGCAAAGCCATGTATTAGTGCCAATGAAGCTGGAAAGTGCTGCGGTTGCAACTGGACTGTTCAGTACTGCCCTGCAATGCCCCCCCACCATCCTTCAGTGAATGACCTCCCTGGATGATGGAATGACATCTTCCACATCCCTTCTGCATCTTCAGGGTGCCCACCATACCATGGAGTCTGTCTTGACCCAAGTGTGCCCTTAGGGTACCTGTTGCTCCAACAAAGGTACTCCGTATTACCTAAGTGGTTTTAAGTAATCACCAAGACCCATATGGGGCTCCCAGCCCTCTGTTGTACCTCAAGGGCATGACACACCACATTATAATCCCCAAAGGCCACTATGCACCTACCGCACCAGTACAGGTAACTACCACCTCCGCACAGGGTGCCCAAGGTACTGCCACCCCATTATCCAATCATGCCATGGAGGGTGCTACCCGCCGCCCCTTCAGATGCCCATCACAGGATCTGCTGCCTCTTATGAGCCCCACAGCACCCACCACAGCACCCCCTACTGCCACCAACCGCTCAGGGTATCTACCGGGTCCCCTCCCCAGCCAGGGTATCTACCCTGTCCCCCGGGTACCGCCCCCCCCCCGCCAGGGTATCTACCGTGTACCTCCGGGTACCGCCCCTCCCCCCAGCCAGGGTATCTACCGTGTCCCCCGGGCCCCCCCCCCCCCCCAGCCAGGGTATCTACCGTGTCCCCCGGGTACCGCCCCCCCCCCAGCCAGGGTATCTACCGGGTCCCCCGCGCCGGGCGCTCCCCGGGACTCCCACCTCTCCTCTTGCGGGCGCCGCCGCCTCCCACCCTGGGAGCGGGACCCTTCAGCCTCTTCTGCTTCATCCCCCAGCCGCTCCCCCGCGCCAGGCCCGGCTCCCAGCCACCGCCGCCGCCTGGCAACCGCCACCGCCGCCGCCTCAGCCCGCCGCGGGGCGCCCTGGGACACGGCGGGAGAGTCACCCAGCCCCGGGAGAGCCGCGCACAGCCCGGCGAGATGAACTACAATTCCCAGCGGGCGCTGCGGCCCCGCTTCCGGCGCGGGCCGATTGCGCGAGGGCAGGCACTTCCGGCAGGGAAGGCGCTCCCCCGCCAGTGAGTCGTAGTGGGGACGGACTCTATTTCCCGTGGTGCAGCGCGGCGCGGCAGGGGTACTTCCGGCGGGGGTGGGTGCAGTTGCTGCTGGCGCGGTTGGGGCGAGACCTGCCCTTGTGTGTCGGCCTCTCCCCGTCATGTCGACCCTGGAGAAGCACCTGCACCTGGGCCGCCTGCCCCCCAGGCCCGCCGTGCCCGGCGGGGGCGGCCAGTCCGGCTCCAAGATGCGCATGGGGTAGGTGGGGGAGGGGCTGGGTGTGGAGGGGAGCCGGGGATTTTACCATGGGGACGTTGGGGATCACCAGAGGAGGCCCGTTGCCGCGTGGAGGGGGGTGGCTGGAGGGGGGTCGGCAGAGGAGGCGAGGGCGCCCGGGGGAGGGGGCGGGGGGGGCCGTGGCAGGGGGGGGTGGGTGCGTAAGGATTGGCAGAGGAGGTGAGGGGGCCCGTATGTGGGTGCGTGGGGATTGGTAGAGGAGATGGTGGTGGTGGTAATAATATTTGAAATTATTAATACTGATATAGGAAACCCCCAAACACTAATTTAACCATCAATTCCTTTATTAAATCTAAAGCAAGTTACTACATCCAAACAGTAACAAAACATGTATAAGCATTTGATTAAGATATTTACAAATGGGCTAAACCTAGGGGTGTTTAGACACATATTGGTCGGCTCCAAAGTGGTCAGGCAGGTCTTAGCAATGAACCCCTTTTAGAGTTTACTTTTTATACTATTTAACAAACAAGTGATGTCATCACCAATTACTGACTTCAACTAAAAACCAATTTGAGACAGTTCACCCTTATTTCTAGTCTTAATCCAGATAAGTTTTACACTCTCCTTTCTTCACAAGGCCTTTCCTTTCTTATCTTCACCACCACCAACCCCAGCACCCTCCCCTACCCCCCCACAGCAGAACAGAGGGAAGGTTTGGGCTTGTTTCTTTTAAGACACTTTTTGTTTTGTTACTGTAGCTCTTTATTTTATTACTTTTGAAACCATACAACCTTCCCACACTACAAGTAATACTACTTATTGTTTTTACAGCCTTCTTTCACTTGCTGGTTGGGGCCTTCTTTACCACACACACACACATTTAACCAAACTTAAGCTAACTTTAATTCTTTAATTTTATACTTATTCTGTGGGGGGATTGGCAGAGGAGGTGTGGGTGCTGGTTGTGTGGTGGTGGTGATAAGGATTGGCAGAGGAGGTGAAGGTGCCCATTGCGGGGTGGGTGGGGATTAGCAGGAGAGGCAAGGGTGCCAGTTGTGGGCGAGGGAACATTTGGGACATTGGCCTCAGGCATGGGATGGGATTTCTAACATGTTAATTTGAGATGTATTTCAGCAGATTGAATAGTTTCCATGGAAGGTTACTTTATGTTAATAATTTTGGTGTTTCTTGTATGTGTTGTCAAGTATCAGGGGGTAGCCGTGTTAGTCTGTATCTACAAAAACAACAAAGAGTCTGGTGGCACCTTAAAGACTAACAGATTTATTTGGGCATAAGCTTTCGTGAGTAAAAACCTCACTTCTTCGGATGCATAGAGTGAAAGCTACAGATGCAGGCATTATATACTGACACATGGAGAGCAGGGAGTTACTTCACAAGTGGAGAACCAGTGTTGACGAGGCCAATTCAATCAGGGTGGATGTAGTCCACTCCCAATAATAGATGAGGAGGTGTCAATTCCAGGAGAGGAAAAGCTACTTCTGTAGTGAGCCAGCCACTCCCAATCCCTATTCAAGCCCAGATTAATGGTGTTGAATTTGCAAATGAATTTTAGTTCTGCTGTTTCTCTTTGAAGTCTGTTACTGAAGTTTTTTTGTTCAATGACAGTGACTTTTAAATCTGTGATAGAATGACCAGGGAGATTGAAGTGTTCACTTACTGGCTTGTGTATGTTACCATTCCTGATGTCCGATTTGTGTCCATTTATTCTTTTGCGGAGGGACTGTCCGGTTTGGCCAATGTACATGGCAGAGGGGCATTGCTGGCACATGATGGCATATATGACATTAGTGGATGTGCAGGTGAATGAGCCCCTGATGGTGTGGCTGATGTGGTTGGGTCCTCTGATGCTGTTGCCAGAGTAGATATGGGGACAGAGTAGGCAACGAGGTTTGCTACAGGGATAGGTTCCTGGGTTGGTGTTTCTGTGGTGTGGTGTGTAGCTGCTGGTGAGTATTTGCTTCAGGTTGGGGGGTTGTCTGTAAGCGAGGACTGGCCTGCATCCCAAGGTCTGTGAGAGTGAGGGATCATTTTCCAGGATAGGTTGTAGATCGTGGATAATGCGCTGGAGAGGTTTTAGCTTTCACTCTATGCATCCGAAGAAGTGAGGTTTTTACTCACGAAAGCTTATGCCCAAATAAATCTGTTAGTCTTTAAGGTGCCACCAGACTCTTTGTTGTTTTTGTATGTGTTGGAAATTCAGTTTCGAACCCGGATGTTCATTAATGCTTATGAGATGTGTCTGGACCTAACTTGTCAGACCATCTGTCTATCTATATGAAGAGAATTAGACGGCTGAATGCCTATTTACGGTAAAGAGCATCTCCTTAGCTTGGCATAGGCAGCTGATTTGACTCCTACTCAGAGAGATTCTATTAAGTAATGCACATTGTCTAAGTGGGAGCTAGTGTTCCTTCTATCCAACTGTCAACGATGCCTTGAAATAGTCATAGTTTGAAACTGGGGCCTATCTGCTGCCTTTTCCTTTAACTCACTTGTCTAATTGAATACACTCGCTTATTAAGATCCCTCAACATCCTTCTCTCATGAACAGAGCCTGGTGAAGATAAATATTTCAGGACATCTCTTCATTTTCAACTATGAGTCTTATCTGAAGCTGTGTTTATTTGTGAATGAAGAAATGCTCTTTTAACTGGGGTTAACTGTGTGCAAGTTTAGCTTAAATAGTATTACCCAGCAGGAGTCTACATGAAGCTGGGCAGTAGATGAACTCTGCCAGGGGAGTAAGTCCTTGCTCCTGGGAAGTGACAATCTGCCATCTGGGACAGCACAACACAGCGCAAACAGGTAGTGAGTTTTATAAACAAATCTAAGTGTATAATTTGAGAGCAAAGCCCTGGTCAACACTTAACATTTAGAGCAACCTGGCTAGGTCACTCCTGGTGTGAAAAATTCACCCCCTGAGCACTAATGCTAACCTGACCTAATTCCTTGGGTAGATGCAGTTAGGTCAACAAAATAATTCTTCTGTCAACTTAGCTTCTGCTCCTTAAGGAGGTGGATTACCTACGTCAATGGAAAAACCTTCCATCGACACAGGAAGTGTCTACGCTATGGAGATGCAGCTGTAGTGTAGACGTGCCCTGAGAAACAGGTTGGCCAGTGTTAATTATGAGCCTGTTCCGGGATGAAAGAAAGGAAATGGCCAGGAAAGCAGCTTCACAGGAGCATAGTCACAGGGGATGATGGGCTGGAGCTAAGGACAGTTTTGAAGGTGAGGAGAAGAAGCTTGAACTTTTATATGGTAGAAAAGGAGGCGTCCAAGGTAAGGAGATGATTATAGCGGTCACAGAGGAACGTGGTCTTGGCAGCGGCGTTCTGGATGACCGGGAGGGGGAGAGATTATAGCTGTGCAGATTTGGAGAAGGAGAGGTTAACAGTAATCACACCAGTGCGCAGGCTGTATGTGGAGATGTTGTAAAGTAAAGCAGCAGAAGTTGGTCAGGACCCAGATATGAAGGGCCAGAGACAGGGTTTGGGCACTGGGGAGGATGGTGTTGGTAACAGTGACCGAGACTAATGGAAAAGTAGAGGGCTTATGGAAAGGTAATATGTTTGGGTGCGCACGTTACTGGCTCAGGTTCACTTCCAAACCAAAGAGGGTGCATGTTGCCGCCATTTAGGCCAAGGATGAATTTAGTTGGCATTTGAAATGATGGCACAAAATCCAGGTAGAAAATGATGGTACAGAATGAAACAGAGTATGTGAAGTAGTGTTTTGTACTTCTCTACCATCTTTTCTCTAAAAAACTGGCAAAGCTTTATGCAGGTGGAAAGTACCATTATCCCAAGTTTTGCATATGGGGAAACCATAGCAGAGAGGAGTTACATGATTGGCCCATAGTCTTACAGTGAATTAGTGATAGTCATAAATATAACACAGAAGTCCTGACAACCTTGGATCTAACCATTTCTTAGTGATCACTCACAATAACTTCAGCTTCTGCACCCATATTTTTGAATGTAGTTAGTAGTCCCATGTTTAAGGTAACATTACATTCTTTAAAAGCAGAAAGGTTAAAAGGATATTAAATAGTGGTTAACAAGGGGAGTGCAAAGGATTTAATCCTACTTTGGATGTAACTTGCAGCGATTCTTAATCTTGCAGCCTAGGTATTGTGGTGATGGGCTCTTCAGAAGTACAGGTAGTTAGACTCTCTGCCCTTTTCATACACTAGTCAGGTGAACAGAAAGATCCTTCACTCTGATAGGCACTAGCTGTTTCTATTGAAACAACTTTTACTAGTCTCAAATAGTTTAACAGCATAACTGTTGAATGAAACTTGTTAGAAGGAGGTCTACTGCCACTCCTATCAAGTGCTGCCAAAGTCTTGTATATTTTTAGAAGCTTAAACTATGCTATAAAAATGTCCTCTCTGCTGGAGCTGCCATGTATCATTTTGGGCGGGGGGTGGGTGGGGGAATGTTGCTAACTCAAGATTGTTAAATTTGGAGAAAAACAAACCACTGGTTTTTAGGAATGGACTTGCCACACTGAAAGAGATCAGTAGATCATCAAGGATGGCATCTAAATTGGGGCGGTGACTAATAGCTGATCCTTCAGAAGAAGGTAAAACCTACTCCTGTAATACATTTGGGGCTGAATCCAGTGTGAGTTGAGGGCATAGGCACAATGCCCAAGGCCTGATTCTGTAAGGTGCAATGCCATTTATTGGGTGAAATATCCTATCAGATGAGTACAGGAAATCAGCTTTACCCTGAAGTAGGAGATTAGATAACTTACAACATTTAATTTTGTAAGCTGCTCCTCTGTGATATTAACCAAATTTTTTTGGCCTCTGCAGGTGGAGGGAATGTTTAAGTGGATAGGTTATTACTTCTTGAAAATTAGTATTTTTTTTGTATTTTTACCTCTGCAGAAACTTTTCACATAGTTCTAAATGGCTCTCTTTAACTTTCGACTTATTCCATTCTATATAAATGAATGATATGCAATAAAACTTACTCTAGATCTTAATTACTTGGTTTTAAAAGTTTCAAACATTAATAAGCTATACTCCTTGTTAATATTTTTTCATAATTCTTTTTAAAACTGAATTGCATTGAAGTGTTTAATGACATGGCTTTGTACCTAAAGCAAGGAATATCGGAGTTAAGAATTACCTTGTACTTTTCACAGAAGTAGAAATGAGAGAATGAAAAAATCTATAGTATGTTTTGATTAGTTACTGCGGAGGTCTTGGGATATTGAACAATATGTGTTTATATCAAATGTTCTACTGCAGTACAGAAGCACTGTGGAGTGAATTAAAAACTGCCACAACTTTAGTAAACAAATGTCTGAAAATGCAGTCCACCAATTAGAGACATTTTTGTATGTATCTGCTGTGAAATCTTTTTGACAAGAGGTTTTAATAAAATGAGTAGAACTGAGTGACTTATCAGAGGAGGATATCTGTCTGGAGAGTGTACCTGGCTTTGAGAGCTCTGTGTCTCCTAGCTAGTGGTCAGGATTGCTGGGTTCTATTCTCTGACATGCCACTGAGTTGTAAGACCCTTGAGCAAGTCCCTTAATCACCAATTTCCCCAGGTGTAAAATGGAGCTGCTTACCTACCGTACTTCATCGGGATGATCTGAGGATTAATGTTTATAACACTTAAACCCGTTTTCCCCATCAACCTTTTATTTAGCTTAATTATGGTAATTTGTGTTTTTAAAAAAAAAAACCACCCTAACATGCACACTTTGCAAAAAAGGATCTTTCAGCCTTATTTTATGTAAACCTTCCCATTTCTTGTCCATCATCTCTCTTGTATTTACGTTAAATATAACTTAGTCTCATCATATACAGTTCTTTTATGGGAGTTGAATGGACTGAGGACCTTGTATTGGGTCCACATACTGTAAGCACTTTGGCAGGGAGCCTGTCTTAATTCTTTCCATTAAAGCACTGTGCACACCTATGGCACTGTAAACAAATGTTAAGTAGTTGCTCTGAGATACTCATAAAAAAGTGCTGTCATCCTACTTTAATACTTAGGAGACCTGTGACACTTAATATTTAAGTAAAATATTTATACACCAATATTTTTCTGGAGTTAAGTCTGTGTTAAAAGCAGGATGGAAATCAGTTTGCAATCGTACGTTGGTCTGTTGTGCTGCCACTTCTGTCATGTGGTTCCTCAAGGCAGATGGTTCCAAAATGTTTCTTTTTAATGAACATAATATTCAGAAACATTTTCCTCCATACATGGGGTGATATATGCTTGATGTCCTGGGACCTTTCAGCCTACAGACCAAAGTGGCTACAATTTCTTTTGATGTTAACAATTTTCTTGAGTTCTTTTGCAAAATGCTGGTACATGTACTGATGCAAAGGATACATCAGCCAAACAGATTCCTAAATACTCAGCTTATTGACCCTTGTTTTAATTTTTGACTTGGAACAATACACAAAAGGAAAGCCTAGTAAGTTCTGGTCGCTTCTTATGCTCTAGTTGATGTCATGTTGGCTTTGTTAGTGTTTCTTGCTTCGCTTCATTGCAATTTTGATCTCTGTTAACCTGTGATGAATGAATATATCTAATAATTTCAGATGGACTGAAAATCCTTGCTGTTTGTTCCTGGTAAAGTTTTGCAGTTAGATAATATAGATGGAGTGCTTCTTAGTAATAATACTGCTTAGCACTTATATAGCACTTCCCATCTTCAAAGAGCTTTCAAATCTCCTCTGTATATGCTCTGCCAATTTTTAAGGTTTCACAGTCACAATTTGCTATTAAGTGTTTTTCTGTCTCCTGTTGCTGTGTGAAAGGCTCACACAAACAAGGGGGGAAGGATAGCTCAGTGGTTTGAGCATTTGCCTAATAAACCCAGGGTTGTGAGTTCAATCCTTGAGGGGGCCACTTAGGGATCTGGGGCAAAATCAGTACTTGGTCCTGCTAGTGAAGGCAGGGGGCTGGACTTGATGACCTTTCAAGGTCCCTTCCAGTTCTATGAGATAGGTATATCTCCATTAGTTTATTTATTTTATTTAAAATGACTGACCATACAGGGAAATAGTAAAACTGACTGTAAATAAAAATATGCCTCAGTGCAGGGGCTGGATTTGATGATCTCTTGAGGTCCCTTCCAGCCCTATATTTCTATGATTCTATTGTATCACCTCATCCACCTCGTCTCTCTAATATCCTGGGACCGACATGGCAACAACTAACTGCATAAAGAAAGTGCTGTCAGATCTGCAAAGTAAAACTAAAGAAACTTTTTTTCCCTGATCTTTTGTTTATAATCATCTTAGATATTACTTGGAACAAAAAATTGACAGGCATGTGAATTTTTTTTAAAGATGATTTGATACCTTCTCCCATCATGTTCATACATCTGTTCACTTGGAGAGAGGTGGGTTTAATTTTTTCAGACTTGGGAATAGGCCCAATGGAATCTAGTTAGACTTAGTATCTTAAAATGTTGGCAGACCGATTTCCTCCCAGTAACCCTCTGCATTGCTCCCACTAGACCTGACGAGGGAGTGCTGACTTGCCTATCGTCAGTCCCCCAGTCTGTCGGGTGTGACTTCTGAGGCGTTGTGGTGCAGATCGTGGGAGGTAGAAGTGGAGTGACATGGATCACTCCAAGCAAATAGAAAAATGATTTACGAGGGAATTGAGATTTCTAAACTAGCCGCACTTTAAATATTGGTCGGATGCTTTCTTCATAACCTTCCTCTGACTCTGATGTTATCCATCTTGGGAAGGAGTTGTTGCTGCCATTTGTACTGATGATTTCTCAGGCAAGGAGGAACTGTTACAACTTTATCTAGGACAGTAAAGCCTTTTTATGAGGCGTCTCAGTGGGCTGTGTGTAATGTGATGTTACAGTGTATCTGAATTCAGGGAGACTAAGAGAACAGACAGGAAATAGGTTTGCTTGTATTACTATGCTGTGTTCCAACATGATGGCTCCCTCATGTTGCATAGCACATGATATTCTCTGTGTTAAAGCAAAATCTGAGTGGTAGGGAAAGGAAAACCATGGTGCTGTATCCATGTGTGATGCCACATGAGGCTGAATTCAGCTGTGCTACGGAAGTGTAAATCTTAACAACTCAGCAGGTGTCAGTGGAGCGACTCCAAATTTACAGCAGTGTAATGAGAACAGTATTTGGCCCTGTGAGATTACAAATGAGCACAGCCATGTAGCAGGAATGTAATGAATCTTTGATCTGTACTTTTAATTTATGAATAATGCTAGTATTAGTATTTAAATAATAACCTGAGTATTGAAAGGTTAAAATGGCTGCTGCAACATAGTGCTGGCTGGTTTTAACAGAGCTACAAGATGTACATTTGATTTTTCTCACATCTTAGAGTGCACTGCATCTTTCTGCTAACTAGCTCCTTCCAGAGACAGACCCCTTGTGCTAGTTAACACCCCCCCACACACACACACTATTGGTATTTTAAGTATTCACCGAATACTCAGATCAGTTATTTGATAGCAAGTTTAATACTGAAAACATGGATTTGTCACATCCTTTTTATTAACTGAATCAAACTATTCCCAGGGCCATTTATCATCTTTTGTTGCAACAGGATTTGACTGTAGGTGGTGCTTATTTGACTAGCACACTGTTCCTTTTAACATGTATCCTAGGATTGGTCAAAAAGGAGGTGGATGCTTCTTGCTGGGGAATGGAGTATTGCATTCTTGGAGTATTACATAGGAATGAAAGTAACTCCTGTCATGTCTGCTGCTTCACTCGTGGTTCGTGCACATGTTCATTATACAATGGTGAGGACAAGCCACACAATAGGTTAAAATTAGCTGTTGAAAGTGCCTGGAACTAGTTCTTTGATTCTGATTTAATTCATAGTGTGTGTTAGTTGGCTTGGTTTATAGTTCTCAGATCAGCCTACAAATGTTATTACATTGGATCAATTTTTATTTACTATTTTAGTTTGTTGGACATGTTAAAAAGCAGTAATTAGTTAATCTCCATCACAGTTTAACTATTTGGCCAGAAAAATGCTGTTTCAACATGAAAAGGTGCAAAATCACAGCTGTTGTTGGGCTTGCGTCTGATTTTTTGGATGCCTGCTTGATATGTCACTAAGGAAAATAGACTAGAGAAAGAAAAGACATATTGGATTCTATCTAGTATATTCCTTCAGAGACCAGTGGAGATTAATTCTCTACTGCATGTTCTCCATTGCTTTTGTGCAGTCCATTTTGTAAAATTTGCGTGTTTGCTCCATCTCACCGATACATCTTCATCCTTTGTAATACACAAGTGTTTGCTTGAAATAAGATATTTCTCAGCCTTCTGCAGGCACCAGCCATCTTGTGAAAAATTTCATACTTATTCTCACTCATAGTAAGAGCCCAGTGTCAGATCTTAATCCTGTTATAATATTGTTTAACAAATCTTTTGTTTTAAATAAAAGTAATTAATCTGCAGATACTTATCTTTGTTAGAGCTGGAAGGACCTATTAACTCCTAGGACATCTACTTTTTTTCTGTCCCATTCCCCCTGCTAATAGAGGATTGCTAGAATATGTTGTCCCATCACATTTTAAATGTCTCAAATGGTGGGGTTTCTGCTACTTCCCTTGGAAAATATCTCTATCCAAACGTTAACCTTTTAAAATCTGGGCTTGAAATATTTACCAAAGCTCACCTAGTCAGAGGCTGTTGCAAAAGATGAGGTGACCCCCTCCAGTGAGATGCAGGGCAACTTCCTGGCGAAGAGCCCAGTCCTAAACTCAAGGTAATAGGTTTCCTATCATAGTGTTCTCCCTGGGTCCTGCTTAGATGTTCAGTCTTTCGTATTAGCCTCTGGTTAATAGGCATCTGGAAAAATCTGAAAGCCACCTCCCTTGATTGTTGGAAGGTAGAAAGAACTTTCTCTTTTGCTAGCTTAAATTGCACTGTCTTCTGATTGCTGCCTGCAGCAGATTTGGGGTTGGGAAGGAAGTATCACTATCCCTTCCTCCTGACCTTGGTTTCTTTGATCCTCTTTCTTCCATGAAAAGCTCCAGTTCTCCCTGCTCATAGTTAAGATCATAAGAGCGGCCATATTGGGGCAGACCAAAGGTCCATCTAGCCCAGTATCCTGTCTTCCAACAGTGGCCAGTGCCAGGTGCCCTGGAGGGAATGAACAGATAATCAAGTGATCCATCCCTTGTCGCCCATTCCCAGCTTCTGGTGAAGAGGCTAGGGACACCACCACCAGTTTTCCCAAGCAGACACTGAAAATTGGGCTGTTTAGTTTCAATGTTTATAGGTTGTAAATAGCAGGCATGAAACTGACTAGAGTTGTGTAAATTTCAACCTGGCCCTGCTTGAGAAAGCTCATAGTAGCTGGACAGAGATTGGTGCTTTTTGTTTGCAGATTCCAGGAGATGGGCTGCATCAGGTCACTCCAGAAGGGTTTTCTTTGCAACCATAATTGTTAGAGATATCTCTTTTAAATTTTATTAAATCCTACAGTTATAAATATTATTTAACGGACTGATAGCAGCAGTCACGCACAAGATTCTCTATTGACCAAAAATATCCAATCCAGGCTAAGAGAGTGCACAGCAGAAAATGCAGTAGAGACCGGGCAAAAAAACAACCCCCGTTTTTGTGTTTTTGTTTTCGGTTTTTTTAGCTAACATTTATGAAAAACCATTTAGGAGTTCTTGGCATATTAAAAAAACCCACAAATATAAAGTCAACTTCATAAAATCATCTTATTAGTCAATCAATCAATAAATCAATGATTTATCTGGAATATATATTTGTAGAGATAAGGCCAAAAGGGACTGTTCTGATCTTCTAGTCTGATCTGCAGTATAACGCACGTCAGAGGACTTCTCTGAATTAATTCCTGTTTGAATGAGAGCAGACCTTTTAGCAAAAACAATCAGTCTTGATGTTAAAAATTCCCGGTCATGGAGAATATACCACAACCATGGGTAAATTATTCCAATGGTTAATTACCTGAATTGTTAAACATTTGTGTCTGAATTCTAGACTGAATTCGTCTAGCTTCCACTTCCAGTCATTGAATCTTCTTATGCCATTGTCTGCTAGATTGATTAGCTGAGCCCTCTATTATCAAATTGATATTCCTTGTGTAGATACTTATAGACTCACCTCTTAACCTTCTCTTTGATATCAGATCTTGTCAATCTAATTTATTTTCCATAAACCCATGTTGATTGACATTAATTATACTGTCCTCCTGTAATTCTTTATTAAGAGTTCCATAATAGCTGTTCCATTATTTTGCCCTGGATTGATGGCTGGCTGACAGACTTATAATTACCCAACTCGCCTTGTTTATCCTTTTGAAATAATAGCATAACATTACCTTTCTTCCGGTCTTCTGGAACTTCCCCAATGTTCCAAGTCTTATAGAAAATCAACATTAATTGTCTGGAGAGCTCCTTGGCCATTTCTTTTAAAACTCTTGAATGCAAGTTATCCAGACTTCCTGGTTTTAAAATGTCTAGCTTTAGTAGCTGCTGTTTGACATCTTTCTTAGTTACTGTTGAAATTGAATGTTTTCCCATCCTCCTAATCATATGATATGAATACATCATTGGACTTTTTTCCAAATATAGAACAGACACTTTTATTGAACACTTCTGTCTTTTTGTGTTGACAACTGTGTAATTTCCATCTAGTAGCAGACCAACACCATTGTTAGGATTCCTTTTGTTCCTAATATACTTAACAACAACAACAACAACAAAAAAACTTACTCTCCTTAATTCTGCTGACCATAGATTGTTTTCCTTGTCCTTTTGCTTTCCTTATCAGTTTTCTACAGTTCCTAGCTTCTGATTTATACTCATTACTATGAACTTCCAATTCTTTCTGTTTATTAGCCAGACTCCTATTATTGGTGTATAAACAAGTAAATAATTTATTTTCTTCACATCCTTTTGTAACTTGATTGTTTTTGTTCACAATATCATAATTTTGTGCTAAATAAATGCTCATTTGTCCCCTCTTTTTGTTATTGGTTTAAAGCTCTGACTGGTCTAGCCCTCTAGAAGGTTGGTTCCCCTTCCACTGAGATGGAGGCCAGCCAAACTGTACAGAAAGACCAATGTTCCACAAAATCCAAACCACCTTATGCCACTTACCTAGCCAGCAATTCACTTCCAAAATCTTCTGCCTTCTGTTTTCCTTTACCTGTGGGACAAGAAGGATTTCCGTGATGATCACTTAGCCATTCTTCTCCTTCAGAGTTCCCTGAAGTCATCTATAATTTGTCAAGTATCCCATAAAGCAATGTCATTAGTGCTGATATGCACTAAGACCAGTAGGTCCTTGTCTGCTTATTGCTTTTGCAGAATTTTCTTTCAAAGCACCAGGGAACTTTTAGCACACAGCAGCAGGGTACACACGGACTGAGTTAGTGCATAGCATGTAGGAGTGTTGTAGATTTGCACCCTACCTTGCTATGCACTAACTCATTGTTTAGATGTGCCCTTAGTATAGAGTCCCCAAAAAGAATAGTCTTTCTTCCTTGGATGAATGGAGATTTTATGGGCTCACCTGATATTTTTACAGGTTGGGCTGAGCAGTCATCCACAGATCTGTGGTGTACGCCTCTCTGCTTCAGTCAGCCAGCTGTATCCTCAACATCTGCATTCAAATCTAGTTTTTCACATTCAGAAAATGAGAGGAAGCTGAGATAACGGGATTTATCATTATCTTAAAATAGGTGTGTGGATGTGTCATCTTCTCATTGAAGCTTGACAACGAATTATACTGAAGTCTGGAAACCCAGAGAAGTAAATCTAGCAATATAATGGAAAATAGATTGTATTTTTACAAAACTTCAAGTTGCCTTTCCATTTCTTTCTTCGTCTTCTTTTTTTTTTAATTGAAAAAGTTAAAATTCTGCAGAAATGTCCCACATTCACCAGGGAAGATTTCCTTCTAACTGTGGGAAGTGGATGTTTCAATCCCTGATAATATTCTCTGCTGATTACCCTCCCTGGAATAGAAGCGGAAAAAAGACAGTTAAAAATGGTCCTCTGGTACTCATCCTCTCTGCTGCTTTTGTCATGCTTGGTTATGTCATTGTGAAAACAAAGCCTTGTTAGTCCTGTTGAATGAGTTTAATGCTGAGAGAGAGATTTTTGTCCTATGCATCGTCAACAGAATTGTCAGCAAAGTTTCCTTTGTAGACTCTTTTATTCGTAGTGGTGATGTAAGGGTGCGAGAGACTGAGAAAAGCCTTGAGCTCAGCTGGGTTTCTAGTTTCCTGGTTGAGTTTTCTGTTATGGCAGTTGGGGGTGGGGGGAATCATCTTCAAATGTAACTGGGCATTTCTGTTCTGGGTACTGTGCTGTGTAATGTTCCCACGGTGTCTCTTATAGCTTCCTACTCAGAACAAACTGCATTTTGTGTGGCAGCTCGGCACCTCAGAGTGTATTGTTACCAATTTCAGGTCACAGAGTGTAGTTCTCACTCGATGCAATTGCTAGTTCATGCTGCTTGCAATTCCTAGTGATATACCTGTCAATGAGCAGGGCTGGAGGCTAGATCCTTGTTATAAGTGGGGAAGTAAGTCAGCTTGCTCTAATAGTGTGTTCTCCCCTCTAGGGAATAAAGGATGATATTCACATTTTGAAAAAGAGCAAGCCTTGCTTTATTGTCTGTGTTCAGGCTCCAGTCTCTGGAGCTGTTCAGTGCTGGGTAGGAAGTCACCAGCTGGCCACATAAAGTTGCACCAACTGAGAGCCGTGATTGAGTGGGGGCAAAAGGGACTGTGTGTGGTGGACAGGAAAGAAAATGCATACGTTAGAAGGGAGCTGTAGTGCCTCCCAACATCTTTGCCTCTTGAGTGCTATGTGCTGAATGAGCGATGGCGGTATTTCGTATTTAGTGTTTTGGTGTGAGTATAGTGCTGAGATCAAGTCTTTTCTAGCGACAGAGACAATTCCACAGAGGTATCAGCAGTGCACACTGCCTTACTGACATGCCTTATCTCCCTCACCATAGAGAAAACCACCATAGGAGTCAGTTACTTACATACGAAGTTGATTGGCACTTTAATAATACGTAAGGTCTCTATGGACTTGAGGTGTGCAGGAAGTCGTCTGTTTCATCAGCTGAATCTGTTCAATCCAGCCATTGATGTCTGGACTTTTGTTCTTAGTCCACTGTTTGAGAATGGCTTTCTAAGCCAATAATGTTAGCATGAAAAGAGACCCTTCCTCATTCCCTCCACTGATGACCGCTCCCTTATGAGTCTCTTAGATGTACGTAGTGCCGGTTACACAGTACAATGCTCTTTCATGGAGTACTTTGGCAATGATTTGGCAGATATCTAGTTGTGAAACCATCTGATTTCTGGGCTGTATTTCTCCCATGTGTGCTATTAAATACCTAGGAATATTCAGCCAACTGGATCACTCAATTGGCCATTCAATTTTTTGGTGAAGCTAGAACTGTGTTTCTCAAGCGGTGGGTCTTGACCTCCAGGGGATTCATAAAAGGTAATCCAGGGGTTTGCAAGGCATTTAAACCCCTGTTAAAATCTAAAACAAAACCTTGCTCCCACATTCCCTTGCCCTTCAATGTCAAGTATTCTGTCAACCTCTCAAAACACACACTAATTATATCCGCTTAGCATTGGTACTCTTACAATAAAAGAATAAAATATATATGGGAGTCGTGAAGATTTTTTTACTTCGAATAAGGTATCACCAATCTGAAAAGGTTGAGGAACACTTTATTAGAATAATATCCTTCCTAATGGTGTGTTATATTATGGAATGTTCTATTTGTCAACCGGGGGAAACATTTTATTTGAAAAATAAAGTTTTGGTATTTTCCATTCGTACAGAGTGCCCCTGTCATGTCTTTGCCTAAACAATCTAGGCAAGAGGTTGACCGCTTGATTTTTATCTCACTATTCTTAGTTTCCTCCATGCTGCTCCTGCGATAACACTCCAATAACAGGCAAAGAAGCAGTTTGGAGAGTAGTTCTTACACACTGATCAAATTCTCAGTCCAAAGGCTCAGTGGGGACAATATACAAGTGGAAACTCTGAATTTGTTGGCTCTTGTGGAGTTAATCATATTCGACTTCAGTATAACTTTAGTAATGCTGCAGTACATACAGCATTTAGGTATTAGACCTGTGTACGTACATGTGTTTTATTTAATATAATAGATTCCAGGGAACTGTTTTATTAAAACTCTCTTGTGTAAACTTCCAGCCTGGGATTTAGCTGTTCTATTCCCATTAATGTTAATAGGCATTATATAGGTAAATCCCCATATGCCTCACTATATTTAACTTTTCTTTCCATAGTTTCTGCACTGTCTTGTCAGCCACAGTGAAATTTACATTCTCTTTCTAGATGATCTTCATTGGTACTAACTATACTGTATAACAAGAGGAGACTTCTTGGCACAGTTCTGATCTCATCACAATCGCTGATTTATCAGATGCAGAATATCTTTTTTTAGATGCCATGCTAGATTAAAAACCACCCTTGTTAAGTAGCTGACTCTTTATTGTTCAAGCCAAAACCATCAAGATGGTTTTTGTAGATGGACTAATTCCATTTTTAATTATGGTCCTTGGGCTGAAGCATAAAATTAGGACTGTATACTACTCTTGAGCAACAATGGAATTCCTGATGTTAGTGGAACTTTGCACAAAGATCAAGGATAGAATATGACCTGTCTGTAATAACCTTTTCATTATCATAATTCTTGTTCAGTATCACTTAGCGGAAAAACATTCTTACCTTCACAGCTTCCCCTACTTCTGTCCGTTGTGGCAAATCAGAGAGAAACAAAAAAACCTAATGGGAGGTAAATGGGATTGGCCAATGACTACAAAACTGTTAATACTATATGAGGGAACTACAGGCGAAGTATCTGTCACTTTCTATCCTAACCCTCTGTCGAGTGTTGCTATGACATGTCCATTGTTAAAACATGCTGTTTCATCAGCTTATGGCAATTTGAGTGAAGCATTATAAAATACTTATACTCTTGCAAAAATTTTGTTTTGCAGTCCTGGAAGGAAACGAGACTTTTCCCCAGTCCCTTGGAGCCAGTACTTTGAGTCTATGGAAGATGTTGTGGTTGAAAACGAAAACGGCAAGGATATATCCTTTTATTTTATTCCCAGACTGAATTCTTCCTGATCTCAAGTGACCGGTGGGATTGTATGTCTTGGCGTTTATCAGGGATTCTGTTACATTTTTAAATTGTTCCCTCTATTACCCATCTTTTCCTTTGTGCTAATCAGTGCTACTGCCCCAGGCAACACCTATGTGCCAACGATTAGGTTGCAGTGGGAAAATATCTAGAAAAGTTGGCTTCTTGGTATTGCTTTCTCATCTCAGTTAATGTTGGGTCATTCAAAACTGTGTCCATAGGACCTAGGTAATAGTGTGTTAATGCTCTAGCCTTTCTCCTCTGAAGGTGTGAGATCAAATTCTAACACACACACACACACACACACACACACACACACACACACACACCCCCCTACACCTCTGTCAGGTTAAAATTCATGTTCCTGGGATGGCCACTCTTCTAGTGCAGGTTTGTCAACATTGCACAAGAACCTCGCAGTTTTTAATACAATCATCATTCTGTTCAGTCCAGGCCATGACAAGAATAATGCAATGAGTTGCAGGTCAGGATTGAGGTGCACTTCCCCTTAGGGGGAGGGATAGCTCAGTGGTTTGAGCATTGGCTTGCTAAACCCAGGATTGTGAGTTCTATCCTTGAGGGGGCCCCTTGGGGATCTGGGGCAAAATCAGTACTTGGTCCTGCTAGTGAAGGCAGGGGGCTGGATTCAATGACCTTTCAGGGTCCCTTCCAGTGCTATGAGATAGGTATATCTCCATCTATTAGCTGTGTGGGAGACATTTACGCTGTGTACCTGTACTGGGATGAGAGAAAGCCAGGCATCTGGAGACACTGTTTCACTAGCACCAAATTCACCAGGGGAAAACATCTTTCTTCCGTAAAAGAAGCTGAACTTCTTTTACGCTTCACCATGTTCATTCAGCCTGTGGATGAGTGATGCCCTTTAGCAACGTACCACTGGCTGCCTGCTAATTGGGAATGGGGGAGGAACGCCCTTTCCAGAGAGAGGAGAGCCATAGCTAGGTTGAGAGCTTCTGTGGTGCTACCTCAGCCTTCTCCTGGAATGAGGACAGCTTTAAATTCTGCCCAGGATTCAGAAAAATCTTGCCAGCAAAGACTGCCTGAGAGAGGCTCTGAAACAATAAATTTCCTGCATGCCTTCCCTTACTCTGCCCACTCTGTGCACTGCACTGGTTGACTCTGGATTCTCCATTGGGAGCCAAGTGATGAATCTGTCCAACTTCCAAGGAAATCCCTTGAACCATTCAGTTTCAGGAGAAAGGGGAGCAAAAAGAAGGCTAATGCACAGCACCAAGAATAAGGAGTTCTTTACCTGGGTCTGCTATAGATGCTCTGAATGACCTTAGCCAAGCTATTGCTCTCTATTTTAGGTTCCTCATTTATAAAATGGGGACAAAACCTACCTGTCAGGGCTGTTGTGAACCTTACTTGTTGTTCGTAAAGTGCTTTGGGATCCTTGAATAAGACGTGCTGGAGACATACAAAGTAGCCTTTCTATAGATTAGATTTTGTACAAATTAGTATAACTTAAACGGGTCTCAACTGCGAAGTGAGAAAGGAAAAGTAAACCCTTTCCAGCCTGATAGGAAGCCAAATTTCAATCCAGAGCCAAGAGCCATTGTTGTTTCTGTAGGTCCAGAAGTGTGTGTGGTGCATTAGACGATTAAAATCACCATGGAAGCAACCTGAGTAACATTCTTCACTTAGCTTGTCACTACTGTCCACTCTGTTTTCTCTTGAATCGTGTTCTGCATAGATTAGGCAGTTCTCCCAGGTTTCAGAGTTCCTAGGACAGTAGCACCTACAGGCCCCAGCCAAAATTGGAGCCCTGTTACGCTAGGCATGGCACACAAACATAGTGTAAACGGTCCCTGCCCTGCAGGAGGTGGTCTAAATAGATGAGACCTTCAAAGGGTGGAAGGGGAAAGAACAGAGGTGAAATGTAGAGCTGGCTGGAAATTTTCTGACAAAATATGCCAATTTGTTGAAACTGAAACATTCCAATGGTAACCTGCCCAGCTCCTCGGCAGCAGGGAGTCTGGGAGCCCCTCTCAAACTGGAGCTCTCACCTTGACAGGCTCTCTGCCGTGCAGCCAGGAGCCTGGCTGGAGCCAGGGCTGTCGGGTTCTAGCTCCCTGCTCTCTGGCAGGTCCCTGGGAGTCAGGTGCTACTGGCTGCTCCATTTCATTTCTTAGTTCTACTTTTTGTTCCAATCAAAAGATAAACTTTTTTTCAAAATGTCGGGATTCCCCTTGGAACAGACATTTTCTATTTTAACCAGCTCTAGTCAAGTGACTTTTTCAATCAATCTGTGTATTAGAGCCCAGATCTCCTGACTCCCAGTCCAGTGTCCTATCCCCGGCGCACACTACCTTGAGATCAGTGGGTTTTAACCTTTTTTCCATTTGCGGACCCCTACACAATTTCAAATGGAGGTGTGGAGCCCTTTGGAAATCTTAGATCGGGGTCCACGGACCACAGGTTGAAAACCATTATTCTACCGATTTGCTTCTTTTTTAGCTGGCTTTCCAGGATATGCAGATAGCTGATGTCTCCCTACAGCTTAACTTAACAAAGGCACCATACTACCTCATGGATTCCCAAGGGTAATTTTATTGCCCAGAGGGATACGTAGAGGTTTGTCTGTTTCCTCAGTCAAGTAATGGGAGAGCGTGTTAGACAAAACACCAGTTTGTGGTCCCCAATGGCATCCTGAGCATTCCAAGCTTTTAACTTAATTTTTTCCTGTTGATTTGCTTTCTTTGATGTACATTACGTACAGATACTGTTTTCATGGCAAAGAGGGTGTGTGATGAGGAGGTAAGGAACATAAGAGTATGGGATGATGGGGAGGTAGGCAGTATAGCTAGGTGGATAGTATGGGCTAAACTTTTCCCTTGGTTGTAGTTTGATCTGTAGATTATGTATTCATTTGATTACTTAAGAATTCGCAGTTATCAGTCTGAGATGCAACAGATTCTTGTCCCAAGATCAGGCCCAGTATTAAAATTACTGTTCAGTTGCGAACCCCGATGTACACAGTTGCAACACGCCCCTGTAGGAACCCTTCTGTATTTACAATAGTTTAATACATTTAGCAAACATTCTAACCCAGCAAGGTAGATGGCGATAATACAGAATATACATCTGAATATCCATATGCTCACCCTGTCCCTTGTCGACCAACCTGAAATATTAGCCATTATCTTCCTCATCACCATCACCTTCCTCCTCCTCATCAGTGGCCATCATTCTGTACAAACCTATTGAAGCTGAACAGAGGGCAGAATTGGGGCTTTCTTGTGTACAGAGTAATAAAAAAGTGCTGGTGACCTTGTATGTGCTGTGAAGGGTCGAACTCAGTAGCTTGTTTCAGATAATTTTATTAAGAAACATTGTCCTTAACTGTTCATACACTTTTCGAATTTATAAAAGTGGATCGGAGGGCCCTGTCTTACTTTTGTTGCATGGCGGAGGCCATTCTGCTCTTTCCTGGGCTGTGTTCAATGTAAGTAAGTTGATTGGAAGTAGAAGTACAGATATACGAGTGTTGCGTCTTCCATCCATGGATGACATGAAAATACGAAGCCCTGCTAAGCATGGGAAAGAGAATTCAGAAAGGTCCTTGTAATCTGCCTGTCTGAACTCCTGTATTCAGACTCTTTATCGCAAGCAGTAAATATATTTTATGAACAAAACACATCAAAGGCCGAGCGTCTGCCAACAATTAGGATGTGGCGCTTCATCGAAGCAAAAGCCATCTCCGTTCCTCTGACCTGTTTTAATTGGAGAGGCCAGGATGTTGCTGGTCACAGTTAAACCAACTTTTTCCCCCAGATTGATTTTCCACAAATAACAGGAAGATGTTATTGACCATCTTTAATGGAGAGGAATAAGTTTGAAGCTATCTTATTTTCACCTTGACAATACTGGTGTTGCATTGATGACACCACATTATGACCAAGTTTGAATGTTAATTCAGAAAGCCTCAATGCTTGAGAAACCCTGAAACCCAACCTGGTGTTGCGTCAATGGGAGCAAGTTTCATGGCTTAACTTTTTCCACTCCAGCAAACTTTTATTTATTTATTTATAATATATATATATAATATATATAAATAAAGCCTACAGGTTCTAAACCCAGCTAATAGCAGGATGTATAGCTGTACTGGGACCCTGACCTTTAACCCAGCAACTCTAATTGTGGATCTTGTGCCCGGATGGTGGGTGTCTCCATCTCTTGTTCTAGTCCAGGGGTCAGCAACCTCTGTCATGCTGCTCACCAGGGTAAGCACCCTGGCGAGCCGGGGCAGTTTGTTTACCTGCTGCGTCGGCAGGTTCGGCCGACTGCGGCTCCCACTGGCCGCGGTTCGCCACTCCAGGCCAATGGGGCCGGCAGGAAGCCGCTGCCAGCACATCCTGCGCTGCTTCCCGCAGCCCCCATTGGCCTGGGACGGTGAACTGCAGCCAGTGGGAGCCGCGATAGGCCGAACCTGCCGACACGTCAGGTAAACAAACTGGCCCGGCCCGCCAGGGTGCTTACCCTGGCGAGCCGCGTACCAGAGGTTGCTGACCCCTGATCCAGTCTGTCTAAGGTTTTTATAGGGCAACTTTTAGTGAAGTATCCGTGAACTTTATAAAAACCTTAAACAGATTAGATACTCAACAGTCGCATGCAGTTTTCACCATGCTATTAGTCCTTGTGCAGTTAGGCTGGTACAAAGTGACACTCTAGACACTATGAATAAAGGTCCACACAACGAATGGGAATGAACAAATGAACAGTTTGCAAGCATTTCAGAGTCCCAAGCTGATCGCCACTGAATAAATTGGAGGGCGTACACCTAGCCATGAATCATGTTATAGTCCTCAGTTAAGAGGTGGGGTGCTGTAAAAATTCCAAAATATGTGGGGGATTAGGTCAGGTACCTCACAAGGATTTGACAGGCTAGGTTAGTTCTTTTGCATGTATAGCCTGAGTTGACCCACATCTTGCCATACATTGGAGGTTATACTTTAGTTGACAAGTGTTTTTCAAATCAGCACTTCCTCATTGAATTCTATAAAAACAACAAGGAGTCTGGTGGCACCTTAAAGACCAACAGATTTATTTGTGCATAAGCTTTCATGGGTAAAAAAACCCCACTTCTTCAGATGCATGGATTTTCACGCCATGCATCTGAAGAAGTGGGGTTTTTTTAATCGGTGAAAGTTTATGCCGAGATAAATCTGTAGCCTTTAAGGTGCCACCAGACTCCTCGCTGTTTTTGTGGATACAGACTAACCCGGCTACCCCTCTGATAATTGAATTCAGTGTTATCACTTGCTTATAGAGCACTAGTCACTGGGATGTGTGACTCACTCACTCTCTGCTAATTTAATACTTTATCGACATGATATGTGAGCTGCTTACAAATTCTAAAGTTAATCACTGGTTTTTAGACTGGATGAGATAGGGTTTTGACGAAACCCAAATTTACATTTTTCTTAAGTTTTGAGCAAGAGAGCCATCTTTATTTGCAAGCAACTTCCATCCTTTCTAAATTTCTACTTCTGATAGCAGGTTTAAATACTGCTATCTGTTACGCCATAATGCACAGCAAATCGGAGTTACTCCACTAAATTCAGTAGAAGAAACTCCAGAGTTACACCATTGTAACTTCTAGTATGTCAATTATCTATGCAGTTACTGGACTTGGCAGTTACATTGTATAGGATGCATGTCATTTGTCTTTGCCCTAGACCCACAAAAACTATGTAGCTGGAGAAAGAACTCCGAAGACAATTAGTCCATTCCAGTCTGCTGTCAGTATCGGTTTGTTCCCTGTGTATATTTTTTTTAATGAAAGTTTGCTCTAGTCATTCATATGTTAAATGTTTAGGATGAAATGTATATAATTTATTTTAAATAATTGTATGGGTAAAGACTGTAAATAAAATTACTACAAGCAGAATCTACCTATCTTTTTCTCTCTCTCTCTTCTCATTGGTCTAACAACTTATTGGTAAATGTAATGGTCATGGATGTATTTGTTCTTGTCTCACCAAAGCAGTTCTGTTCTGGTAAGTCAAGGTCATGAGAGAACTTCCCTTACTATCACATCATTCAGATTACTATTTTACATTGTGATTTTTAGCAGATGACCTCACAAACTGCTGGTTAAATTAATGCTTAGTTTTTTACCATTGGCAAACTGGGGTTCCAAGTTGATTCTAAATGGTCTAAAGTCAGTTTCTGGCTGTAGTCGTTCTCTAGATTGTGGCTGCCACAACTACTTTAGAATTGGGAAAAGGAAACAAAATGTAGTAATCAGAAGGATGTAGTTTTCATGGCCAATATCTCATGACATGCTGGGCCAGAAATGAATGATCTACATCAATGACAGAAAGGGATTCTCATATCTGAATGGTCTAAAGCATCCATTTCTAGCCCTAGCAGGTATGAGATACTGTCTTTAGTCCCTTGGTCCAGCATTGTATTTTCCCTGGGCTTGAATTAGTAAGTTCTGAAACATCAGGTCAGCGTAACTGTCAGTCTGCACCTATCAAGTAGATGGTGCTTTCTTGCTCTTCCTTCTGTTAAGAGCCTTTCAACAGATTTCACCACTACCACTGAGACATGATTTCAGCGATTGAGTTCCCAACACACAATCCTATTTTTGAAGCCTTTTATTCAGCACAGAATGCTACTTAATCACCATGGTTCGTGAAATAACTTCTGTAAATTTAGATGGCAGGAACAAATAATGAGGCGTGATCTTATTGCAGCCTGGTGTTACTTTAAAAAGCCTCCTCGTTTGCTAGTAACCCAGAGGACAAGAACGCTGAATTTGGGATAGTTCAGTGTTACTGTAAAATTCCATTCTTTGAGAGCGAATTGAGTCTGTGCTGTAAACCAGCTGCCATATCTTCTTGCCTACTGTGGGGGCAGTGCTAATTTTGGAACATGTGAGGGCTTGGAAGGGGAAGTATCACTTCAGTGTATTGCTGCACTTCAGTTTTTAGAGGTGTTGTAGAGACTGAAACTTTTCTCCTAAGAAATTTGATTTCTCATTTGTCTGAGATACGGAATGTGCGGGGGGGAGGGGGGATATCCTGTAATCAATTGACTGATGGTGAAAGGGATGGTGCTCTTTATTTACTAATTAAAGATCACTTATACTAAATATTCTTGCTTCAACTTTGACTTCCTGGCTACTCTATGCCCCATGTCCACTCTTGCCTCGGCACTGTCACTGACGTTTCTTTTTGACGCACTATCTTGGCTTTTGCTTCTGTTGCAATGATTCATTTAATATTGTGAGCCCCTTTCTTAAATGAGGTGTGGCAGTTTTCATACTATACATCTTTGTCCCCTCTTGCAGTCTGCGATCATTAACAGGATTCAGTGTAGGATTGTGGCTTTAGATCTCAGAAGTCATGGTGAGTAATTAGACTTAAAATCGAATTCATGTTCCAGTATATTTCTAGTTACTATTTGTTTACATTTGCATTTAAATTAGATTTTAACTGAATTACCCCGTCAAAAAACTGAGTTTATAGACTACCTATGAAATAATCAAAGCATTGCTACTTGATAGCCAAGGTGGGGATGAAAAGAATGTGGCCCATGTAATTCCACAGTTAAGCTAGTGTGGCTGCTGTTATATAGAAGTGAAGATTCCACATGCCTGAATATTCTGCTCCAACTTGATTCCCCATACAGACTGGGATCAGTAGTCTTGGTGAGCCCAACTACCATGTAAAAGATGACTGTGTAGGCAGCCCACGTTGTAGGAACCTAGGGATGATCCTCAGTCTTAAATTGCCAATATATGACCTTTACTTGGGCATAGTTTCCCACCTCTGAACTACAATGCAATAAAGTACCAAGCATTTTTATTAATCTTTATCGTTTTAATTATCCAAGATGACTATGAAGAGATGATGCAAACACAGTTATGATTACCGAGTAAATATATACAGAAAAACTATTATATCGGGGCTTATAGTTGCTCTTATTTAACTCCTGAGGATTCTGAAGATTTTTAATCTGCTTTAATAATGTCTTTTTAATTAAATTTGATTTGTTTTTTTGCTTCACAGGTGAAACAAAAGTTAGGAATCCTGAAGATCTGTCTGCAGAAACTATGTCAAAGTATGGAGGTTTACATTCTCTTTAGCCATTTCAGACTTTCCCAAATCCTTATATCTTCTCAATTCTTTGTTCCTTCATTCTTAACAACTTTCTACCCATCTTCAGTTTTCCTTCTATGAAGACGACATACATGCCAGTCATGTAAGGGGGCACTAGAACTTAAGCTGAGTTCCACTTTTCATTCTAATTCATCCTTCTCTTAGTTGCTCATAACTTTCCTTGCTTTTTGGAAAGTTTGAGCACATCAGGTTAGCTGCAAGTTGAAATCATAACTCCAACAGTTGATGCTAGATATTTCAGACCTGACTTGTTCTGTAGATCTCCCTGAAAGGTAAAGCTGGTGAGGAAATTTCCTTTGATTTAAAAGTTAAAAAATTAAAAAATCCCCACTTCAGATGCATGGAGGAGAACTTATTATTAGTTATTTATAGTCTCCTTTGTTCCTGGAAGAGGTCACAATACACACAATATACACATTGGTACATCTCCAGTGAAGCCACACTGATTTACACCAGCTCAGGGTCTGGTTCTCGTATTACACTACAGTGAGTAGAGTATCTTGGTGCACTGTGCCTGGCTTAAATGCAGGGAAAATCCCTTTCCATTATTATTTCAGCCTGTATTTCAAACAACGCTTCTTATCCATCCTGATGTGGGTCAGTTTTCTTTCCCTTGAAAGATTCCTTTTCCATACCTGTCCTTCACCCTTGGGTGAAGGTTGAGTGTGATTCCTGCCCGGTTTGGAACCACTATGTTGAGAAAACGTGTCCTGCACAGAATGAGACTTTCAGGCATGGTGAGAGCGGCTTAATCAAATTGCAGTGACCTGCTTCTGAGCACAAACCCTTCTTTTGTGACAAGCTGTGAGAGAAGCAATTACCATCCACTAAAAATACTGTATAATGCCCACATTTAGTGCAGAGAGATTCTCCTGAAGGTTACAAAGTCCTTCATACTAACAGACCCGCTTGGTTTGTTCCAGGGAGGCCATCTGTGAAATAGATTTTGACTTATTGTGCACCTTCTTGCTGCTCTCACAACCCGTCAGCTCCTGATGTGCGTGTGGGTGTCCTGAGGAGCTGCCATATGCAATGATCGTTTTTCAGATCTGGAGCAGCGCTAATATGGGACCACACAAATAGGCAGCCTTTCATTTTAAACCTTCCTGCCCTCCTAATGATAGATTTGAAAGCTATTTCCAATTTGTCTTTAAACTGGAGCATTAAACTGTCACTAACTTGTCAGATTCCTAAATCCTCCTGCATTTTCAAAGGAAACGGTTTAAAAAAAAAAATCAGATATTTAAGTAATTTTTTTTACCCGTTAATACTTTAAATTATTCTTCACCACTGATGCTATATGTGCCTGTTTTTCTAGTCTCTTGGCTTGGATAGAGAAAACAAGCTAGTCAGACTTGCTGTGTGACTTCATGCACTAGGAATAATGCTCTCTGATTCCAACACGTAAGAATGGCCATACCAGGTCAGACCAAAGGTCTTTCTAGCCCAGTATCCTGTCTTCACTCAGGTGCCCCAAAGAGAATGAACAGAACAGGTAATCATCATCCCCTGTCACCCATTTCCAACACGTATGGTGAATTGTTATAGCCAAGAAAGCCTGTATGCATTTTTATTTTTATTTTTATTTATTTATTTATTTTAGTTGTCTCTTAAACTACTTGCTATCCTCTTTCCAAAAGGTACTCAGGTACTGCAGTGCCAAGTGTGTTCTAAGAACCTGAATATAACAGTATGCTTGGTGCTTTATCTTCATACCGGTCCATAATGTCCCTGCCCCAAAGAGCTTCTCTTCCAGAGAGAGAGAGAATGTTTTGCTTCTGTTCTACATGCCCAGCCTCTTGCAATCTTGGTGGCTGGGGTTGGTTTAGGTTCTCGTTGATTAGGGTTGAGAATGCAGTACACTTCTCCTGACCCCAGTTTATTCTCTCCTGCAGGAGAATTGATTAGTTCTCTCACCTCATCTGTAGTTCCTTTTGTGCTCCACAGACCTGGGGCAGGGTGGTCTAGTCTCCCACGTTAGACGGCATCTCCTGTTAACAGAAATGGGAATGACATTCTTATATCCCTGATTCAGGAAAGCACTTGTTTAATGTTAAGTATCTGCTTTGAGGGCTTTCCTGAATCCCTGGCCACTGATAAGAGAATGGACTTCCATATCTATTACCATTGGGGCAGATGGTTTAACTTAAAAGGCAAGTGTGCAAAGAAACTCAGTATTAGGAAAGAGTAGGAAATAAAAGCAGAGGGTTCAGAGTAAGTTTATCAGATTGAATTTTTCCATTCCCCTACCGATGCGTTTTTACAAATCTGCTTCAGAAACATGTTGGGGAAGAATGCCAACCTTCTGTCTCTCTTCATTTGCCAGAGATGTTGGAAACGTGGTTGAAGCTATGTATGGGGACCTCCCACCTCCAATCATGCTGATTGGGCACAGTATGGGTGGGGCCATTGCAGTGCACACAGCAGCATCCAATTTGGTACCCAGTTTATTGGGTCTTTGCATGATTGATGTCGTGGAAGGTAAGTTTTTTATGTTCTTGGACAGTATCATTTTATGTTCTGTCTTCCTCTCTCCTCCCCTATTAACTTTGGGCCTGGGAGGTCTTTCTCAATTGTGTTAACCGTATGAAGGTTTCTCTTCTCTCTAATGGATATGCCAGCTATTGTATAGTATAGTTAGCATCACATAGGGCTTTTCTTTTGGTTTTCCAAGCTGGACTTGTCCATTTGAGTTTGTTTATCATGACTGCAGTGCGACACCCATTCTTATAACCAGAACCACGATCGGTGGGGAGTGTCTTACTGAACCATATAATATCACCGCTGCTCTCTACTGCCTAAAATATCAGACCTGTTCAAATATGACATGTTAACCCTCTAATGGCAGCAGCGTACAAAACTATACAAGCCCTGATACCATTACAGCTAATGGAGGTTTTGCGGATAGATTTATTGAAATGATAGAAAACCTGTAAGAGCTGTTAAGAATGTGGATGAGGGAAGCAAAGAACTTACAAATTTGCTGACCTGGAAACCAATTTTTGGAAAAAACTGTGTGAAAGCTGGTTTGGAGCAGCAGTATAGTTCACGACTATAACTCTGTTAATCAACTTACCTTAAATCCTGAAATTTGTCTCGGTTCTCTCCCTCACACAGTTCACACTGTCATATATCAAGACCTTTGAGAACCGTTGGGAAGGATGTTGTCAGATGTTGGGTTCATTTAAGTCAAAACATTTGTTTTTAGGCACAGCCATGGACGCACTGAACAGCATGCAGAATTTCTTACGGAGTCGTCCCAAAACATTCAAGTCGATTGAGAATGCAATTGAGTGGAGGTAATGGGCAAGTTTGTGTACTCTTCAAAACTCTTCGTTGTATTGTTAATTCTGCAATTGATCTTGGAGGAAGGGTGGTCTTGCGGTTAAGACATTGGATTGGAGCGCCAGAGACCCGAGTTCTATTCCTGACTACCAACGCAATTCCCCCATCTGCAGAGTGGGCATTAGACTTCACTGCCCTGCAAGGGCATTGTGAAGATAGTCATTAAGGATTATGAGATGCTCCTATCACAGTGACGTGAGAGCCATATAAACATCTGGATAATCCTAGCATGCTGGGAACTCTAGTGTTTGTAGGCCACATCTCTGTATTCAACATGAGTGCTTGAAGGGTGAACTTGGGAGTGCTCCTATTATTACTTGACCTGTTAAATATTGAATGATACTAGATTAATGTACCCAATTGACCCTTGATGTTTGACCATTTTGATTCCCCCTTTTCCCTTTTTTTCCTAGTGTAAAAAGTGGACAGATAAGAAATCTCGAATCTGCCAGAGTTTCTATGGTTGGCCAAGTCAAACAGTAGGTTTTGTTTTCTAAAATCTTCTTAAATGTTTTAAGATCTCAAATTGGTAACAGAGCATAAGTGTACTTTAAAAAAAATCAAATCAATCTTCTAGCAGATATCCACTCCTCCTTTTACTTACCTGCCAAGGCTGAACACAGTGGGTGAAGAATGTAGTACTAAACCATTTACAACCATCCACGGTCCTATGGTTAGGAATGTCACAGTCAAAATTTCACTGGGGTGGAATGTAATTACCCATCAAGGATTAGAAAAAAATTTCCTGTGCAAAAGCCATTTGCACATGCAAGTGGTGGAGCACAAAACAATGGATGTGCAATGGCCCATGCGAAGATGTGCTCACACCAATAGACTAGCTGGATGCCACTTCAGAAATTTGGCCCCTAAATTCCTCCTGCCAATTCAACTGAATATAGTATTTTTCACTTGCTGTCCTCCTGCTGCTGTTCATTGTTAAATAGCTCTCCGTTGCACTCCAAAGGTGGTGGAGTTGAGTGATGATGAAAGTAATCTGTCTATTGCATTATAATCCTATACAACACCATGATGCTTGCCAGCAGCATCACATATTTCTATTGTTTATATTCCAGTATTGTCATAAACTAATTTTGCTTGTTTGACCTGGACTCTTCTTTTCTTTTTTCTCCTTGATGTGGTAGAGCCTCAGATCAGCCAGTCTCTCTGAGAGAGTCAGTTCTATCCTTTAGGTGCAGGCAGTCTCTCCTAGAATCGTTAAGATGTTGCTTTTCACGATGGAAAAGGAATCAATTTCCAGTCCTCTTTTACCAGGTGTGAAGATGCTGCTAGTCCTGAGGTCCCTAAAGCTATAGTGGAAGGGATTATTGAGGAGGAGGAAGAGGAAGAGGAAGAAGACTATGAAGGAAGAGGATCTGTTAACAAAAGGAAGAAGGAAGATGATACAGAGGTGGGGAGTTTCACTCTCTTCTGCTAGAACTAATGTCTTCTAGTCTCTCCATCTCTAGGGTATTTGGAGATCTACAGGGAGCAAGAAGGTGGCAACTATGCAGCCAGCAAAGGAGATGCTTCCATGGAGCTAGGTGCCTAGGGGACAGCATGTAAAAGTCCTCCAAAGAAGGAATAGTGAGCAATTGTGCAACTCTCATTCAGGGCCTTAGTGTAAACAGGAGAAACTCCTGTGACTTCATTGCTTACTCCTGGTCTGAGTTTAGGCCTTGGTCTCAGACTGCTGGCTACATCGTGAGTTACCACTTGAAAGTGTTTCTAGATGTTCATGAACTTGGCCATTGTACATGGTCTAGAAGAGAACTACTGTCCTGTCCAGTAAGTCACTGTGTGCAGGGTCCTGACTCTATTTCATAATATTATAAAGGCTCATCAGTTTCTGCTGGGTGGTATAGATCATGTGACCTGACAGACTTAGTCCCACAGGTAAAGCTATTGGTGCATGGTGCTGCAAAACTATCTTGCCCAGGCTTCGCTGAAGGACAGGTCCAGGTGTTTTTGTGTGTGAATTTTTAGTTCCAGTGAAAGATGGCAGATTGACAGTCCTGGAAATTGAAGGTGTCTCTTGCTCACCACATCAGGTACAGCATGTGCAGACCCATTAATTTACTGTGACATGGAGCGAGCACGTTTAGGATTAAGAGGATAATCCAGTCTTTGCGAGCAAGGTTGCCTAGTTAGGGCCACATGGGGGGGACAAACTGACATTAGAGCCACGTCAGCATTTGACTTGGTGCTTTTGCTTTGTCTTCCAAGTCACGCTTTGGTGAGTTTATTCTATTTCAGTTGAATACTAACGCTGAGCTCTTTGTCCCATTGTAGACAAAAAAAGAACATCTGTATACATGGCGAATCGAACTGTCGAAAACAGAAAAGTACTGGGATGGGTGGTTCAGGGGCTTATCTAACCTCTTCCTCAGTTGTTCTACTCCGAAGCTGCTGCTTTTAGCGGGTAGGTGTTTCCTTTTTCTTCCTAGTTAGAACTGTCATTCACTTTGATTACATTCAGCCTGTATTTTAGAGGAGAGAAGGGCAAACCAGTGGCTAAGATACTGGTCTGGGTAGGGTTACCATGCGTCCGGATATTCCCGGACATGTCCGGCTTTTTGGGCCTCAAATCCCCGTCCGGGAGGAAATCCCAAAAAGCCGAACATGTCTGGGAAAATAGGGACATGTGGGGCTGGGGGTGATGGGGGGCCGGCGGTGCTGGGCTGGGGGCTGGCACTCCAGGGCCCGAGCCAGGCTGGAGACGCTGGGGCGGGGGGGGGTGGTAGACTGGGCCGCGCCTCTTCCCCCCAACCCCCAGCTTACCTGCTGCCTGCTTCAGGCTTCCCACGAATCAAATGTTCGCGGGAAGCAGGGGAGGGGGCGGAGTTGGGGTGGGGGCATGGGCGGGACTGGGGCCGGGGCCCCATGGAGTGTCCTCTTTTTGGACACTCAAAATACGGTAACCCTAGGTCTGGGCATAATATGTCTGGCTTCTATCCTGGCCCTTCTATGTACTTTGAGAGACTGGGCAAGTCATTTAGTCTCTCTGCTTCCATTTCCTCCTCTGCAACATGCACACAGGAATTGTGGGATTAGATATGTGTATTGTGATACTATGTCTCGGCTGTCTGACAGGGTGTTGCAATTGTAGGATTGAGCTAATGTTCTGCTAGGAACTGGATTGAGACCCACGCCAACCCACAGGAGTAATCACTTAGTTACTGCAGACCTGGGCTGGATTTGAACTCATGACCTGAAGGTGAAAGGATCAGTATTCCAAGACCAATTCCTATCACCCGTCAGTCCCCTGTGATAGGGAACACTGAGTCTCCCATGGCTGAGTGCCATTTAAAGATGTCTGGGAGGATGGATAAATGTTCCTTCAAGTTTTTGGCAGTGATCCTCTCCTGTCACTGTGTGCTCCTGATTTGCAGCAGGGAAACCGCCTAGTAGGTGCTGAGATGCTGTTTCTATTCCATTTTTCGCATCAAACATCTTTTGCAAAGTCTTGGCAGGACCTGACTAGACACTCTCTCTCCCTGGCTTCTCCCCAATACATCTGTTTGCTTTATTCCAGGTGTTGACAGGCTGGATAAAGATCTAACAATTGGACAGATGCAAGGTAAATATTTAATACTGCTAGCTATAATGCTCTTTCAGGAGACCGTTTATGTTGCAGAGCGTGAAAGAGAGCTGGAGAAGAAGGCTAAAATGGTCCTGGCCGGGGCAATCTATATTGAGACAAACAAGTATTAAAGAATGTAGTTTATTCCCCAGAGTAACGGTGTGATCCCTTGTCTATGATTCTCTCTAATGGAAGCTAGAGGAGTTATTAGATCTTGCCAATCACCCTGTTGCTAATGCAGGGCTTTGGTAGTGCTTTTGTTCAGTCTGGTATTAAATATTCAAGTGACGGGGCTTTGTCATGTCTCACGGGGTTCATTCAGTGATCTTCAGTCTTGCCATTAGAAAGCTTTTCCTGATTTTTTTTCAGTCTGTTTTCTTTTAATTCCATCCCATTGTGTCTAGTTGCACCACCTGCTGCCACCTGAAACACACACACACACACACTTCTTTCTTTCTTTTGACCTGGCAGACTTCTAATAATGCTTGAGAGACGTGGCAGGGGAGGTAATAACTTGTACTGGACCAGCTTGTGTTTGTGAGAGAGACAAACTTTTGAGCTTATGACCTGAAGAAGAGTTCTGTGTAAGCACAAAAGCTTGTGTCTTTCCAACAGAAGTTGGTCCAATAAAAGATATTCCCTCATCCTTTGTATAACGTCCTGGGACTGACATGGCTACAACAACCTCTAATAATGCTTAACAGTTACATTAGCACCTTTCTCTGCCCAGTCCCCATCACTGATTTCTTTGGAAATTGGCTATTGGAAGGGAAAATGGATGATTGGATAAAGGTCCTGGTGTGGTAGGTCTGACAGTTACATTCATGTCAGGAAGATGGGATGGCATTTAATACGAAGCTCTCGGGAATCAAGGATTAGGAAGATAGTGAATGAGCATGGTTTTAGTTAGTTCAGAGCTCCTGCACAAGTAAGAAGGAAAGTTCTTGCCTCCTGCAGAAGTTTTGTGCTCTACATATGCTGCTGTTTGACATCTGGTGTCAAACAGCTTCCTGAGTCCTCATCAGCTAGATATGACATTGGGGGTAACTTGTAAAGAGTTTGAGATCTCGAGTAGAAATGTCCATAAAAGTGCAGAATATTTTTGCACCTTAACAAGTTCAGTCCCTGCCATTAGTCTTTATAGTGAGTTGGCTTCTGCGGTTGCATGTAACGCATGCCTGAGTCATTGACAGGGAGGGATACGGTCACTCTAAAAGCAGTTGCACTGACTGTTTGGTCTGCAGGAAAGTTCCAGATGCAAGTCCTCCCTCAGTGTGGCCATGCAGTCCACGAAGATGCTCCAGACAAGGTGAGCCGCAAAGCGGGGCGAGCTTTGGTAGCAGCCCTTTTATGAGTTAGATGCAAAATGGGTCATCACCAATACGAAACCGAGGGCAAACCTCATGGGCCTTAGGTGCACCACACCTATAAGGGGACCTGGTTCCTGGTAGAGCAGATGGGACGAAGTCATATCCCTGAAGTTGGCTTGAGAGCCTGGACTGGCCAAGACTTCAGCCTTCTTGTGAGGAGACAGGTCCCACCTACGTTACCGCGTTAACTGTGTCGGGGGCCAGTTGTGGTGTATAACTGACTCAGTGATAACAGTAGTTATGATGTGGCATGGGATTTTCCATCCTTAACTTCTCTTAGGTTACCACAGCTTTTCCCTTCCCCCCTCCAGCCTTTAGTGCAGGTGGCTGCTTTCCTGGAGGGATAATGTCGTATTAAAACTGAGTAGTTAAAATTTAGAAAACTTCATATAAACATTTATTTGTAGCAGTTTATGTACTGACAAACAGTGACTCACTTATGCTAGTGTGCAAGGAAATAAAATGGTAGTGTGGACTGAGCACGTCTGGAAATGAGCTTCGGAGTTCTTCTCAGCTCTACTATTGACTGTGTGGCTTTGAGTCACTTAACTGCTCAGTGCCTCCGTTTACTCCCTTGTAAAATGGGGATATTTTTACCTATCACAATGAGTTGTTTGGAAGAAAAGTTATTTGTTGCTCTGAGTTAATCCTTAAAGGGACACCAACTTAAATCACAATTCTTTTTTTTTTTTTTTAAACTACTATAATACATGCCTAAGAATTACTGTAACTGAAGAAGATGGGGGAGGGAAATTTTTTTTGCCAAGTGTGCACTTGATGTATGGTCGGTATTATATAGACATTTATCCCTTTTGTGAGAAGTTTCATACACAGGCGGGGGGGAACTGTTTAAAACAATGGGAGGAAGGTGTAGTATTTTAAATTTTGAAGCTGACCAGACTTCAAGTTGACTATGTCCCTTTAAACTCTGATTCCTTCCCCCCCACACCTCTCTTCAGGTTGCTGAAGCTGTTGCAACTTTCTTGATCCGTCACCGGTTTACAGAACCAATTGGTGGATTTCAGTGGTAAGGATCTCTGGGTGCTAGGGCTGCATGAATCTCTTCCTGATCCCCATGGAAGTCTTGCGTTCCTTGTGTGTATCCAGGGTGGGGAGAGAGGAGTATAACAAGTGGTTGGGTGGGAAAGGAAGTAAGGATCAGCTTGGAGCTTTAATGTAACGTTAAAAGCAGCATGGAAGTATACAGCCTAGATCATACGCAGTATTGTATTTCATGTTCAGTGTGTAAAGATTTCACTGTCTCTAAACTTCTCATATTCCAACTTCCTAATTGTAATAATAAAACACTCAGACTTTGAGGGAGAAGACGACCTGGGCCTGACCTAGCTGATTTCTTCCTTTGTGAGGGAAATCCTTATCCCTGATGGGGCAAAACTAGCAATTGCATTGAATTTTGTTAAACGGACCCAGTCCTTTAGGACCCAAGAATGACCTATGTAATGTGGTGGAGACTGTCTTCCAATTTCTAAACGTTGCTATGGCTGTTCTTGTAATCTGGATCTCCATCGTGGAAATACACAATTTCCAGCATGTTTCTTCTGCCAAGAAACATTAGCAAGAACATACATTTAAAGCTTAAAGCTGCATACTTTGCTTCTCAGATCTCACGGCTGTGTCACCCACAATAGTCTAATGTAGTCTCCCATCATAATGAATTTCAGCAGCCAAAGCTCCTCTCTTGGCAGTGTGGTTGAGCCTAGATAATGTAGAAGAAACACCAAAGGTAAATGGAATGAACTCTGCAGGCTGCTGCATGTTGATTGCCAGGGTCTCCTAATCATATTGACAACAGGCGATACTGACCTGTTGGTAGGGGGCATTGAGCTGCTGGAGGGACATCTATCAGATGAGGTGTGAAATAGTGTTGTCCTGACTGCCTGTCATTACAGGTCTATAAGAAAAGTCGGGTTAACCCACGCGTCGTGGGCAATAATTCCGCTGTCCCAAAATTCCTCCTGAAGACTTAATTGAAGAAAAACTTTGGTTTAGAGTTACTAGGCCAAAAAAGTTATCGCGTTTCATCCCTGAAGTGACCGTATTTTTATGGGAAGTGGTATCAGTGAGTGAGTGAACCCATCCCGCGCTCGTCAGGGTGAAAGGCGGGAGGAATGTAGAACCGTTAACAATATGCATTGGAAACTGAGGACAGGATACAGGGTGTGGGTGTGCTTTAAAGCAACGGAAGTGGGAGAAGTCACCAGGGCAACATTATGCTGCGTCTGAGTCTGTAGCAGGCTTTGGCAAGCTATTGCTGGGAGGATTATAAGGCATTAGTTTGCTGCTGCTGTCGTGGTTGTACTTGTCAGCAGCTTCGAAAGAGGTGTATCTGAGGGATGGGCAGTTTGTTATACCTACTGTGGTCTGCTGCTTTAAGCCATAGAGAGCAGGATAAAACACTAATAGTGAGAGCTGTGTATCTCTATTGCTGTTCTACCTGCATGCACCTAACCGGGACATTGCCCATGAAGACTTAACCTACATTACAGATCCTTTGAGTTTCAGCTTTATTAGCATTAGTGAGTTATCTTGGGTGGTGTGGATTTGAATTCTACGGAGGATCATTGAGATTTAATGTACAATTCTTCTTCTCTCCCCGTCAGTGTGTTTCCTGGTTGTTAATATCCTGATGTTCTCCAGCACTGAGTTCCATTGTAAATAAACTGCACCAGAGGCCACTGTGATGTATCCATATCCTTCTCATCTATCCAGTTCAGCAATGACAAGAAATTGGCCTGAGATCAGTCCCATAGAGCTGGTTTCTAGGAATTTCCTTGCCGGAAGGCAGCTCGTATCTGAGTCCTTGCGAAGCTCGTCGGCCTCTTGGACACAGGCTCCTCTCCACTGCTGCAAGGAAAGACCACCTGAAACCCCGAGTAGTAGAACATCTCTCTTATCTCCATGAATCCTCAGGCTTTGTTGAACACAACCACTAAGGGGCTTTGGGCAGATATGATTCCCCAAAGGGCATTGCAGCTAATCTGAAGGCATCAGGATTTCTTCGTGGAACTATATGGGAAATACCCAACACTGCTTTTTTTTTTTTTTTTTTTAATGCATGTGAGGAACCGGCTTCTTTGAGAGTTTTTCATCTCACCAGGGCCGGCCATATAATTTTAGGGCCTGTAAATTGTGGGGGAGAGAACCGACTGCGCTATGAACTACCTTCCCTTCTAGTTCCACTAAGGGCGGGACTGGGAAAATGGGACCATGAGCTCCTTTGAGGGGTCCTGCCGCTTCCTCCACAGGTTCACTCCCGGGGTCTCTCTGGAGAATAGCCTCAGCTGGGGCTCTGCGTTTAGAGGGGAAGCCACAATATCAGCAGTAACCTCATGATCTGCCACAAACAGGCCAGTGGCCATTCTCTGCTTGTGGAGTTTCTGCCTACCTGGTTCTGCACCTCTTGTCACCACACACCAGTGAGTGGAGATTGGCACCTCGGGCAGCTGTTTTTCGGAGGAGACTAGACCGACCAGGCAGTGGCTGGAATGCTGAGCTAGCTAGCGGTAGGGAGAGAGAGGGTCTTGGAGGAAAATCCCACCAACAGTCTGACCCTGGCCCAAGCAGTTGCTTGCCATGCATGTGTGAGGCCCTGCTCAGTGTATTGTGGGAAAGTCCCTGTTCTGTATTTGATGTTTAGCACTGATCAGCTACAAGCCTTTATTCATGCAGTAGCTCTGAGAGAGTTTCTTCAGGGTACAGGCCAGCCCTGGATAATTTGTTAGATCCTTTTCACCTCCTATGAAATCCCCCACGAGAGCAATAGAGCACGTGGAGCTATTTGCAACAATATCTTGATGTTCTTGAACTAATAAAATTGCGGCTTTATTCCTTAACCCTTTCATGCTGAGTGATGAAGTGACTCTGCTAGTTGAAGCATAGCTCTGTTACTCGCCTAGTCTGGGAGCTGTAATGGCTGTGGGCGTATCCTACGACAGGCCTAGTAAATCCTTGACGTTTGTGCTGTGCTGGTAGGGGGGAAATGGCACAAAAAGCAGGTAAAGCCCAGTCACGCATAATGTTTACCCTGAGGGAGAACTACTGTTCTCTTCTTCTGTCTCATTCTCACACTCACTCAGGGCTTGTCTACACTACCTGCCGGATTGGCGGGCAGTGATCGATCCAGCAGGGGTCAATTTATCGCGTCTAGTCTAGATGTGATAAATCGACCGTCGACTTGGTACTCCTCCAGAACGAGACGTGCAAGCGGAGTTGACAGGAGAGCGTCAACTGTCGACTTACCACAGTGAAGACACCGCGGTAAGTAGATCGAAGTACATCGACTTCAGCTATGCTATTAACATACCTGAAGTTGCAAATCTTAGATCGACCCCACTCAGTAGTGTAGACAAGCCCTCAGTGCTGGACTCTTCAGCTATGGCCTGGCTGCGTATTCCCCCCCGGCCACCAGAGTCTGAAACCACTAGATTAGAAACGAGAATTTGCAATTCCAGATGAGTTCTGTGTCCATGCGACACTTTGGCGACTGATGCTGAGGTACTAAACAAGCAATTTTTGACTCCTTGTATAGCCCTCCCTATCAGTCACAACTTGGCATTGCTTCACCGTGTGATTCAGCTCACTGACCAATAAGGACCCAGGACTAAGTCTATTCCAGTTTGTCTGCTGATTAGTTTCATGGTTTCCAATAATGGAGAAGTCAGTTTATAATTGGAAAACACAACAAAAAATCTCCCTTCCCCCCACTGCACATCTTGCAGTCTTGCAAGGTTCTCGACCCTTTTCAGATTACTTGGGTTGTCAAACTGTTTGTAGGGGCAGGAACCAAAGCAGTGGTATGCAGCGTTAACCAAGGCCCTCATTCAGCAAGCTACTTAACCATGTGTTTAATTTCAAGCATGTGAATAGGATCCTTGGAGTCAAATTCTGTCATGTGCTTAAATCTCTTGTGGGTTACTACATTAGATAACTCCCCATGTTCACCTCTTGTGCTGTCCTCTCCCTTTCTAGAGAAGGGAACTGGTTTATCAGATAGCCCCACAAAGAGTAAAATACCTTCTATTTCAGCCTTTGCTATCACACTACAAGGGTGGTGAGGGGCTACATTTCCATGCACTGTGCCTTTGGCTCCCTGGAAATGTGTTTTGGTTGTTGCACCTTGGCAATTATGACCTTGTTTTATGAAAAATAAATATTTCACAACCTCTTCTGGTGTGGCTGTTTTATGCCAAGCTCCCCAAGTCCTGACTTGTAGCAGAGAATGGATGTTCTTTGCGGGGATCCAACTAGCTTTAGGCTTGCGGAAAGCAGATTCAAAGGGCGAGGGGGGGGGGTAATTGTGTATGTGAAGGGGTGTTACACTGACTACTTTGGTTGAACTACATCAACCTTTGAGTCTCACGCTGGCAGCATTTTCGTAGTGACATTTTTAATGACCTGTGTAAACGGCAAACGTATGGGGGAGGAAGGGGACACGAATGAAAAGGGTACTATTTCTGCATTACATCCTTAACTATTTAGAGATCTCTCTTGCCTCTGTTCAGGTTGCATTAGATTAAGGAGCAATGGAGCCTTTAACCCTAGAAAATCTTGTCTTAGCTAACACAAGATACAGTTTGTTTATTTGGGAGTCTGGTTTATTTAAGTTTGGGGTTTTTAAAATCAGACTTAATGCAGGTCTTGCTAAATGCCCAGGGTTATCTGAACCAAATATAGGAGACTAAATGACTTGAGGATCACAGAAACGTCTGGTCTGGTTTGTTTTGTTTTCTTAAAAACCCAAACCTCTCTGGTATTACAAGAATGTGCAGCCCTGCTTTGTTCCTGAGAACAGAGCTGCATGCTGCTCATTTACATAGGCTTATATCTTAATGGCAGTTACACTAGTCCAGTGTTCGGAACCACTGTCGTCTAGAGGAGTGTGCGCAGCTGAAAATCAAAGGGCTGTCTCTTTACATTAACACGCCTGCCGACTTGGGCTGCTGTCTGGAGCTGGCTTTTCTTTTAAGGCTTCTCTCTTTGCCTTTTCCTCTCGACCTGGCCTCGTCAAACACTTTCCAAATGGCAGTGGGCTGGAGATTAGACCAAAGCCAACTCAATATTTTGTCCGGCCATTGTAAATGGAAGCACTATTCTGAATAATAAAACACCACCAGTAAAAATCCCAAACCCTACAGCGTTGCATTAAGGATGCGGCAGTGTTGTGAGGTGTCATTAGAACTGAGGCGTAGAATCCCTGAAGCTAGTTGTGTTGATCAGAATACACCAGTTGGGTAAAAAGCAGGGGAATGAGGATAACTCAGTGGTGGGAGCACAAATCCTAGTCGATTGCCCAATGGAGCCAATGTTCGTAACTTTGTCGCCACTATCTGCTGACTGAAACGTTTGTGGTCTTGCACCAGTTCTTAGAAAATTTCTCTGTATCGTGTATCAAGTTAGCCCAGTACTGAGGCATTACCAACCAGGGAGCCAAGACTTGAGCTGGGGCATTGCAGAATGACCTACCCTATCGTCTCCTAAAGATTGCTCCAGGGCAGCGTGGAGAGACACTAGTGGGGTAACGTGAGGCAAGCTTGCACTTGCATCACTCCATATGCCAGATCCATTCGGGGACTAGACAGCTTCCATCTCCGGGCCAGCTGGATGGTTGTGCTGTGCTCGGCAGAAATTCAGCACAAACCTACCTGGTGACTTGGTACTTTCTGGTTCAATGAAGACATTGCGGAATGCCTCATCCTGTGACATCACAACTGCTGTGGCTTGGATGAGTCGCAGTGGGCCTGTGGTGTTTGTGATATCACATTTGGGGCTCTCGTCACTGAACCAAGGAAGTTCCGAGTGGATTTCACAGAGCGGGTGCGTGGTGGAAAAGGAAGTAACGAATGTTTGTGCTGACTAATGGGGCCGTCCAGCACAGAGAGCTTCACTTTGCTCCATTTTAGGTTCACTTAAAAATATAGTGTAAAGTTCGATTTTCAAAAACGTTCAGCACCCAGCAGCTAACACTGTTCTCAGTGGGAAGTGAGCCCCTGAAAATCTGGCCTAGATCCTCACATAAGGCCAAAATAAATCTCATTTCACAAACCTGCCATCACTGAGTTAGCTATGGGACTGTCCCTTTAAATTTTTTTGGGGGGCTCTGGTATATTTATACCATTCACATCCCAAAGCCTGGTGCCCTGCTAATGAGCAGCACTTGCCAGTTTGCGCTACCTGTTGCCCCTCAACTGTGCGCAAGTCTTTCTCCTGGTTGTACGATCTACCCTGGTCTGGTTTGTTCATTGTTCCTCAGGATGGTTCTCACTGCACATCTAGCACCCAGGCCTGTAAGCTGGTATGCGCCTGCAGGAGGGTGGTAGGTGTTTGGCCTTTTGAGTAGTTGGAACAAGCCTTATTGAGTGTATAGCCATTGGAACTCAAACTTGGGAGCGAATAAAACTACGTTTAGTTCTAGCTGGGAGTGGGGGGGAGCTTTGTGACCTCATATCATTTACTTCTTTCCTTTTAAAAAATTGCAGTATGTATCTAACTTCCTGAGAAGTTGCTGAATGGCCTCTGTGTCCTATCGTTCTGTATGAGCTTCATTCTGTTTGTATCCCGTTCAGTGTCCCATTACTCTTGTGTACAAACAATAAAGCATTGTGAAAAACCTCCGTTAAAAACCTCCTTTTTTTCCATTTAGTTGTGATATGTTTGCCTCTCTTCAACTGCTGAAAGCGGATGGATGTACGTCTTGTCTGCCGTCAAGTCACTCTCATTACTTGATCAAACTTAGTTATTTTCCAGTAACTCATGGAAGTCTCTTGTGTTTTGTAAATGTTCTGAGTTTCCTTCTCTATCCATGATCCAGTGTGACAGGGATGTATCAAGGGGAAATAATTCTCCACATAATTTGTGCTTTTTTTTTTTTCCGCTCCTCTGATTGGTTATCCCCATCTGTATAGAAACATCTGAAAGTAATAAATGTGGCTCTCTGGCTGTTAAATTACCTGTACTGTGGTGTGTTGGATTGTGTCTCTCTTAACACCCTATGCACTTGCATTGCGCCTTCCCGCCGAGGGTCTCTGAGAACATTAGAGTCAGTACTGAGTTCAGGTTGGGAAGAGTTAACCCCATTTTACAGGAAGGGGAAAGTGAGGCACATAGGTTGAGTGACTCCCCTAATGAGGCTGTGGAAGAATTGGGAATAGAGTCTAAATCTCGTCTTCTGCTCAAACCACTTTTGCGTGTTCTGTTATCTTACAGAATTTTTCAGCACTAGTCACTGTCAGTAGAACAATAAAGCTGTAGCACTAAACCACAAGGAGAATCCAAACTTTGCCCCACCCTCACCCCAGTCACATTGCTAACTCGCCAGCAATTTAGGGTGTGTTTTCACTGTGGAACAGTCGGGTGATTGGCACCCAGGTCAGCCTCAGCTGGATGTGAGCAGCCACACTGCAAAGCCACTCAAGCTCTTGAGTCCTCTGGTGCACTCACCCGTGTGTTGCTAGGACTGCGTGGGGTGCACCCCATGCATCTTTGTGCTGCGATACACTGACTTGCTTGATGAGTCTTTCCCAGGGGATAGTGGGGGACTGTGCTCTCCTGGGCACGCAGAGGGAATTACGAGAAGGCACTGGAGGGCTATCAGTTAGCCTCCCTGCAAAGTGGGCAGGTTTCTAGCCTGAGAAAAAGCGCCTCTTGGGCTTTAGTCTACAGCCCCAGCTCACAAGGGGTGAAAGCACCACTTAACTCAGGTGGCAGGGCTTTGTGTGTGGACAGAAGGGCGGTTAGGGGCAACACCCAAGCAAAAGCATGAGTGAACTCTGCAGTGAAGACCTAATACCCCCAGTCACATGTCTAGCTTGCATATACACCTACCTGCCTTCTGAGCAAATGCACAGCCATGATCTTCGTTTGTTATCCACTTATCAATGAAGCACACAGTATTTGCTTGAAGTCGGGAATATTCGAACTACAGAATAGATCAACTTGGAATTACCCCTCCCCTACGAGAGCAAGCGGCTACAGGCTACAACTTATCATTCTCTCTGGCTGCGCTGGACAGCCAAGCTTTGTAGAAGTCTAAGCAAAATCTACTGTGGGGACATGCTACGTGCGGTAGGTTGTTGTAACTGACAAAGTTTCAGTTTCTGTGATAATCCCTGGGGAGAGCTCCAATACCTGGTAGCCAGAGAAGCCAGACTGACCGCTGTATTGCAAGAGTAATGAGGTGGCTTCTACCTTCTGACTCCCAGTCCAGTGTCCTAGGCACTAGACCTTGCTGCCGGCCATAGTTAATGTTGTTTGAGATCCTCCAAAAAGTGTCTGTAAAAACCAGCCTCAATAACCCAGCACCTTGTGTGTACCCGTCTGAGCAGCTGCTGGGTGCCTCACTGAGTATTACTAGGTGTTGGCGCTGCAGAACCAACCTGCCATGGGGAAAAGGAACTAGATTTTCCTCTGGTTCCCACCTCCACCGACTTGCTCGCTAAGTTCTGATGCACAGCCAGGTACCCCCTAGTGGGCCTTTCATATCCAGGTTGAGTTTGCATGGGCTGCCAGTTAGAAAGCACATCGCTGCACTTCTAAATGCAGCAAACAGGGCCGACCTCTGCCTTTGTTAGTGTCGCTTTCCCGTCCGTAACCGTGATTTAAAAACTAGCTTTGACAAAGCATTACAAACATCGGAGGGAGCCTTCTGCACTCAGAGCAGTTGGATTAGAACCGGATCTTAAACTTTCTCCATAGCATGGACCACCGTGTCCCTCTCAATGGGCTGTCATGGGGTGAGTGCTACCACAAGCTTAATGAGGATAGAGAAATTGTATCATGGAGCATCTCCTCTGCTATTCATGACTGTACAGACCCCACCTTTCTTCCCATTCATGAATGAATAGGCCTCACTCCCCCTCCTGCCATTCACCATCATAGGGGCCACCTGGCACCTGCCCACCCCCTTTACAAATTATACAGTGAGCCTGCTGCTGCAACAGCAGCCGTTCCTTAAAGGGAAAAGTCAAATCCGGGGCGGCGGGAGAATGTATACTCAGCTCCTCTTCGTGTGGTAAACAGCTGGAAATAAGGAAAACCACCATCACGGGCCCAGCCAGCTCTCCATCATCCACAGATCACAGCATCACGGGCCCAGCCAGCTCTCCACCCATAGATCATAGCTGGGACCTTCCTCTGTCACATAGATGACCTTAGACATTTCTTCCTTTCTCTAACATACGTAACATGGCCACAAGGTGGCACTGCCCTCTGGCTTGTTAGACTTCTCCTTGCGATTGATGTGCTAGCTCAGTTCAGGTTGGCAGGCAGGCTGCATTGAATAACTGGGATTTCCTAGCTGTAAATGTGGAAATAATTAGTTTGTTTTGGCAACATTTGAAACAAAAGGACCATTGAGTCCCCATTAGCTACTGAACCTCCCATGTGAAAGAATAAGAACATAAGAAAGGCCTTACTGAGTCAGACTGATGGTCCATCTGGCCCAGTATCCTGTCTTCCGACAGTGGCCAATGCCATGTGCCCTAGAGGGAATGAACAGAACAGGGCAACTGATCGAATGATCCATCCCCTGTCGTCCAGTTCCAGCTTCAGGCAGTCAGAGGTTAAGGGACACCCAGAGCACAGGACTGCCTCCTTGCCAAGTAGCTGACTCTTGTTTATGTTGTGCAGTGCCTAGTGCAATCGGGCACCGATCTTGGTTGGCCTCTTTGCACTCCCATGATATGAACACTGAATAATAAGAGACGAGATAGGTTAGTTCCAATGGCCAATGTTTTCAGGATGTGCTTTTTTCCAGTGACTTTCCACATCTCCTAGCTTGACTCATTGTCACACGCTGGGACATAATCCATAGGGACCTGCACTACGATTCTCAAAGCTGGGGGCCCAAACGGAAACTCTGAAATCTGGATTTAGGCACCTCGGAGAAGTGACCTGATCATTTTTTTCCAGAGGTGCTTGGCATGCCTCGATCGCATTGCAGCCAAACAGGAGCTGGGGGTGCTCAGCGGCGCTTCTACAACCCAGTCACGTCCGTTGTGTTGCCTAAATACGGGCTCCAGGAGCCACCTCCTAAGCACCCAGTTTTAAAAGCTTTTGCCCTGGTTTCCAAAGGTGCTGAGTATGTCTAGCTCGCATTGATTTCTAGGGGGAGTGGTGGTTGCTAGTCCCCCTGAAAATCAGCCCAGGTATTATACACCACATACTCTCTTAGGGGGACATAAGGTCTGGTAGATGACTTCCAGGAGTAGCCTAGGTTGGGAGCAGACCGAACCCACCCCTGGCCAATGATGCAGTGCCATGGAAACTCTGCACTGATCAGCTGGTGCCGCGGAGGATGGCATGCGATCTCCATCTCTTAGCAGGTCTAACAGCACTGCGCTGCCGTCGCTCCTGCCCGTCGCAGTGTGGGTCGCTTGGCCCAACTGGATTTTTTCACCATTCTGAGCTAGATCAATGTTTATTTTAAGCATTTTTTAATCTGTATCCATTTTAAGTTTTCACAATGGAGCAATGGGTTTTAAGCATTATTTTGATCAATTTAAATGTTCACAGTTGCAGGAATCATGCAAGGGTCAGACAATGGGAGGGGTCAGACCATAATTATTTAACGACCGGAGATGTTGGGAATCAAAAAGTTAGTTTTATAACTCTTAAAACACAAACTGTCAGCATCACGTGTCAAAATATACAAAGGAAATAGCCTTAAATCAAACTCTAAGAAGTTCTGAAGCAGCATTTTTCTTACTTTGCCTCTACATACATTTCAGTTATTAGTGATGAAAATAATTTTTGTTGGATTGTGTGTGTGTATGGTGAAACTGATGTTGTAACACCCTGGCACCCCCATATTCACCACTGTCCTACTATTGTGATATGTTTTGTACAAAGTATGCCTTGAGAGGTATCATTCCAAAAGTCTTGATCTGTTGAACATTAATATCCTGTTGGATTGTCTGTGCTATCGTTGTTGGGGAAGTTATGAAGTTTCACTCTGTGTGTTACTGAAATATGTTGTAAGATTGGAAACACCCACAACCAGCCTTTCACGTACAACAATGGAGAAACCAGACAGTCCTTGGTAGTGTGGATTCCCCTTAATGGGCCATCAACACTATCACTATTCATTGTATACAATGAAGACTTCTCAGAAGGAGCACGTAGACAATGGACACTGATTGATTCGGGTCATAGCAAAAGCTCTTTCCAGCAAGCTGGAAGAACCTATAAAGGAGGGGAAGCGACATCATCCCTGGTCCTCATTTCCCTCACAACTCAATACCTGGAAGCAGTGTCTGGAGGACAAACATTGGCAACAGGGGAGGTGGTCCCAGGCTGGAAAGGAGAACCCCAGCCTGTGTATGAAGGAACAGTACCATCAGGGGGAGATACTGCTTGATTTAAATCCTGTCTAGTGTATAGAACTCAGATTGTGAGACTACTTTTATTTCTTAGGTGACCAACTTTGATTAATGGGGAGGGATAGCTCAGTGGTTTGAGCATTGGCCTGCTAAACCCAGGAGTGTGAGTTTAATCCTTGAGGGGGCCACATAGGGTTGTGGGGCAAAATCAGTACTTGGTCCTGCTAGTGAAGGCAGGGGGCTGGACTTGATGACCCTTGAGGGTCCCTTCCAGTTCTATGAGATAGGTATATCTCCATTTATTTTGAGGGGGAAGGGATAGCTCAGTGGTTTGAGCATTGGCCTGCTAAACCCAGGGTTGTGAGTTCAATCCATGAGGGGGCAATTTGGGGATTTAGTTGGGAATTGGTCCTGCTTTGAGCAGGGGGTTGGACTAGATACCTCCTGAGGTCCCTTCCAACCCTAATAATCTATGATTCTATCATCTGTATGCTTACTACTTAAAATCTCTCTCTCTAGTTAATAAACCTGGTTTATAGTTTACCTAAACCAGTGGGTTTTGCTTGACGTGCTTGGGAAATCTGCTCAGAAACAAGAGCTGTTGTGTCTTCTCTCTACATTGAGGGAGGGGCGGACTGAGTAATAATAAACTTACACTGGTCAGGCTTCTAACCAGGACAAGACAGTACAGCCCTGGGTTCGTAGGCTGGGAGCTGTGGAGAATTGCCTGAAGCCTCTCTATTGTTGGTTCCTGGGTGGCTGGTGAAAGCATTCATGTAACTCACCTGGATGTGTCCCTGCCTGTGGATGTCTGTGTAAGTGCAGTTCCTGGAGAGGTTTGCAGCTTGCCCCAGCATCCCAGTGTGAGAGGGAGCCCAGGTCGGTAAGACAGAGGGCTCAGCAGTATCCCAGTTCCAGGTTGCATCCTGGGGAACCCCTCACAGACCGTTACTGGCAAAACTCGAATCCTTCCAAGCCTACACGTAAGTAACAGGACAAGCGCATCGTACAAGCCTGAATGAAACTGGGCCCATCCACATTGAGACACGTGATACATGCAAGGTCCAGGCTGAGCAGCTGTTTTCTGTGATCAGTAAAGCTACAGCAGGCTGGAGTATACATTTATTCTGGTAAAAATATCTGCATGGGAAGCGGCATGGCCTGGTGGACAGAGCACTGGGCTGGGAGATCTGGGTTCCAAAACCAGTGCTATTGTCTATTTGACCCTAGCCCAAAGCCTCCCTCTGTGCCTCAGTTTCCCTTTCTCTCCCTTTCCCCTTTTTGTCTATTTAGCCTGTGAGCTCTTTAGGGCAGGGTGTTTGCTCAGTGCCTAGCACAATGGGGCTCTGCTCTTGGTTGGAACTCTACGGGTGCCTGGTTTTGAAAAGGAGCTGGCTGTTTTCAACCACAGTTGTGTTCACACCACTTTTCCCGGGCCAAGTGCTTTACCGATCTCTGGCCTAGATTCTTCCTTGATGCTTCAGTAGAATTACTCCACCAGTGATGAAATAGACATTATGGATCAAGCCGCCCTCCCCTTGCTTCTGCGATGGAGATAAATACCGTCATCCCTGTGTACAGAGGGGCCAGCAGAGCAGGAGAGGCCATGAGCCGGCGGGAGGGAGGCAGCGTCAAAGCCAGGAAGTCAGCTGACCTGTGTCTCACCTTCTGGAGGACGGGGATGCTGATGAAACTGACCTCCCAGTCCTGTGTGGCCCTTGGCTGCAGAACATCAAAGGCTGATTAGCCAGCCATCTCCAGGGGCTTTGCAGGTGCTAATTAGTCCAGCACCAGCCCCAAGAACAAGTGCGGGGCTGCAGCAATAACTGCCAAAGATCATGGAAATCTCTGATTGGCCTATTCAGTCACATGAGACCTGGCAACCTTCTCCATCCTAGGCTGCAATTCCCACTGTCTCTCGCAGGCTAAAGGATACCAACAAAATGAAAGAGAAGACTGGGGGGGACCTGAAAGCAGAACAAATACCCACGTGCTTGGAGGGGGAGGGGCTGCTCTGCTCTGCTCCCGGCTCACCTCTGTGGTCAGACCGCAGCAGGGCGGGACCAGCCCACCTCCAAGGTGCAGGCACCGTGATCTCGGTCTCCTGGGCCCAGCTCACTGGTATCGGAGTCGTGCTGCCTGACAAGGGAAATAAAGAGACCCCCTAAAGAACAGGCCGACCCCCTCCTGGTTTCTAGGCCAGTCCTGCAAGGAGAAGTTACCCTGTGAGACCTTGATGGAGGAGTAGGAAAAGCTCAGGAAGCCTAGGGGCAAGTGGAGAATTAAGGCCAGGCCCTCCGAGGAGCTGGGCAAGGGAGGGTACGTGGCAGAAGGGGAGGAGTTAGCAGAACGGGGGAGTGAGACTAGGAGGGGAGGGAAGGGAAGGCTGGAGAGGAACATGGGGGTGAGGGGAAAGGGGGAGGGGGAAAGAGGCAGCAGACAGGCTGAGAGGGAGTCTGGCTGCTCCGCACCTTTGAAAATCAGGCCCCTTGTTTAGGTGTCTAAATGTGCAATGAGGAGCCTCAGCGTGAGCGCTGGCGTCTGAAAATCGTAGCCTAGGTGACTTGCCCAAGGTCCCGCAGTGAGTCGGTGGCAGAGCCGGGAGCAAAACCCAGCTCTTCTCAGTCCCCCACTCTCATAATATAAATGTCAGCGGAGCCTTTTAGCACCTGCCGACTTCCAGCTATTGGGGGCAGGGACAGGTTAGCCAATCGCTGCCTCTACCAGGGGAATTGTCTGGCGCTGGCTGCTGGTGGCGACACCTTATCTGGACTAGATGAACCAGATGCCGTGTGGCCGTTCCTCTGGGGCTGCAGAGAGATCTCTGGCCCGGCTCAGGCAGGAGGCCAGTTCCGGTGATCCGAATGGAGCGGGCCGGAGCAGGCCCTGTCATGGTATCTGTGGTACTGTGCGCTTGTAGCAGCCTGGCTGGGAATGCTGAGGAGCACAGATTTTCTGACTCTAGTGGAACAGAGACTCGAGCCTCCAGAATTGTATCCACTGACCCATCCCAAACCTCGGCCAAGGGCCGGCGTGAGCTTTACGCGGTGCTGCCGGGCGCTGACTGTAGTGATCAAGCGGTGAGCAGGATTAGCTGGCCTCTCTGTGCATGATGATAAACCCAACAGCTTTTCCAACTCCCTTGCTTCAGTGCCCTCTAGATGCATTGCGCTTGTTCCCATCTGCTTTGTTCGGTTGACCCCCAGACGCACCACTTCAGGTGATGGCTCATTTTATCTGAACTGGGACCACTTGCCGACCACCCACAGCTCCCATTTCATTCCAGTGCAGTGGTAGTTGCCTGTCACCTCTGCAAAAACAGGCCCACTGAGTCTGGAAAAACGGGCTAGTGAGGTGCTCCCAGCCCCTCTCATCAGCCGGCAGCCAGTACCGCTCACCCTGAGTGATCAATATGCCTGTTGATCCGGCTTGGAGCCCTGTGCTGCGGCATGCCTGGCTCCCCCGTGGTAGGAGAGGGCAGCCCAGCCCCAGTGGGGGTTGATAGGCCTTCTGGGGGTGCAAGCAATGCAGGACGGGGCCCTTAGGACTCTGCTGCCTTACAGCCAGTCTCCTTGCCTAGTCACCAGGTGCTGCTGGGGAACCAGCCTCGTGGCTTGCCTCCCTGCTGAAGGCTCCTTTACCTTCCAGCCGCACAGTCGCAGGTGCTGCAGTGCCGGCCAGAGAAAGGGATCTTGTATCTGGTGCCCCGTGGGAGCTCAACTCTCACACAGGCAGCGTTGAATTCCTCTCCGGGCAGGCTCAGAGCCAAGAGAGAGCCCGCACCGCTGGAATGCAGGCGGAGCGCGTGCCTGTCTGCTCCATGCAGCGTCTCTCTTTCCTGATCTCTCTCTCTCTCTCTCTCTCACACAGTCAGACTCAGGGCCAGCCTGGCTGCCCAGTGGCCGTGACATTCACTTTCCCCTTATGAGCTGCTTTGTGAGAAGCTATTCTATGCCCGCTGTCTGATAAAGGCTGCTTGTCAGGGCGGGAGTGAGGGGCTAAGCCACCCCCACCCCCAGAACGAGCATACATCTCCTGCTCCTGCACACGGTGCTAGGTTAGAGCCCAGCGCTCTGGTCTTCCTGGCTCTGCCACTGCTCTGCTGGGTGACCTTGGGCAAGTCACTTCACCTCTCCATGCCTCTGTTTCTTCCCCGGCCCTTTGGCTGTCTTGTCTATTTGGATTGTAAACTCTTTGGGGTGGGAACTGCCTCTTACTATGTGTGTGTACAGCACCCAGCACAGTGGGGCCCCGATCTCCCTCGGGCCCTTCTTCAGACAACGCGCTAAGAACTGCCCGTTGCTCAGTGAGGACAAATGACGGGGCTGGCTGGACAGCAGGGCTTGGGCTTGATCCAGCAGGTCCCTTCCAGTCTGGTGGGAAATGTCCCGCTCCATTGTCTACTATTAGGAGGTTCTTATGGAGCATTATTATGTATATTACGGTAACACCTGCAGGCCTTGATTAGTATCAGCCCCAGGCAAGGGCACCAGTGCTCACTCTGTGGCCCTAAAGCACCGGTGCATACTCCATACACAGGTCTGATTGCACAGCCTTGCGCTCCGCCTGGCCTTACAGCCACAGATTGCTGCCCAGGGTGATACTGCGCAGCCAAGCAGTGCGTTGGCACAGAGCGGAGACATTGGGACTCAGAGTCCCAGGGAAGAACGCTTGTGATCCAAGGGCCTGAGGCTGAGTTGTAATAAAGTTGCACGTGCTGTACAGGGCATGAGTTCCTACACCAGACAGTCCACTACCAGCGCTGGGGATACGGCAGCCACACACGGTGGTATCTAGCTGCTTTGATGAAGGGCAGGCCCTGGGCCAATAGTCTGAGCACAGGATTTAGGATTCCCCTGTAAGCTCTTTCTGCTTGAGCGGCCCCGCTGTAAGTTAGGGATGATAATTAACACTCATCTGTCTCTCAGTGGACGCCTGAGGCTATCTGGGCTTCATAAAGCCCTATGTCTCTGGAGCGTATTATGCAGCAGCCCAATTGAGGCAGTTATTTTACAACTCTGTGTCTCACTCTTTGCCACTAAGGGTAAGTTTTGGCGTAGCCTGTGGCCATATCAGACCAGCTCCCCAGCACTTCACAGATTGTCCCATCAGCCTCTGCAGATTCATTAGAACGTTCATTAGAAAGGGCTGGTGGGCATCTAGCCCTTCTGACTGTGAAGGAAACCTGAATGCAGGCCAAGGCCATGCTCTCTTGCTGAGTCTGCAAACAGCCTATGCAAACTGCCCCCATTCATCTCAAGGAGATGTTAACCCTGGATCCTACTGGTTGGTACTGAAATGCATCCTTAACTATTTCAGTGCTGATCCGTTTAGCAGACACGCACAGCTATTCTGGGGCTGAGGGGGCAGATTTGGGGATTGTGGGTGGAGCTTGAGTAAAGTATTGCCTGCCTCTTTCTTTTCTTTTCTCTTTCTGAACCCTGACACTGAAAACATTTGATTACTCTCTCATGTACCATGCAGGGCCGGCACTTCCACTAGGCGACCCTAGGCGGTTGCCTAGGGCGGCAGGATTTGGGGGGCGGCATTTTGCTGCCCTCAGCAGAAATTTGGCGGCAGGGGGTCCTTCCGCTCTGGGTCTTCGGCGGAAATTCGGCGGTGGGGGGTCCTTCACTCACTCCAAGACCCACCACCGAAGTGCCCCGAAGACATGGCGCGGAAGGACCCCCCGCCGCCGAATGCTCAGAGGAAGAGCGCTGGTGTCTACACTGACTTAATAACTCCACTTCCGCGAGAGACCTAGCGCTTAGGTCAATGTAACTAGGGTGACACAGCATCCATGTAGACATGGGGTTGACAGTTGGAGCCAGAGACAAAATGTGAAATAACAGCAGCTGTGAAACTGACAAGAATGTCAATTTCACTGCTCGCATTCCAGCCATGTGCACACAGACTGACTTTCCGGTGCTGTGCTCCTCCCTCCAGGTTCCAGGTTGGTTGTTACAATTACTATGGTGGTGAGTATGCTGCGGAAAGCTAGCTAGAATAGACCCTGAGCTCAATAATGGTAAATGCTGGTGCTGGACTGTCTGGTGTAGTTCTTGAAGGTCCTACTTATACACTGGACAGGACTTGAGGCTCTCCGAAAATCTTTTCGGATACAGCACAGAACAATCCCACTGAGCCACTAGTCTACCAGCTCAGCAGCTGCTATGGTGCCAGCTGGTCAGTTCTTTCAAAGGCTACTCACGAAGCAGCTTTTGCAGTGCAGTCTTAGCCATCGGTGCATTCAAGGCTTCCAGAACAACCAACACCCTCTCCTGTGATTGCTGCCAGAAAAAAACCCAGGCGTGTTATTATGCTGGGACAGGGGGCGGAGGAGGGAAATCCATCTCTGCGCTGGTTAACCACAATGGCCATTCCTCAAATATTAACTCAGTTGATTTCACACTACCTGGGAGGTGGGCGGGTGACCCGCAGTTCCACGGAAAATGCTCCTTTCTTTTCCTCTTCTGTGTCAGTCTAGCTGCCAGGGCTGAGTGCCAGAAAGATGTCGGACCTGAGCGCTAGGGAGGGCAGCTCTGGAACTGGAGGACCAGGGGTGGCCTATTGTGGCTTTGGAGGGGGCTGATGTTAGCGAGTGTCGGCAGACTGAGCACAGAGAGGAATTATTTAGAGTGGCCAGGGGTGGAGCTAGGAGGAATGGGATGAAGCTGAATGAAGAGACGGATTCTGTTCAGGTTCCTATACTGAGCCCATCCCCAGGGTATCTGAGTGCCCGTCCCAGGCTGCAGAGCAGGGGAAGTGAAAAGTGAAAAGTGAAAAGACTGTGCGAGAGCCTCCCAAGGGCAAGGGACGGGAGCTCCATCAAACGAATAATTAATGAAAGCGGGCAGAAGACTGGAGGACATAGGGAACAGACCACCAGGGTCTTGGGGCATTGACTGACTGAGTGGCCTGATAGGGTGTTGCCCACCCCAGTGGATGGGTCCACCTAGAAGGGCCCCTGATTACTCTAGGGCAGAGAGACAGGGCAGAGGAAAACAGTGGGAGCACAGAAAGTTGCATCACCCCAGCTCTGTTCCCGTCCCTGCAATGTGCTCCCGGGGCTCCAGGATAGCATGAGGGGCTCCTGGAAATCTGCCTGCCTGCTGCCTCCCACAGTTCCTAAGAAGGCCACCATAGAAGCAGCTGCAAGCTCGGGTGGAAGCCCCACAATCCCAAGTGTCTCTCTGCTCATACAACACTGAACTAAATGCCATCAGCCTCATGGAGGCTCCCATAGACACTAACCCCCCAACAGCACACGGCTTTCTGCTGGTGGGGACCAGGGCCGGGGATCCATGGAACAGCAAAGCAAAACAGACCCGAGAGCAGCAATGAGCAGAGACAGAGGATGAGAAGCAGAGAAGCAGAAAAGGACGGACAGGAGAGAGAAAATAGAACAGAAAACCAAGCTTTTCCGTAGCACTTTTCATTCCTAGATCTCAAAGCAAGTCAGTGTCATGATCCCCATTTTACAGATGGGGAAACCGAGGCACGGAGCGATGGCGTGACTTGCCCAAGGTCACCCTGCAGAGCCAGGAACAGAATGCAGCCCAACCCAGCGCTCTAGCCCCTCTGCTAATTCTGGGCCAGGGCCTGGTACCGGGAGCCCTCGTGGAGCCTGCACAGGAGACGGGTGGGAGCCGCTGGCCTAGCAGAGCTGTTCCATTGTGGAAGCCTATGATTCTCCAGCCCAAAGCTCACTAGCGACCCGTAATAGTGCATCTGAGTGGAGCAGACTGGGGCTGGGGAAAGGATGGCTGCACAGGAAACTCCTTCAGCTAGTGGGTGGTCTGGGAGCCTGTGCATGGGGTGGGGAAGCAGGAACTCCTGAGTCCAAATCCCAGCATTGAGAGCGATTGGCTGGGTGGCCTTGGCTAAGTGATGTCACCTCTAGCTCTAGGCATCAGTGTGGCCAGCTATCCAAGGGGGCTGTAATCCTTCTCTGTCTCACAGGGCTGGGGCGAATTGACTATAGAGCATTACACAGTATACTACGCTGATTGGCTAGTCAGTGTGAGTCCGCTGTCCTCTGCTGGATGGAATGTGAACTGCTGTCCTATGTGTCATAGACCCCGCAATGCTAATGGCGATTCTCCTCTAGCTCAGCTCACTAGGGTCTGTGCTTTGGGAGCAGTAGGATGTGAGTTCTAACCCTGCTGCCGCTTCCATCTGGCTGGGGTATGCAGTATAGGAACCGGCTGTGGGGTTTATTATTGTTAAAGGAAGTCTCTCAGAATCTGTCCATACTGCAGCTGGGAGCTCTGCTAAGCTAGCACATGAAAAATAGCAGTGTGGATGGTGCTGCCTGGGGTCCGCCTGGACTCAGGTGGGCTTGGATTTGGGTGGTTAGCCTGAGCCACCGCCCGGGACAAATGTCCCCACGGCTATTTTTCGCAAACTATATCAAGCAGAGCAAGCGTGTGCCTGTCTAACTGTGCTGGGAATCACACCTCCCAGCTGCAGCAGAGACATACCGGATAAAACCAGAAAAACTGGCTAAGAGAGAAAGACATTTATACAGAGCCTTTGAGTACTTGTCCTAGAGAGAGACAGCTAATTACTCCCAACTCCACATTGTTATCTGGGTAGCTGCTCACTGCCACATATCACTCCGCAGCTCTTTGCAGCACAGAATTTAACATGTACTGTGCACCAGCAGGGGGCAGAATTTCACCACCGAGCAAATAACTGCTCAACAGGCAAAAGCCAAAGGGAAAACAGGGGCTCGATATTACAGTCAGTGTCCCACTGGGCATCGGGTTTTAAAGGCTGCTGTGCCAGCTGCGTGTGAAGTTATAGGAGTGGAGACAGTGGATCCTAGGCCAAGAGGAGAGGCGGGAATAAAAGGAGACTCATGCGAATGGAAAAGTCATTGGGTGCGTTTTTTAAAAAATATGTCCTAGCTCAACCATAAGATAAGGGCTGGATGCAGGAATTGCTGGGTAAGGTTTCTCTGGCCTGGGCTAGGCAGGAGGTCAGACTAGATGAGCACAATGGTGCTTTCAGGCCTTACAATCAGTGAAGCTATGTCTGACAAGCGAGGAAGAAACACAATTGTGAGGCAAAGGGATGCAATTGTGAAGCTTGTAAGAAAGCAACAGCATAATACAGGAAATAAATTAAAGCTGCACATATCACAAGGGTTTGACATCCCATTTCAAATGCCCCAGGACTTGATGATTAGACTTTCTTGACTTTTTTACAAATGAAGGGCTGGAGACTTGGCGGGAGGCGGCTTGCAAAATCGTTCTTTGCGAAAAATGGCCGCCGTGTTTTGGGTTTTGTTAAAATATTTGGGACTTTCGTCATCTTTTAAGTTTTACTGAAAAAAATCAAAATGTTTCACTTCTCAAAACCAGCAGTTTTTAAATGAAAAATGTCAGTACTGTTTTCTTTGTAAGCTTTGATTACGAAATGTGTAATAAAAACAAACGACTAACGGATGCTTCGGAGGCTTCCAAATGCAAACAACACCGAGATGTCGAACTTCTGGAGAAAACTAGTTTCCTACAAGCTCTATCGCCGGGAACACTTCCCCTTTAAGGCAGGCGGCTTCCCTGGGACCTGCTGGTTCTGCTGGTGCACTGGAACCTTTGAATGCTGGAATAGAGCCAACACAGGCGACATTAGCACCTTCCTCTCCTCCTGGGCTGTGCTTCTTGCCAGATTTACATTTCAGACCAATCATTGCAACAAGGGAATGGAGCACAGTCTTGGTACAGGGAGCCAGCCCAAAGCAGGCTTACAGGCAGCTGTCTGGTTGCTATAAATTGAGGGGCTGCCAGCGGACATGGCAAATCAGCATCATTCAGCTCCCTGCCACAGTAGTGTTATTAGCAATGATTTGCTCTTCTATCCGTTTATACCTACTGCTGAACAGACAGCAGCCTCAGGTGGGCAATACAGTAAGACACCGACATTCCTCCTTAGCTGGCTATGTTGCCAGAGGGTCAGTCTCCTTTAGCGAGGCTGTTTGTCTAGGCCAGGGGTCGGCAACCTTTCAGAAGTGGTGTGCCGAATCTTCATTTATTCACTCTAATTTAAGATTTCGCGTGCCAGTAATACATTTTAACGTTTTTAGAAGGTCTCTTTCTATAAGTCTATAATACATAACTAAACTACACCTCTACCCCGATATAACGCTGTCCTCGGGAGCCAAAACATCTTACCGCGTTATATCGAACTTGCTTTGATCCGCCGGAGTGCGCAGCCCCCCCCGCCAGCGCTGCTTTACCACTTTATATCCGACTTAGTGTTATATCGGGTTACTTTATATCGGGGTAGAGATGTATTTTTGTATTTAAAGTAAATAAGGTTTTTTAAATGTTTAAGAAGCTTCATTTAAAATTAAATTAAAATGCTGAGCCCCCCGGACCGGTGGCCAGGACCCGGGCAGTGTGAGTGCCACTGAAAATCAGCTTGCGTGCTGCCTTCGGCACACATGCCATAGGTTGCCTACCCCTGGTCTAGGCAGAGCTACAGACCGGTGCTGAAGCTGTTTAGTTTTTGTTTGGAAATTTTACACCCATGTATTACGGTAAAACCTAGAGGGGGTGAAGCCCCCTTTGTATTAGGTGCTCTATATGCACATCTCCACCGTGCTGAGATGGCTTCAGCTGGAGTATCGGGCCCAGTTCTGGGCGCCACATTTCAGGGAAGATGTGGACAAAATGAAGAAAGTCCACAGAAGAGAAACAAAAACTATTAAAGGTCTAGAAAACAAGACCCATGAGGGAAGATAGGAAAAATTGGATTTGTTTAGTCTGGAGAAGAGAAGATTGAGGGGGACATGATAACAGTTTTCAAGGACATAAAGATTGTTACAAGGAGGAGGGAGAAAATTCTTCTCCTTAACCTCTGAGGATAGGACAAGAATCCATGGGCTTAAATTGCAGCAAGGGCGGTTTAGGATGGACATTAGAAAAAGCTTCCTAACTGTCAGGGTGGTTAAGCACTAGAATAAATTGCTGAGGGAGGTTGTGGAATCTCAGCCATTGGAAGTTTTTAAGAACAGGTTAGAGAAACCCCTGCCAGGAATGGTCTAGTTATTATGTAGTCCTGCCTTGAGTGCAGGGGACTGGACTAGATGACCTATTGAGGTCCCTTCCAGTCCTACACAGCCATGACTCTATAGCAAGAGACACTGTGTGTTGAAGAGCTAAACCGTTGGTTCCCAAACTGTGGTACGTGTGTCACTGATGGTACATGAGCTTGTTGGAAGTGATACACAGTAACAGAATGGTCTGTCCCCTTTACAGGGTGGGGATCCAGCCAACCCCTTACCCCTCACATGGCTCCATAAGTTTTTCGCCTTCCTCTGCAGCATGGGGCGCGGGTCACTTGCAGGTTTAAACTAGTGTAAATGGTGGAGTCTCAGTGTCTCTGCCGATGGACCTGGCCCTTCTGAAGCAAAGAACATTCTTGATTCAGTTGATGAAGGTGCCTTTCCATTAGAAATTGTAACGCTCCAGAGCTCAGCTGTCTTGAAGGCAAAATTCAGAAAAGTGGGACTGGGTGATTTCTGGACTCAATATGCTGCCCAGTTTCAGCATAGCCAGAATCCAGCCATCTAGCTTTTAACGGTGTTCGGATCAATGTACCTCTGCGAAGCTGGGTTTTCTACCATGAACTTTATAAAAAACCAACCCCGCAATTGCCGGACAGATGAGCATCTTCACCAGTGCCTGCGCCTTGCCCTGACCTCCTACAAACCACTCCGCACAAAGCCTGCCAGAGTCAGCGATGCTCCTCTCCCGTTGGAGATTATTTCCTGTGTCTGTGGCAATGTTGAGTTGTAGACTTGGTTAAAAGACAGAAACACGAATACTTGTGCTGCAGTCAAGGTCTTTATTTATTGGCAGCTGAAATGATTATTTGTTTTAAATGTCAGCCTTCTGCGCAAAGGGCCCGGCTCGGGTCATAACATTCTCCAGTCAGCCCGCGGGTAGATCTAATTGAGAACCGCTGCCTTACCCTCACCCAATGCAACACTGATTCCTCCAGCATATTGTTCAGGTCAGAGTCACCCCATTAGGGGATGGCCCCAGCTATTCAGTCTCCCTTTGCTTTATTTTCCCCTGATAGACCAAACTCTGCTCTAAAGGACACTGGTGCCAACCTAGTGTTGAAGTCAGTGAATAACTCCAGACTCAACACGGTCAGTGGAACTGAAATCAGACTTTGGCCCTCAGCCTAGTTCCTCCCCCTTGGCCATGGAAACTTCCTAGGAACGGCATCACGCCCTTTATGCTGTTCTTGTTCCCCAGTGCATCCAGCTGCCTCTTTCTCTCCTTACAAGTTCCCTGCTCCCCTCCCACAGTGACTTTTGTTCCATTCCCCCCTCCCGGCCCCTCCTAGATCCTTAGACTCAATACGCAGCAGAGGAAGCCTTGCTGAGACGTGCCTTGGCAGCAGGCCATATTCCCTTGCAGCCAACCAGCTGGCTTTTCGGTGGTCCCGGCTTCCGGCTCTGATGGCGGTGGGTTTCCATCCCCCACCTCCTCCCACGCCTTTGGATCGGGTGGGGTGCTCAGGCTCTGCTCCGGCCCTTAGTCATCCGGGTCGGGGCCGCACCGCCTTCGGAACTCCTGCCCGTGTTCGTGGATCCATTTGTTTGCCACTGTAAGAGACGGGGGCAACACACACTGAGAGGGGGTGGCGCTGGGCATCCGAATGGGTTAAACAGAAGAGAGTCTCAGAGGGTGGAGATGAAGGAGAAGCTAAGCCGTTCAGCCCACCTGCCTGCTGCTGGGGGATCACGCCCTGTCGCAGACAGGGAGCAGGAAGCGGTCAGGACTAAGAGCCAGGGGTTCGGTCTAGTCCCGGCTCAGACACTGACTCAAGTCAAGCATCCCAAATTGCTCAAGGCCAGATATTCAAGAGCTCTGCCCCCTAGCGGGCTGAGCCGTTTTTGAAAATCTGGCCATTTATTTGGGTGACTCCAGAAGGGCTGAAAATTCTGGCGTGAAGTGCTCCCTGCCTCAGTTTCCCCAGTTCTAAAATGGCGAGAGTAACACAGATGCTAGGAAGGGATACGGCCCCTCCTGGGGCAGCCACCCACTGACTGAAGAGGCCAGAGGGAGAACTCCCCGATGAGCTGGTTATTCTGCCGTCACCCACCTCCTAGGCCTTTCTTACCTCTTCTCCTGAAGCAGCTGTCTCTGGCCACTGTCGGAGATGGGACGATTGAGTGCAAAGCCACTAATGCTTGGAGAACCCGTGGAGAGCCTCCAGCGGGAGGCGTTCTCGAAGGGCAAAGGGAGGGGGTGTGTTGCTGGATGAGCACACGTCTGCACTGTGAGCAGCAGCGAGTCCCAGAGTCTGGGGCAACAGACTGGGGCTCACGGGCTCGGGCTACAAACGGCCACGTAGCCATTGTGGCTCGGGCTCCGAAGCCTGGGGAGGCGGGCGGCCTTTGGAGCCCGAGCTCCAGCCTGAGGGGCTGTTCTTAGGGCGGTAGCCCAAGCTGTGCGAGCCCCAGTCTGCCGACCCGGGCCGCTCGTTGCGTAGAGACACCGAGACAGATTGGTCTGGGAGGGAGCTGGCAGCGCAGCGCTCGCTCCCCGGGCAGTGCCAAGTTGCTGCAGCGGCGGGTGCTGGGGAACCCGGCGGGCGACGCGCTCAGTGGCCGTACAAAGCGGAGCTGGAGCTCTGGCTCCCTCCCTGCGACAATGCAGGACGGCGCCCTAACCGGAAAGCAAGGCCCGTAGGATGGGAAGGAACCTGCTGGGTCACCGACGCCCATCCCCTGCTAGCGCAGGCAGCCCCGGCACATCCTCCCTGTCAGAAACTGCTCAAGACGGAGGGACGGTCCAGAGCAGGCCAAACTGAAGCCAGAGCAAGCTCCAGGCTGGGGCGCCAGGGGTGCTGGGAAGATGTGGGCCCCAACCTCTGGGCTGGCCCAGGCCGCCAGCTTCACAGGGAGGGAGCTAGTTCGGCTTTTATTTACCCACCCAGACTAGCTTTATTTTAACGCCTGCCTCCCGCTTTGAAGGATACTCATTACGATGGCAACAGGAACTGTCCCAGGGCTGGGCGGAGCCACCGGCTAGCATGATGAGAAGCAGTAACCCCTGATGCTTTCCTAGCACGTGCCATTGGGCCATTGCCAAGCACTGAATGAATCAGGCATGAACCCTCAGCCAGCCTCTCTGTCCCAGGGCAGTATTAGCTCTGCAGCTGGGGAAACTGAGGTACAGTGGGGAGGTGAAGGGACTCGTCCAAGGTCATGGACACAGCGGGGACTAGACCCCCAGGAGTCCTGACTCCCCGGCCCCATCCGTTCTAACCACTAGACATTGCTGCCAACTGGCATATAGGTCATTTCTGGGATTGTTTGCAACTGAAACCATCCCACTTTTGCACGAGATATAAATTTGCATGTTAGACACCGCCCATCGGCAGGGCCGATTCCCCACTGGCCTGAGCACCTGGTGATGCTCTGCTTCGGACGGCCTCGGTCCATTCAGAACGAGAGCAAATACTGCCCTGTGGGAGCATCCAATCACAGCTCAACACTGACAGTCAGCTGAGCGCTGGCCGTGACTGGCGGACACGGTAAACTCAGCCAGGCAGCAGTCTAGACGCATGCCTGCAGCGTGGGCCAAAGGCCACACGTGGGAGTCAGAGGAACTGTGTGCTAGTCTTGGCGGTGCATTGATACTACGTGGGTCCCTGTACAATTCATGTGGCTGCTCCGTGCCTCAGTTTCCCCACCAGTAAAATGGGGATGAGGCCCTCCTTTGTAAAGGGCTTTAAAATCCATGAACATTACCTTTGCTGGGTTTATTTTAATGTGAGCTCCGTGTGTTGTGAGCCTCCCACCTCTCAAAAGCTAGGCAGGGTCATGTTGGCTAAATTATGTATGGGGGACCTCCGTAAAGAGCTAGGGCAGAGATGTGGCAATCCAGTAGGCGGTGCTCTGGTGCTAGAGGCACATTGTCTTCCTGGAGGTTTGGTTATTGGAGGAAATGTAAAACTAAGGTCCTGCCCACTTCTGGCTGTTAAAGGTCTCGAGTCACTTTTCACAAGCGTCAGGGCGTGCTGGCCAAATTCTACTTCTGGACCTTACACCGTGGTTCCCTAAATTCTCCCCATAGGGTCCGTCAGATACAGTATGCTCCGCTTCCTGTCCTAAACTGTCATGCAGCACTGCTGTGAACAGTTAAGCAGCTGCCAGGCTTCACCCCAGAGGTGGCCGCATTTCAGAAGGGGTGAAGTGATGTTTAAGTATCCCGCACCTGGACATAATTTTTTGCAAAGTGCCTGGAACTCCTGTTGCAGAGGATTATTAGTGATTTGAAGGTGTCTCATGTGCTGCCTGGTCCCTCTGCCTTGTGGCTATTTTGCCATTGCGGCACCATCTCATCCCTACTTCCTGCCCGTACTAGCATGCGCACTCTGGGCAGACAGGGTGACCAGCTTGATGCCCTCTGCCAGGCCATCCTTTGCCAGTGTTTCACTGCACCAGGGTTTCAAATAACAGAGCACCTGACCCGGGAGGCTAGCGGGCTGTGCATTGTGATGATCTCTGGCGTCTCTTACCCCACTTGTCTCCCGCAAGGACTGGGCAGCCGGCGTGGAGGGTGTCCCCGTTCCCGGCTCCGTTCCTGTGAAGGTTCCACCAAAACAGAGCTGCATTCTGGAAACGAGACAAGCCGTGTGATGGATGGAGGGGGCTCCCTCAGCCGCGCGTGGCTGTCGCTGCTCATTCACAGCAGATCGGAGTCTATTGCAGTCCCTTCTTGGGAGGTGTAGTGTGAGCTGTAGCAGGTAATGCTTTTAGCTCTGGCGTTCCCCAGTTCCGTCCCCCAGCACGGCAGCTGTCCCACACAACCCTGCACTGAAATGACCTGTTTGTGTCTGTGATGCCCAAGGTACATCTAGTTTCATTGCTCAGGAAGAAAAGTTGATGGAGGGGCAGTTTATTGTATACACACCCTTGTTATTCAGCCTGCTCCCAGCCTGCCCATGAAACTGGAGGGGACCGAGACAATTGCTTTGCAAAGGCTGCAGACTGCCACGGCTGCTTAGCACTCCCTGGGAAAGGAGACTCCATAGCACAATGGGGCAACAGCTGTCTTGTGGCTAAAGCACGGGAGACCTGGCTTCTGTTCCTGGCTCGGCCACACCCAACAGTGTCAAGGAGCTTTCGGGGCCCATGTGTCAGTGAGCCGCTGGCCCATTGCGAATCTTCTGCATAAAGAGCTAGTGACTGGAGGGACTATATTGTTGGAGCTCATGCTGGAGAAAACTCCCACTCACCTTGACCACAGGCACGCTGAGGTTTGCATAGATAAAGGCAGTGGATCCTCCGGCATCTACCGAGCTCAGCTGGAAAACAAAGGCAGCGCTCACTGTCACACTGTGTGTTTACAAAGCCTCTTTCACAGGCGGTGCTTTACTGAGGAGGCTGCTTTTCACGTGGGGAAACTGAGGCACAGAGCGACACTTCGATTTGCTTGAGATCACATGGCCTTCAAGGCCCTGCACAATTCTGCCCCTCCCCCTGCTTGTCTGTTCTTGTCTTTTATCACCTTGCTCCCTTGCACTGCCAATGCTGCCTTTAAGCCAATTTGTTGACTTCTCTCACAGACTTCTCTGTATTTTTTTAACACCGCCTGGAATGTCCTACCTGAGCTAACTCATACCCTGGTGCACATAATTAACACCCGCAAAGGCAGAGCTAGGCTGGTGTTAGCTACTGACTGGCTCATTGTATCAACCCTGTGCCGAGGTTCTGTAGAATCTGAGCTTTGAAACCATATGTCTATCCCTAGTGATAGGGAAGAAAACCTCCTGCCTGTGACTTGATGGGGGGTTGTAACCCAGAGCTCAGAGAGGTGTGGACTGCCTTAATCCATCTCAATTGGGTGTTAACCCTGAACCCTATTGACATCCTGAAACATTCTTAACTCTTTCCCTGCTGATCCTTTTAATCAGAAACATCCAGCTGGTCTGGGATTGCGGACAGAGCTTGTAGAGCGCTCGTTCACTCCTAGTCCAACCCCTGCAGCTGGGAATAGAAACCAGGAGGCTCCCTGCTCTAACCACTAGCCCACAACACATCTCATTGCCTGACAGGGTTGCAGCTTAGCGTGATCAAGGCTCCCTGCAAATGGGTGCCTCAACATCTTTTAACCACCCTTCACACGCACTAAGAAACAAAAGCCTGTCCAGGCCCCAGCTGGCAAGGAATACTCACATAGATCATGACTGTGGCCAGTCTGTTACCCGACTTCATTCTGTAAAGGGGGCTCTTTCTCGACTGCATCAAAAGAGAACAGTTGTTCATTCACGGGCCCAGCGCTGCTGCGCTATTCATAACAGAGCTTAATGTTACCAGTGCTATGGGACATGGCCTTGCGCTCAAAGGAAGCAGTTCAGGCCAAAAGCACGATCTACCTTAATAAGATCCACAGGGCCCAGTTGCCTGCAATCAGAAATTAGAAATTAACAACGGGAAAGACCAATGGACAAGGTCACCTATGCTGCACATTTGCATCTGCCACCTCAGGGCCGATAAGCAAATAATCTTGTAGCAGATTCCTAAACATGGCTGCTATTCGAAGCATATGCACTGGATTCTGCTATATTTACCATGCCTTACATCAAGGCCTGCAAGTCTTTATTATGATGGAAACAATGAACACAGGGCAGATTCTGATCTAAGTTACACTCATGTTAATCAGGAGTCACTCTACTGAAATCAGCTGTCACCCAGGTGTAAACAGGTGCAAGGGAGAGCAGAACCTAGCTTATTGTATAATACAGTAACTCCTCACTTAAGGTCATCCCGGTTAACGTTGTTTCGTTGCGGATCAATTAGGGAACATGCTCGTTTAAAGTTGCGCAATGCTCCCTTCTACCGTTCTTTGGCAGCCGCCTGCTTTGTCCACTGCTTGCAGGAAAAGCAGCCCGTTGGAGCTAGCTGGTGGGGGCTTGGAACCAGGGTGGTACGGCAGCCCCCCTATCAGCCCCCTGCTCCCCTAAGTTCCCTGTGCAGCAGCTGTCCAGCAGGCTAGCAATTGCTGGCAGGTCAGCTGCCCCTCCCCCCACTGCCATGTGCTGCTCCCACCCTCTGTCTTGGAGCTGCTCCCGGGAGCCTCCGGCTTGCTGTGCGGGTGGGGGGGGGGAAGGGGGCTAATGTCAGAGTGTCCCCCTCCCCGCTACTCCTGCCCCCCGCTTACCCCTTCTCCATATAGAGCAGGGTGGGACACGACAGGGCTCAGGACAGAGGGAGCGTGCTGGCAGCAGCAGCTGCTGTCTCAACTGCTGGATCTACTTAAAAAGGCAGTGTACTTAGAGTGGGGTCAGCATACTTAAAGGGGCAATGCACATCTCTCTCTCACATAGGTGTGTGTGTCTGTCTCTGTCTGCCATGCTGTCTTCCCTCCCTCCATTCCTGCTGCCTTGTAGAGTGTGAGGCTACATTAACAACAATGTGTTAACCCTTGAGGGTTCAGCCAATTGCTAGTTCATCACTTAGCAGTAAGGCATTCCCTGGGAAATATCCCACCCTCGTCCACCCTCTGACTTCACCACCTCAACCAAGCTTCACAATCATCATTGCTGTGTACAATATTAAATTGTTTGTTTAAAACTTATACTGTGTGTGTGTGTGTGTATATATATATATATAATATAGTTTTTTGTCTGGTGAAAAAAAATTCCCAGGAACCTAAACCCCACCCCCCCTTACATTAATTCGTATGAGGAAATTGGATTCGCTTAACATAGTTTCGCTTAAAGTCGCATTTTTCAGGAACAGAACTACAACGTTAAGCGAGGAGTTACTGTATGTGTAGAACTGTCTTTAAAATGCCAATTATTTTTCACTGGAAATGTGAATTTTTTTCATTATTTCACAATGTCCCATGGAAATGTTTTGTGTTTTCATTGAAATATCCCAAGCCAAAACTGGGAGATTTTCCAGTAAAATGTTTCCACTTAAAAATGCAGATTTTTTTTAACCCCAAACCAAAGAATTGTTTTATTGAAACAAATTTCCATTTCCATTTTTTTCAACAAAAAGCCTGAAAACGTCAACCAAAATATTTGGCAGTGAATTTTTTCATTTTGGTTGAAAAGCCTTTTTTCATCAAACAAGGGTTTCAGTGAAAACGTCACCCAGCTGTAATTATGTTACAAAACGCCCTTCTGGCCAGCTGTGCTGTGGCTGGCAGATTCATTCACAGGAGCAAGGGCAATTAGAATATGTTACAGGGCCCCATGGACAATTCCAGCCCCAAGGCACCACTGATGGGCGCTGGTGCCTCTTTGGCCATCTTCTCTGTCATAGAGAGACAACAGCCCTTGGAGTTCCAGAAGGGAAGTATTTTTTAAGACAGGTGGAAAGGATCGTGCGAAAGAATCCTGGGATAAAAGAAAAGGGGGGGAGGGGGGAGCTCCCTTTTATGGACCCAGACAGCCAGTTAGCTATAAAATCTCTCTTTGTAGCTGTTCTCTACTTGCTTTACCTGTAAAGGGTTAAAAAGTCCGACTGCAAAAGGAAGTGAGTGGGCCCCTGGCCAAAAGAGCCAATGGGAAGGCTAGAACTTTTTAAAATTGAGGAAAAAACTTCCCCTTTGTCTGTCTGTGTTGTTTTCCAGAGAGAGGGAACAGAGCAGCGATGCTGTAAAAAGCTTTGGGCCAGGTATGAAAAATCATCAGATCATATCTAGAAACTACTCATTTAAAACCCCAGATATGTAAGCAGCTTAGGAAATGTGTAGGAAGACGCGATTAGGTTTAGCTCTGTTTATTTCTTTATGTCTTGTGGACTCCTATGTGCTAACCCCAAATGCTTTTGTTTTGTTTGCAACCTTTAAGATGAACCTCAAGAAGGTTATTCCTGATGCTTAATTTTTGTAAGTGGGTTTTTTAAATCTAGCAATAGCCTAAGTTTCCAGATGTATTTTCTTTCTTTTTTTTGTTCTTAATAAAATGTACCTGTTTTAAGAACAAGATTGAATTTTTGTGTCCTAAGAAGTTTGTGCACATGTAGTTTAATTAGCTGGTGGCAACAGCTGATTTCCTTCTTTTTTTCCCCCCCCTTTCTCAGCTCTTCCCTGGAGGGGGGGGGTGAAAGGGCTTGAGGGTACCCCACAGGAAGAAATTCCCAAAGTGCGCCTTCCTGGGCTCTCAAAGGGGTTCTGCACTTGGGTGGTGGCAGCGTTTACCAAGCCAAGGTCAGAGAAAAGCTGTAACCTTGGGAGTTTAATACAAGCCTGGAGTTGCCAGTATTAATTTTTAGAATCCTTGCGGGCCCCCACCTTCAAAGTGCCAGAGTGGGGAATCAGCCTTGACAAATCCCATGAAATAGACTGATCAGTGCGACAGCCCTGGAGCGGTATTGAAACACAAGAAGCTGCTGCGTGGCACGGTGAGCCCCATCCAGCGCCAACAGATGCCAATGGAAAGCCTCCCGTTGACTTCAATGATCATTGGCTCAGGCCCCATGTGAAAATTACCCCTTGTGAGCCAGTCTGACGGGCTTTGTTACTTACAGTGGCATGGTCAAAATGAGGTTCGTAGTGTCCACCTATCCCATAATTCACCACCTGTAGGTGCTCTGCATACGGTGGCCGAACGTTCAAGCCAGTCAGGGCTGCAATCCTCTGATCTAGCGACACGATCACGGGGTCGACGGTGTCCTTCAGCCAGGCGCTAGAATGCACAGCAGACAAGCTCAGAGGGGTTGCCAAGAACAGCTGGCAGCGGGATCCCCATAGATGGAATCTGTTCTAAATGCCCAACGAGCCAGAGTCAATCGAGTTCCACCAGGGAAGAGATCCCCAGCGATGAATTTGGCCCCATGTTTGTAAGGTGCAGTACCGTCGGGGTTATTAGCCTTATTGGACGGATAGGGAAACTGAGGCACGGAGAGGCAAAGAGCCAGAATTTTTAAAAGGGAAAATCCACTTGTGGCAAACCCCTAATTTGCATGTGCAATACGACCATGATCTACAGCCCAATGGGCGTCTTTTCATTGACTCAAATGGGTTTCAGATTAGGCTCTAAGGGCCAGATTTGGAAAGGTATTTGGGCACCTATCTACATCTTTGGGCACCTAAACCCCTTTAAAAAGCTAGTGAGAGGTGACTTGTCCAAGCTCACAGAGTGAGTCTGTGGCACAGCCAGGAAATCCCCACACCCATCCCCAGGTCTCCTGTTCCTGAAACAAAATCAGCTTTTCTCCTGCCTCTAACTTGCTGCCATGGCTGAATGCCTCACTCAGCAGAGGCCGCTCCAAACAGAGACGGGTGCATGGCAGGGGGGCAGCTGCTGAAGGTTGGCAGGTAAAATGTGTCCAGCGAAGGGATCTTTACTTTCCTGGCGCTGGTTTCACTGGGTGCAGCCCTGGAAGCTTCTTGCTGTGCCTGGAGTATTTATGTCGAAGGCCTTTGACTTTGTCATAGTCCTGGAGGCAGTGTGTTTTGGATCAATGCGTGGAAACCGTATTCTTCTACCGGATCTGTTTGCTGACATTGGCGCTGCTGTTGTCCAGCCTTTCAGAGAGTTCCAGCATCTAATCCCCTGCCAGATTCTGTTCTCCACTTTAGCTAGAAACAGACCGGAACCAGCACCCTGGATCCAAACACTACAGGGTGGGGGTGGGGGGTACGAAATCTAAACCCAATGCTAAATATCATGAATGGCACCTATTTTCTTATTATTATATGATATTTGTACCTAGAGGCCTCAAGCACAGTCAGTGCCTCATTGCGCTAGGTGCGGTACACGTGCACAGTCAGACAGATCCAGAGCCTCAAAGCCACTTAGGCACCTAATTCCCTTTGATTTTAATGGAGTTAGGTGCCCAAATACCTTAGAGGATCTGGGCCATAGTCCCTGCCCCAAAGCGCTTACAGAAGGTGGGAACAAGGAAGAGGTATTGTATCCCCATTTTATGGAAGGACAACTGAGGCCCAGAGAGGTTAGGGTAGATCTATACTGTGATAAAGACCCAGGGCACGGCTGCAGCTGGCCCAGGTCAGCTGACTCAAGGGGGGAGAGGCTCAGACACCCGTGAGCTACAGCGACCCTGCCAGGCCAAAGAGGGAATATTACAAAGGTGCAAAAGCCATCCTGCTCCCCACCCCCCGCCCTGCCGGTCCCAAGGGCTCGGTGCCAACGTGGTCAATGAGAACCCAGAATGGCACCGGCTGGCAGACGAGTGCCCACATTGGGGCTGGCACCCGTTTCACTAATTCTGTGCGCGGCCCAACCTCGGGCTGAGCTACATAAACCCCGAGGATCCTGCCTTAAGTAGCTGCTGCAGCCACTTTGGGGTTTCAGGGAATGTGCAGAAAGGCAGGGGACTGGCCCAACAATCCGGAGAGGGCCGGAAAGAAAATCATCTTGTTCGGCTGCCTCTTGCCAACGGCCATGAACTGCTGTCTGCATGACACAGCGCGGGCGAGTCATCAGGGCAGAATGTAGCCCGCAGAGCCGCCATAAGGAATAAATCATCGGCTGGCTAACAAAACTGAATCCCGCCCAGACGTACGTCTGAAGCGCCTCATTTGTTCCGTTGTTTTTCAGCCGGAGGGATATTCAGTGTCATTACGAGATTTGTAGAGAAACCAGGTTCACATCCAAAACGTTAAACCTGGAGACAAATCCGGTCTTGCTTTTTATATTGTACCTCGATTGTGACTAGTGGGGTCTGCTGGTTTGAACAGGGGCTTAGGCATCAGTGTGACTGGATTCAGTCTTCCCTCTGCCACTGACTTACTGTGCCGCCTTGTCCAAGTCTCTGTGCCTCAGTTTACCCCATCTGTACGACAGCAGTAATTATACTAACAGGTACCTCGTTGCAGAGGCGGTGGCTAGAATTAATGGCTGAAAACGAAGGGCTTTCAGATGCTTGGTGGGGAAGTGCAGTGTGTAATCTGCTTGGTGGGGAAGTGCAGTGTGTTCTCTATCAGATGCTGTGTGCATTGGAGACGAGTTCATCTGGTTACAAGTAACAGAGGGGTAGCCGTGTTAGTCTGAATCTGTAAAAAGCAACAGAGGGTCCTGTGGCACCTTTAAGACTAACAGAAGTATTGGAGCATAAGCTTTCGTGGGTGAATGCTCAGACGCAACTGACCCACGAAAGCTTATGCTCCAATATTTCTGTTAGTCTTAAAGGTGCCACAGGACCCTCTGTTGCTTTCATCTGGTTAGGGGATCTAGGTCATTGTCTTTTAAATTAATGTAGCTAGTTACCATTTCCTTCTCCCCATGGTTTAATCCCCCCTCACTTTTTTGGGTCCTGTCATGACAAACACCTTCTCACTGGCAATGGGGTGACCTCTGCCAATGCCCCTTCTGCCTTCATTAGCAGCCCCCTGGAGCTGCGGGGGTTAAACATTCACTCTCTCCTGCTGGCTCTGGGCCTGGGAATGGAATTCCATTAAACGGGGCGTCTGGGGATGACGCTGGGAGGCTGAGCCCGGAAATATTTACTGGGATCACTGCAAAGCCACACTACTCCGGGCCTGGATTCCGGATTTAACTCTTTCCTCCTCTGCAGGGAGTCAGGAGAACTGTCCTTTCTGTCTCAGTGAAGCTTCCCCAGCAAGGGATCGTCCGAGTTCCAGCCATACATTCTCTTCCCGCCTGTCACTGCAGGGGAGCTCAGAGACCAGGGATGGGATCTGAGGCCCCGCACTCCGAGGATACTAGTTTAAACCCAGCCTAAGGTGAGAATGGTCTAATGTCCCTCCCATCGGAAATTAGTCAATATCACTCCCATCTCACAGCTGTTTGATCACCGCGCGTTGCGTCGTCGCGGGACCGTCGACATTGGAACTGGAGGTGCAGTTTCCAGCCGGAGTGAATATACCTGCACTAGCTCTGATTGAGCTGGCGTGCTAAAAATAGAAGCGGCACTGCCGCAGTGGGGTGGCCTAGAGCCGCCCGGAATATGGACCCAGGGTCTCAGACAGGCTCCTACTCTATTTTTAGCGCGCTAGCGCGATCGGCGCTAGCCAGGGCCGTCTCCTCCAGCTGGGAATTGCCCCTCCAGCTCCGGTGTGGACGCACCCTGGGACACAGAAGTTCCCAGCTCCTAGTGAGAGGTGACTGCAGAGGCCTCAGTCCCTTTCATTGTTACATAAGGAAGAAAGGAGAGCAGCAGAATACGGACCCTGGACTTCAGAAAAGCAGACTTTGACTCCCTCAGAGAACAGATGGGCAGGATCCCCTGGGAGAATAACATGAGGGGGAAAGGAGTCCAGGAGAGCTGGCTGTATTTTAAAGAATCCTTATTGCGGTTGCAGGAACAAACCATCCCAACGTGGAGAAAGAATAGTAAATATGGCAGGCGACCAGCTTGGCTTAACAGTGAAATCCTTGCTGATCTTAAACACAAAAAAGAAGCTTACAAGAAGTGGAAGCTTGGACAAATGACCAGGGAGGAGTATAAAAATATTGCTCAGGCATGCAAGAGTGAAATCAGGAAGGCCAAATCACACTTGGAGTTGCAGCTAGCAAGAGATGTTAAGAGTAACAAGAAGGGTTTCTTCAGGTATGTTAGCAACAAGAAGAAAGTCAAGGAAAGTGTGGGCCCCTTACTGAATGAGGGAGGCAACCTAGTGACAGAGGATGTGGAAAAAGCTAATGCACTCAATGCTTTTTTTGCCTCCGTCTTCACAAACAAGGTCAGCTCCCAGACTGCTGGACTGGGCAGCACAGTATGGGGAGAAGGTGACCAGCCCTCCATGGAAAAAGAAGTGGTTCGGGACTATTTAGAAAAACTGGATGAGCACAAATCCATGGGGCCGGATGCGCTGCATCCGAGGGTGCTAAAGGAGTTGGCGGATGTGATTGCGGAGCCATTGGCCATCATCATTGAAAACTCATAGCGATTGGGGGAGGTCCCGGATGACTGGAAAAAGGCTAATGTAGTGCCCATCTTTAAAAAAAAGGGAAGAAGGAGGATCCGGGGAACTACAGGCCAGTCAGCCTCACCTCAGTCCCTGGAAAAATCATGGAGCAGGTCCTCAAGGAATCAATTATGAAACACTTACAGGAGAGGAAAGTGATCAGGAACAGTCAGCATGGATTCACCAAGGGGAAGTCGTGCCTGACTAACCTAATTGCCTTCTATGAGGAGATAACTGGCTCTGTGGATGAGGGGAAAGCAGTGGATGTGTTATTCCTTGACTTTAGCAAAGCTTTTGATACGGTCTCCCACAGTATTCTTGCCGCCAAGTTAAAGAAGTATGGGCTGGATGAATGGACTGTAAGGTGGATAGAAAGCTGGCTAGATCGTCGGGCTCAACGGGTAGTGATCAATGGCTCCATGTCTAGTTGGCAGCCGGTTTCAAGCGGAGTGCCCCAAGGGTTGGTCCTGGGGCCGGTTTTGTTTAATATCTTTATTAATGATCTGGAGGATGGTGTGGACTG